>NC_036851.1:38247779-38306328 GCF_002910315.2 Salvelinus sp. IW2-2015 | reverse complement strand
GGGCGGCTCAGGACAGACAGGCGGCTCAGGACAGACGGGCGGCTCAGGCGGCTCAGGACAGATGGGCGGCTCAGGACAGACGGGCGGCTCAGGACAGACGAGAGAACCTGGAGGGAGGAGACGGAGAGACAGCCTGGTGCGTGGGGCTGCCACAGGACCCACCAGGCTGGGGAGACCTACAGGAAGCCTGGTGCTTGGAGGAGGCACCGGAAGGACCGGGCTGTGGGGGAGCACAGGAGCTCTGGTGAGCAGCCTTGGCACCACTCCCCCAGGCTGGATGACTACTCTAGCCCGGACCCTCCAGAGTGCAGGCACAGGTTGAACCGGGCTGTGGGTGAGCACTGGAGATCTGGTGCATATTACGCGCACCTCTCCCTTAGGCTCAATTCCCACATTCGCCCGGCACGAGCGGAGCGCAGGCATAGGACGCACTGCACCCTCCCAGCGCCCCGGAGACACAGCACGCAGAGCTGGCGCAGGATACCCTGGACCGAAACGGCGTACCGGAGACCAGACACGCTGAGCCGGCACAATACGCCCTGGCTGGATGCCCACACTCGCATTACACTTTCGGGGGGCTGTCCTATAGCGCACCGGGCTATGGGCGCGTACTGGCGACACCGTGCGTTTAACCGCATAACATGGTGCTTGACCAGTAACGCGCTGCTTACAATAAGCACGAGGAGTGGGCTCAGGTTTCCAACCTGACTCCGCCACACTCCCCGTGTGCCCCCGCCCCCAAAAATTTTGGGGCTGCCTCTCGTGCCTGTCGCGCTGCCGTGCTATCTCCTCATATCGCCGCCGCTCAGCTTTTGCTGCCTCCAGCTCTGCCTTGGGGCGGCGATATTCCCCAGCCTGTGCKCAGGGTCCTTTTCCGTCCAAAATGTCCTCCCATGTCCAGGATTCCAGAACTCGCTGCTGCCGTTTACCACGCTGCTTGGTCCTTGGTTGGTGGGTGATTCTGTAACGACTTTCCTCTTCTTCTGACGAGGAGTAAGAGATATAGGACCAATTTGCAGCGTGGTAAGTGTCCATTTTAATATGTAAAACTGAACACTACAAAAATGCAAAATAACAAAGTGAAAGAACAAACGAAAATCGAAACAGTCCCGTATGGTACAGACACAGGAAACAACCACCCACAAAACACAAAGGAAAACAGGCTACCTAAATATGGCTCCCAATCAGAGACAACGACTGACACCTGCCTCTGATCTGGATAGGAACCAATACTCTACTGGCCAAATACACATAGAAATAGAACAACAGATATTCAAAACATAGAAAAACAAACATAGGATGTAAACCCACCCAACTCATGGCTCTGGATCATCCCAACCTAAAAATAAGACATAAAAGGAAAACTAAGGTTTTCAGAACGTGACACTTGTACACTTTATGGTGTCGAAGTGAGTTTTGATTAACCCACATTAAACTCATTGATTGTGTTTGATTGCGGAATTTGGATGAAGTGTGAATGTGTCTCGATATTAGTGTGGGTGTGATCATTGGTGGTTTGTGTGTTAAACCTTCACATCTCCTGTTCCCCAGGTCTTAAGTGGTAGCAGGAGAATCCCCCTAAACTCCCTCTCCTGTCCCCAGGTTGTTAAATCGGTTAGCAGAGACCCCCCTTAACTTCTCTCCTCCATGTCCCCAGGTCGTAAGGTTAGCAGACCCCCCCCCCTAAACTTCCTCTCTGTCCCCAGGTATGTAAGGTTAGCAGAGACCCTTAACTTCCTCTCCTGTCCCCAGGTCGGTAAATGGTACAAGACCCCCCTCCCCCTAACTTCCTCTCCTCTCCTGTCACCCAGGATCGTAAGGTAAGCAGAGACCCCCCTAATTCCTCTCCTTGTCCCAAGGTCGCAAGGGTTAGCAGAGACCCCGCCCTAACTTCCTCTCCTGCTCCCCAGGTCGTAAATTTATCGGATTAGCCAAAGAGACACCCCCTAAAACTCCTTGCCTGTCCCCAGTCTAAGGTTAGGCAGACCCCCCTAACTTCCTCTCCTGTCCCCAGGTCGTAAGGTAGCAGAGACCCCTAACCCTCTCCTGTTCCCCAGTCGGAAGGTTAGCAGAACCCCCCTAACTTCCTCTCTCTGTCCCCAGTCGTAAGGTAGCAGAGGACCCCCCCTAAAACTTCCTTCTCCTGTCCCCAGGTCGTAGGTAGCAGAGACCCCCCTAACTTCCTCTCCTGTCCCCAGGTCGTAAGGTAGCAGAGACCCCCTAACTTCCTCTCTTGTCCCAGGTCGTAAGGGTAGAGAGACCCCCCTAACTCCTCTCCATGTCCCAGGTCGTAATGGAGCAGACCCCTAACTTCCTCTTCCCTGTCCCCATTGGTCGTAGGTAGCAAGACGCCGACACCCTCCTAACTCCTCTCCTTCCCCAGGTCGTTAATGGAGCCAGAGACCCCCTAACTTTCCTCTCCTGTCCCCAGGGTCGTAAGGTCAGCAGAACCCCCCTATACTTTCTCTTCCTGTCCGCCAGGTCTTAAAGTAGCAGAGACCCCCCTAACTTCCCTCTCCTGTTCCCCCAAGGTCGTAAAGGGTAGCAGAGACCCCCCCTAACTTCCTCTTCTGTCCCCAGTCGTAAGTGTAGCACGAGACCCCTCATAAACTTCCTCTCCTGTCCCCAGGTATCGTAAGGTAGCAGAGACCCCCCTAACTTCCTCTCCTGTCCCCAGGTCGTAAGGTAGCAGAGACCCCCCCTAACTTCCTCTCCTGTCCCCAGGTCGTAAGGTAGCAGAGACCCCCCCTAACTTCCTCTCCCCCACGGGGACTGACAGCTCAAGGATGATGGTGCTGAGAGGACAAAAACTACAGCTGGAGTGTATCGCTGCCGGAGTGTGAGTGGCTGAAATACTCATGCACACGCACGCAGTCACACACACACACACACACACTCGCACGTGCGCACGCACGCACACACGCACACACACACATACATACATACCTTTCTCAAGAAAAATAACACCCAATCTCACTCCCCCTTTCCCTTTTCCCCCCTCACCCACTCTCTCCCTATCCCTCTGTCAGTCCCACCCCCAGTATAAAGTGGTTTAAGAAGGGAGGAGACCTGAACCAGAAGGTGAAGCTAGACAACTTCAATAAGACTCTGCGTATTGACAGCGTGTCAGAGGAGGACGCAGGGGAGTACATGTGTATGGCCAACAATCAGATAGGAAGCATCCGACACTCCATCTACGTCCAGGTTAAAGGTATACACAGAGGAGGTGTTTTGTGTGTTTGTGCTCGCGTGTGTGTGTCTGTATGTTGATCTTTGTGGTTGACCTTCTGACCAACGGCATCTCTTGAACCCAACAGCGTCTCCCTATTGGCTGGACAAGCCGTTCAACCTGGTGTTAGCACCGGATGAGAACAGTCGTCTGGTGTGTCGGGCCAATGGGAACCCCAAACCACTCATCCAGTGGCTGGTCAACGGAGAGCCTATGGAGAGCGATAGTGAGTCCTTCACAACCCATTCAACATCAATCATCACCCTGCTGTGTTCTAATGGACATAGAGTACCATCAGGATAAACAAACTCAAATCAGCATTTCTATTGCCAACCAGTTTTCACTATTTACATTTATATCCCTCTATTCTTTCTCTTCTATCTTCTCTCCCCCCTTTCTCTCCCTCTGCCCTCTACCTCTCTCCCCATCTCCCAGGCTCCCTGCCCAACCCCAGCAGATCGGTGGTAGGTGACACCATCATCTTTCACTCTGTTCAGATCGGCAGCAGCGCTGTGTACCAATGTAACGCCTCCAATCACCATGGTTACCTGCTGGCCAACGCTTTCGTCAGCATACTGGGTAAAGAGAGGGAGTGGTGTTGGTGGTGATGAAGATGGTGATTATGATGATGAGTGATGAAGCTATAATGAAATAGGACTAAATATGTCAATTGTGTCTCTCTCTCTTGCTCTCTTTCTCTCTCTAGACATGGCTCCCAGGATGCTTGGTGCTAAGAACCAGCTAATAAAGGTGATAGAGAACAACAGAACCTTCCTGGACTGTCCCTTCTTTGGCTCGCCACTTCCTGAGCTACGTTGGTGAGTTTACTTTATTTGGATCCCCATTAGCTGTCGTGCAACAGCTACTCTTCCTGTGGTCCACACAAAACCTAAAATACATATACTGATGAGTATGTAAAGATAGACCCAGATAGAGAATATATGGAGATGTATGGGTAAACCACTTCTCCAATATTTTTGGCCCTACAACAAAGAACAAAGAACAAACAGCAAAAACATATACATGATCAAATACAAGTCATAGAATCAACTATTAAAGACTACCAGAACCCACTGGATTCTCCAATTACATTGAAGGAACTACAGGACAAAATACAAACCCTCCAACCCAGAAAGGCCTGCGATGTTGATGGTATCCTCAATGAAATGATCAAATATAAAGACAACAAATTCCAATTGGCTATACTTAAACACTTTAACATCATCCTTAGCTCTGGCATCTTCCCCAATATTTGGAACCAAGGACTGATCACCCCAATCCACAAAAGTGGAGACACATTTGACCCAATAACTACCTTGGCGTATGCGTCAACAGTAACCTTGGGAAAATCCTCTGCATTATCATTAACAGCAGACTTGTACATTTCRTCAGTGAAAACAATATACTGAGCAATTGTCAAATTGGCTTTTTACCAAATTACCATACGACAGACCACGTATTCACCATGCACACCCTAATTGACAAACAAACAAAACAAAACAAAGGCAAAGTATTCTCATGCTTTGCTGATTTCAAAAAAGCCTTTGACTCAATTTGGCATGCGAGTCTGCTATACACATTGATGGAAAGTGGTGTTGGGGGAAAAACACAAGACATTATAAAATCAATGTACACAAACAATGAATGTGCGGTTAAAATTCACGGGGCCGTGAGGTGAGATAGGGAGGCAGCTTGAGCCCCACCCTCTTCAACATATATTTCAACGAATTGGCGTGGGCACGAGAACAGTCTGCAGTACCTGGCCTCACCCTACTAGAATCTGAAGTCAAATGTCTACTGTTTGCTGATGATCTGGTGCTTCTGTCCCCAACCAAGGAGGGCCTACAGCAGCACCTAGATATTCTGCAAATATTCTGTAATACTTGGGCCCTGACAGTAAATCTCAGTAAGACAAAAAAGGTCCAGTCGCCAGGACCACCAATACGAATTCCATCTAGACAACGTTGCCCTAGAGCACACAAAAACTATATATACAGTACCTCGGCCTAAACATCAGAGCCACAGGTAACTTCCACAAAGCTGTGAACGATCTGAGAGACAAGGAAAGAAGGTCCTTRTATGCCATCAAAAGGAACATACAATTCAACATACCAATTAGGATCTGGCTAAAAATACTTGAATCAGTTATAGAACGCATTGCCCTTTATGGTTGTGGTCCGCTCACCAACCAAGAATTCACAAAATGGGACAAACACCAAATTGAGACTCTGCAAGCTGGTCCTGGGGCTCTGTTCACAAAAGCAAACAGAGCCCCAGGACTGCAACACAATTAGACCCATCCAAATCATGAGAAAACAAAAATATATTACTTGACACATTGGAAAGAATTAACAAATAAACTGAGCAAACTAAAATGCTATTTGGCCCTAAACAGAGAGTACACAGTGACCGAATACCTGACCACTGTGACTGACCCAAACTTAAGGAAAGCTTTGACTCAGTGAGCATAGCCTTGCTATTGAGAAAGGCCGCCGTAGGCAGACCAGGCTCCCAAGATAAGACAGGRTATGTGCACACTGCCCACAAAATGAGGTGGAAACTGAGCTGCACTTTCTAACCTCCTGCCAAATGTATGACCATATTAAAGACACATATTTCCCTCAGACTACACAGATCCACAAAGATTTTGAAAACAAATCAATTTTGATAAACTCCCATATCTACTGGGTGAATACCACAGTGTGCAATCACAGCAGAAATATTTATGACCAGTGAAAAACAAACACCATTGTAAATACAACCCATATTTATGTTTATTTATTTTCCCATTTGTACTTTAACTATTTGCACATCGTTACAGCACTGTACAGTCGTGGCCAAAAGTTTTGAGAATGACACAACTATTAATTTTCACAAAGTCTGCTGCCTCAGTTTGTATGATGGCAATTTGCATATACTCCAGAAAGTTATGAAGAGTGATCAGATGAATTGCAATTAATTGCAAAGTCCCTCTTTACCATACAAATGAACTGAATCCCCAAAAACATTTTCACTGCATTTCATCCCTGCCACAAAAGGACCAGCTGACACCATGTCAGTGATTCTCTCGTTAACACAGGTGTGAGTGTTGACGAGGACAAGGCTGGAGATCACTCTGTCAACCATGGTTACCTGCAAGGAAACACGTGCCGTCATCATTGCTTTGCAAAAGAAGGGCTTCACAGGCAAGGATATTGCTGCCAGTAAGATTGCACCTAAATCAACCATTTATCGGATCATCAAGAACTTCAAGGAGAGCGGTTCAATTGTTGTGAAGAATGCTTCAGGGCACCCAAGAAGATCCAGCAAGTGCCAGGACCGTCTCCTAAAGTTGATTCAGCTGCGGGATCGGGGCACCACCAGTACAGAGCTTGCTCAGGAATGGCAGCAGGCAGGTGTGAGTGCATCTSCACGCACAGTGAGGCGAAGACTTTTGGAGGATGGCCTGGTGTCAAGAAGGGCAGCAAAGAAGCCACTTCTCTCCAGGATAAACATCTGGGACAGACTGATATTCTGCAAAAAGTACAGAAATTGGACTCCTGAGGATTGGGGTCAAGTAATTTTCTCTGATGAATCCCCTTTCCGATTGTTTGGGGCATCCGGAAAAAAGCTGGTCCGGAGAAGACAAGGTGAGTGCTACCATCAGTCCTGTGTCATGCCAACAGTAAAGCATCCTGAGACCATTCATGTGTGGGTTGCTTCTCAGCCAAGGGAGTGGGCTCACTCACAGTTTTGCCTAAGAACACAGCCATGAATAAAGAATGTTACCAACACTTACTCCGAGAGCAACTTCTCCCAACCATCCAGGAACAGTTTGGTGACGAACAATGCCTTTTCCAGCATGATGGAGCACCTTGCCATGATGGAGCACCTTGCCATGATGGAGCACCTTGCCATGATGGAGCACCTTGCCATAAGGCAAAGTGATAACTACAGTGGGGCAAAAAAGTATTTAGTCAGCCACCAATTGTGCAAGTTCTCCCACTTAAAAAGATGAGAGAGGCCTGTAATTTTCATCATAGGTACACTTCAACTATGACAGACAAAATGAGAAAAGAAAATCCTGAAAAATGAATTTATTTGCAAATTATGGTGGAAAATAAGTATTTGGTCAATAACAAAAGTGTATCTCTATACTTTGTTATATACCCTTTGTTGGCAATGACAGAGGTCAAACGTTTTCTGTAAGTATTCACAAGGTTTTCACACACTGTTGCTGGTATTTTGGCCCATTCCTCCATGCAGATCTCCTCTAGAGCAGTGATGTTTTTGGGGCTGTTGCTGGGCAACACGGACTTTCAACTCCCTCCAAAGATTTTCTATGGGGTTGAGATCTGGAGACTGGCTAGGCCACTCCAGGACCTTGAAATGCTTCTTACGAAGCCACTACTTCGTTGCCCGGGCGGTGTGTTTGGGATCATTGTCATGCTGAAAGACCCAACCACGTTTCATCTTCAATGCCCTTGCTGATGGAAGGAGGTTTTCACTCAAAATCTCACGAAATACATGGCCCCATTCATTCTTTCCTTTACACGTCAGTCGTCCTGTCCCTTTGCAGAAAAACAGCCCCAAAGCATGATGTTTCCACCCCCATGTTCACAGTAGGTATGGTGTTCTTTGGATGCAACTCAGCATTCTTTGTCCTCCAAACACGACGCGTTGAGTTTTTACCAAAAAGTTATATTTTGGTTTCATCTGACCATATGACATTCTCCCAATCTTCTTCTGGATCATCCAATGCTCTCTAGCAAACTTCAGACGCGGCCTGGACATGTACTGGCTTAAGCAGGGGGACACGTCTGGCACTGCAGGATTTGAGTACCTGGCGGCGTAGGTTGTTACTGATGGTAGGCTTTGTTACTTTGGTCCCAGCTCTCTGCAGGTCATTCACTAGGGTCCCCCCGTGTGGTTCTGGGATTTTTGCCTCACCGTTCTTGTGATCATTTTGCCCCACGGGGGTGAGATCTTGCGTGGAGCCCAGATCGAGGGAGATTATCATGGTCTTGTATGTCTTCCATTTCCTAATAATTGCTCCCACAGTTGATTTCTTCAAACCAAGCTGCTTAACCTATTGCAGATTCAGTTTTCCCAGCCTGGTGCAGGTCTACAATTTTGTTTCTGGTGTCTTTTGACAGCTCTTTGGTCTTGGCCATAGTGAGTTTGGAAGTGTGACTGTTTTGAGGGGTTGTGGACAGGTGTCTTTTATACTGATAACAAGTTCAAACAGGTGCCATTAATACAGGTAACGAGTGGAGGACAGAGGAGCCTCTTAAAGAAGAAGTAACAGGTCTGCGAGAGCCAGAAATCTTGCTTGTTTGTAGGTGACCAAATACTTATTTTCCACCATAATTTGCAAATAAATTCATAAAAAATCCTACAATGTGATTTTCTGGATTTTTTTTCTCATTTTGTCTGTCATAGTTGAAGTGTKCWTATGATGACAATTACAGGCCTCTCTCATCTTGCACAATTGGTGGCTGACTAAATACTTTTTTGCCCCACTGTAAGTGGCTCGGGGAACAAAACATCAATATTTTGGGTCCATGGCCAGGAAACACCCCAGACCTTAATCCCATTGAGAACTTGTGGTCATTCCTCAAGAGGCAGGTGGACAAACAAAAACCCACAGATTCTGACAAACTCCAAGCACTGATTATGCAAGAATGGGCTGCCATCAGTCAGGATGTGGCCCAGAAGTTAATTGACAGCATGCCAGGGCGGATTGCAGAGGTCTTGAAAAAGAAGGGTCAACACTGCAAATATTGACTCTTTGCATCAACTTCATGAAATTGTCAATGAAAGCATATGACACTTATGAAATGCTTGTAATTATACTTCAGTATTCCATAGTAACATCTGACAAAAATATTTAAAGACACTGAAGCAGCAGACTTGGTGAAAATTAATATGTGTATCATTCTCAAATCTTTTGGCCACAACTGTATATAGACATAATATGACATTTGAAATATCTTTATTCTTTTGGAACTTCTGTGAGTGTAATGGTTACTGTTAATTTGTATTGTTTATTTCACTTTTGTTTATTATCTATTTCACTTGCTTTGGCAATGTTAACATACTGTATGTTTGCCATGCCAAAAAAGTCCCTTGAATTGAAATTTTAGAATGTAAAAGTTGTGAATGTGCGTGTGTGTGTGTGTCTTACCCTGAGTCTTACCCTGAATATGTTCCCCTCTGTGTGTGTGTGTAGGTTTAAGAATGGTCAGGGCAGTGGTCTGGACGGGGGTCAATACCGGGTCTACATCAACGGGAGCCTAGAGATCAAGCGTGCGCGGGTTGAGGACCAGGGTACATACACCTGTGTGGCCAGAAACATCCTGGGCAAGGAGGAGAACCAGGTCCGACTGGAGGTCAAAGGTTAGACAGCAACCAATCTCATCACAGCACGACTTCATGCTTCTGTTTTTCTGTTTCCTTCTCAGACCAAATAGCCCCTGTGTTGTTGCCAAACATTTCCTGGTGCCTTATCAACCTATGTTGTTTCTCAGAGCAGATGACGCTACTTAGAGATTCACATGAGACAATCATATTCTGTAGTCTGGTTATTATACTCATTCATCCCATGTGGCCTTAATGTCATCTCATATCATGAGAAAAAACACTCTTAATCTAATTGGTTGAGCTCCAGCTGTTCAGGAATTCCATACAAGGCATTTGGCTTCCCTATCTATCCCCCTCATTTTTCCGGATATGTCTGTCCTGTGTGTGTCCTGTGTTTGTCCTGCGTGTCTGTCCTCTGTGTGTGTGTGTGTGTCCTGTTGTATCCTGTGTGTGTGGTGTTCACGGTTCGTTTCAGAGCCGACCCATATCGTCAGGGCTCCAGAGCACCAGTCAGCCATCAGAGGCACCATGGCTCGTTTRGACTGCCGGGTCAAATCAGACCTCACCCTGCCCATCACTGTTACCTGGCTGAAGGATGACAAGCCCCTGCTCTGTGGATGGAGGTGAAGACTCCCCAAAACACAAACAACTCAACAACAGTTTTCTCTATCATCAGCCTTTGAAGGCTCAAACTGTAACTTGATTGAGTCCTGTGTCATGGGATGAAATGCACAACCAATGCACGTACAAAAACACCAAAAACAGTGGTGTTGAAAGAGCATAGCTATAGTTGACGTGTAATAACATGTGATAGTGATGTTCTGTAATGTCATGTTATAGTGATGTAATAATATGTTTCCTTCCATGACTGGTTCTGTAGGTTAAAGAAGGATGAGGATTCCCTGTCCATCCTGATGTCCACGAGCAGGATGAGGGAACATACACCTGTACTGTTAAATCAGAGATCGACCAAGACACTGCCTCAGCACGCCTTACTGTGTTAGGTATACACAAAACACAATACCGCCCGCACACACACACACACACAACACAAACACACACACACACACACACACACACACACACACACACACACCACACACACACACACACCACACACACACACACACACACACACCACACACACACACACACACACACACACAACACACACACACTACACAGCAGGTAGGATAAGTAGATGGCAGGTAGCCTAGCGGTTAGAGTGTTGGGCCAGCAGACACTCTTATCCAGAGGACTTACAAAGAGCAATTTGGGTTAAGTGCCTTGCTCAAGGGCACATCGACATAATTTTCACCTTGTCGGCTCTGGGATTCAACCACCGTGACCTTTCAGAACGCTCTTACCACTAGGCTGCCTGCTGCCCAAGTAGACAACAACCAAGGAGAAATGTGGATTAAGTGCTAAGAGTGTATGTTAAATACACCAGTTGTAGTACTGTAGTGGATGGGGGTTCCTCCACGGTACTAATGTTTCTGACTAACCTCTAACGCTTTACCCCCTGCCCCCCTCACAGAGGACGCCTCCCTGTTATCCCTCACAGTCTAGTGCCTTGCCTTGCAGGTAACCATCTGTGGCCTTTTCTACCTCTCTCTCCATCTCTCTATTTCTATCCATCCCTCGCGCTGCTCTTTGTCTCTGTTTCTGTCTTTCCATCTTTTTTTCTCATAAATGTTTCTATGAGAGGGATATTTGTGTGTGTGTGTGTGGTGTGTGTGTGTGTTCGTATTCGTGTGGTGTACGTATCAGTGTGTTTGTGCATACATTTGAGTGTGTGTGTTCATATTTGTGTTTGTGCAGCATGTGCACGTGCTTGTGGGTGGTGGCGTGTAATTGTGTGTGTGTGTGTGTGGTGTGTGAGTGTGTGTGTGTGTAGCACCTAACCCCATGGCCCTCCTGTGTGTAGACTATTGACCCTCGCCATGGACTGGAGGTGTCTGACCCTGAAGCACGCAGCGTACACTGACCTGGATACCTGGAGATGACCACAAAGCCTGTCACACGTAAATACACACGGAACTACTCCCCAATGTAACCACAATATATACAGGTGCGTTCAACCTGTTCCATGGCTTGTGTCACACCTTCCACCCCCCCCTCTCTCTCCTCTTCTCTCTCTCTCTCACCCCCCTCATCCTCTCTCTCTCTCTCTCTCGCTCACCTCCTCATCTCTCTCTCGCTGCAGAGTTCCTGTGCCAGTTTGAGGAGGACCATTGGGAACCTGGCCAGTGGCAGAACTGTCTAGTTACCCCGGAAGACCCTCAACTTGTCATCCTGCAGCTCTCTCCCTTCGTCAACTATCAGTTCAGAGTCATCCGCTATCCAACTCTGTGGGCAAGAGCCGGCCCAGCCGCCCCTCGCAAAGATACCAAGACCAGCGGAGCCTGTGGTCACTCACAGCAGGAGGGAGGGATGGGGGGGGGGGTGGGGGGGGGGTGTGTAGCAGGACTACAATACTATTATAGATAGAGGGAGGGAATTATGTTATAGCCAGAGAGATCATCATGTTTTCTTTGTGCCCCTGTGTGTTTCAGCTCCTGATGCTATCCCTAGTGGCCTGAAAGGATGGGGTACCAAGAACACAAACATGGAGATCAGCTGGGAGGTGAGAGAGAGTGAGTGAGCATGAAAAGTGAGTGAGTGAAGTGAGTGAGTGAGTGAGTGAGTGAGTGAGTGAGTGAGTGAGTGAGTGAGTGAGTGAGTGGAGTGAGTGAGTGAGTGAGTGAGTGAGTGAGTGAGTGCGTGAGTGAGTGAGTGAGAGACTGTTTGTCACTGTTTCAGCCTTTCCCTTCATAACAGTCATTATTCCCTCAAAGACAAGGTTGTTCTAATTATAGTGGCTAGTGTGTATTTTTGTGCACTCCACCCTTGTTGGACACAGAGCAAAAACGGCCCTAACCTGCACTACTCGTGTGGTGGAGGCGGAAGGATACGGGGGAGGAGTGGAACAATGTGACTACGGTGGGGGCGAAGCACATTTGTCCACGACACAGAGACCTACGTTCCCTATGATGATCAAACTGCAGGCCAGGAATGACTTTGGACCCGGACCTGAGTCCAACATCATATAGGTATTCTGGGGAGGACAGTACGTACACTCCAAACCAATATAGCAAATGAAACAACATTATTTTTCTATTCATAATCCTTTTTTTCCACATTTTTTGCTCTCTTCTCTCACTCTCTTTCTCTCTTCCTCTTCCTCTCTGCTCTCTCGCTCTCTCATTCTCTCTCTCTTCACACACACACACACACATGTTCACATCATCATGCTGGTGAATGTCCTACCCTGCGTGTTTTCCCACAGAGCCTACAGCCCCTCCTACAGACCTGCATGTGTCAAAGATTGACAGCACCAATGGTCAACGTCCACTGGACCCCGGTAGACCCCAACACTGTCCTGGGAGAGTGTTCAAGGAGTTACAGGGTGAGGACTGGACTCTCACGACTACACACACACACACGCACACACAACACACGCACACGCACACACACGCACACGCACACGCAACAACACACACACACACAACACACACACACACACACACACACACACACACACACACACACACACACACACACCACACACACACACACCACACACACACAACACAGGCAACACACACAGACACAGGAAACACACACACACAGAACCACAAGGCACACACACAACACAGGCACAGCACAGACCAGACACAGACACAGACACAGACACCAGACACAGAACACGACAAGCACACAGCTCTGTGGACGACAACAGTGGTGTGTGGCCCTCTCTCCCAGCTGTACTACTGGCGTGAGGGCAGCATGGTGAAGGGTCTGCATGTGAATAAAGAGAAGAAGACTAAAGGGTTCTACAGTACCGTGGCCCAGCCTACTGGCATATTGACAGACCTACAGCCATACAGCCACTACCGCATGTTTATGGTGGTCGCCAACAGTCGTTACGATGGGCCGCCTAGCAACCATGCGGAGTTCCATACCAAGGAAGGAGGTGAGACTGGGAGAGGGAAGGACGACACCAACTAGGGCACCAGACAAATGAATTGTGTTTTTACATCGTAGCAGACTCGCTCCTACACCCTTCAACACTCTCTTTCTCCCTCTTTCTCTCTCTCTCTCTCTCCTGTGTGTGTAGTGCCAGACCTTCCTCAGTTCTTTAAGATCGTCCAGAGGAGTCCAGACTCTATCCACCTGGAGTGGGACAAACCCCTGGAGCCTAACGGTATTCTGATTGGATACACACTCAACTATCAAGCAGGTGAGCCCTTCTGATTGGTTACACTGTCAATTACCAGACAGGTGAGGACTTCTGTTTGGTTACATAGTCAAGTACCAAACAGGTGAGCCCTTCTGATTGGATACACAGTGAGGTGAGCACTTCTGATTGGATAGATGACTGATGACAGGTGATCAGTTCTGGACAGAGTGGTATAGACTGAACAAGAAGTTACCGGGTCAGAAAGGTCTTTCTAATATTGATACGAATCTAAGCTCATAACAGAGATAACCTAATGTTAAGAAGAGATGATGGTATGTTGATAGATGGCACTCTGCATTAGCTGACTAGCTGTCTGTGTGTGTTGTGTGTGTGCGTGTGTGTGTCCCTGTAGTGAACGGGTCACGTGTGGGCCACATGCAGATGGAGAGTTTCCTCCCTAACGTGACAGCCTACAGACTCCGCTTGCCAGACCAAGCTATCCGCTACAGGTTCTATCTGGCGGCCCTCACAGAGGTGGGAGCAGGGAAGGTCTACACTGAGGAGTCTCCACATTTCACCAATGAAGGTGAGTCGCCTCACCACTGCATGCACACACACACACACGCACGCACGCACGCACGCACGCACGCACGCACGCACGCACACACACACACACACACACACACACACACACACACTCAACTCGACCTTTTTGCTATTACACATACTCACATATGTAGACACATTGTTGTCCCCCACGATGAAATTGTCAGAATGTTCTCTTTCTATCCCCTCTTTGTCTCTCCTCCTCTCCTGTGGCTGACCTCTTATCTCTCTCTTTGTCTCTCTTCCTCTCCTGTGGGCTGACCTCTTATCTCTCTCTTTGTCTCTCTTCCTTTCCCGTGGCTGACCTCTTATCTCTCTCTTTGTCTCTCTTCCTCTCCTGTGGCTGACCTCTTATCTCTCTCTTTGTTCTCTCTCCTCTCCCGTGGCTGACCTCTTATCTCTCTCTTTGTCTCTCTTCTCTCCCGTGGCTGACCTTTATCTCTCTCTTTGTCTCTCTTCCTCTCCTGTGGCTGACCTCTTATCTCTCTCTTTGTCTCTCTTCCTCTCCTGTGGCTGACCTCTATCTCTCTCTTTGTCTCTTTCCTCCTGTGGCTGACTCTTACTCTCTCTTTGTCTCTCTTCCTCTCCTGTGGCTGACCTCTTATCTCTCTCTTTGTCTCTCTTCCTCTCCTGTGCTGACCTCTTACTCTCTCGTTTCTCTCTTCCTCTCCTGTGGCTGACCTCTTATCTCTCTCTTTGTTCTCTCTTCCTCTCCTGTGGCTGACCTTCTGTAGTGTCTTTTAACCTTTGGTCTTCTCTCTCAGCCTCTCCGATTCCCACTCTGTTTTTCCCTCCTACACTAGCTGTCTCTACTTTTTCCCTCTTCTCTGTCTCCCCCTCTCTCGCACCTGTCTCCCCCCCCCCCTCACCTGTCTCCCCTTAACCTGTCTCCCCTCCTCTCCTTGTCATCCCCCTGCCATCTCCCCTGTCTCCCGCCTTCATCCCTCTACCCTGTCTCCCCGCCATCTCCCTTCCCCTGTCTCCCGCATCTCCCTGTCTCCCTCTCCCTTGTCTCTGTCCCCCCTGTCTCTCTCTCCCCTATCTACCTGTCTCCCTCTCCCCATGTCTCCCACTCCCTGTTCTCCTCTCTCCCCTGCTCCCACTCCCCTGTCTCCCTTTCCCCTGTCTCCCTCTCCCCTGTCTCCCCTCCATCTCCCCTGTCTCCCTCTCCCTGTCTCTGTCTCCCCCTTCTCCCTCTCCCTTGTCTACCCTGTCTCCCTCCCATGTCTTCCCACTCCCCTGTCCCTCTCCCCTGTCTCCCCTCCCCTGTCTCCCACTCCCCTGTCTCCCTTCCCCTGTCTCCCTCTCCCCTGTCTCCCCATCGCTCCCTGATCCCTGTCTTCCCCGCCTTATCCCTCTACCCTGTCTCCCCATCCATCTCCCCTGTCTCCCCGCCGTCTCCCTTTCCCCTGTCTCCCTTGTCTGTCTCCCCTGTCTCCCTCTCCCCTGTCTACCCCAGTCTTCCTCTCCCCTGTCTCCCTCCCCATGTCTCCCACTCCCCTGTCTCCCCCTCCCTCGCCTCCTCTCTGTCTGTCTGTCTGTCTGTCTGTCTGTCTGTCTGTCTGTCTGTCTGTCTCTCCCTGGGTGTTAACAGAATACTTTTTCAGCTCAGGTACTGATCACTCAGGTGTAGGTAACGGGAATTGCACAGCCCATCTGTCTGTCTATCTGTCTTACTCCTCTCCGACTCTGTCTCACTCCATTTTTGAGCAATGGTGACCAGCTCAAATTAGTGACCATGTCATCTTTGCATTTCCGTACTACTTTGCCTGGTGGACATATCGTGGGTTTCTTCTCCCCCCTACTGATGACAGTAGTACAGACCCAGGCACTTTCTATCCTCACAAAGGGGTGGATTAATTTTATGCTGTAGGAAACAAACAAAACAAATTAGGGGGTAACTTTGAGGTCTGTCAAGGGTAAAACCGTGAGTTCTCTTCGAACAATCACAGTCTCTGCTTCAACCTTCAGTATTTTCAGTCACTTGTATATAGCAAAGTTGAACATGAATTGGAAATGTATTTCTATCCTAGTTGTGTGTGGTCCTGATGTACTGTAAGTCCAGGTCAGGATCCCCTGTAGTGTAGTCAGTGTCAACTTCCTGCTCTTTCTGAGGTTTGAACTTTGAACCCAATCCCTGATGGCACACTTTTCAATTTGAATCATGACATAATTTCCTGTCCGTCACAAGCCTTGGATCTTGTGTACTGACTAAGCCGATGGAGTCTGCCCATATTGACGTGGATGCACTGTGGGGTGTGGGAGAGTCTTGCTTTCATTTTTAAGTGGAGATGTGAGTACATTTACGGGGTGGGGTGAGGGGGGGATTTAAGCTTATACTGCTCTTCCTGGAATGAATATCCATCATCAAACGTTCTCTGCTTCTCATTCACTGGCTTGCTCGCTCACCGCTGCTTGCGCTTCAGTTTTCAAAGTGTCATGCTTCCATCTTATCTGTGTGTGTTTATTTCTGTGCTGGTGAGCGTTGCCAGCCCCTACTCTTCCTGGTCTCTGTGATGGGGTGGGGGGGGGGGTGGGGGTCACAGGTAAGATATTGGGGTTCAACCCCTCTGAAAGGCAATGTCTCTGCCTTTTGACTGACACAGCCTGGGATTGGCACAGATTTTAGATTTGACATGGCTTGCGGCCAATGTGATCTCTGGCTGGCTGTTGAGTGTTACCTGGACAACAAGGGTTCTTGAGCACCTGCCTGTACCGATGCCTTATTTTACTCTTCTTCCTCTTCTTCTCTCATGGCTGGCTCTCTCTAGCATGCTGCTTGTCATGGCTGACCTGGGGGAGTTTGGAACTATGCATGGGGAGGGAGGAGGGAGGGATGCACTTCAACAAGCATATGAGTTAATCTGCTCTCTAGTGGAATCCTCCAAATGGAGATGTTCATCCACTACAAGGTAAAAAGAAGCGTAACAAGAAGTCCTACAAAGAATGTATGCCCCTCTATGTTCACTGTAGATACTGTGATGATGATTTTCAAAATGGCTTCCAAAGAAAACAAGGCTCCTTTGTAATAACAGTAGGGTATCTAAATATGGATTTCCCATAACTTCCTGTTTATTCTAGAAGAAAATCCACACACCAAAGACCTGCTCTGTTTGTTGGTTTGGGCCAGGATGGAGTTGAGGAGTGTCATAACATCAGTTGGCCACGTGGGGGCACTGATATTCCACTTTAAGACCCTCATCATGGGTTGTGTGATGAGTAAATGATTTATGATTACCTAGTCCCAGATAAATCCTTACTGTTGTATTTACCCACACAATAAAGCATGCATTTTATTATTAACTTCTAATGCCTAAAAGGACAATTATCTATAAAAAGTATATTTCTGTTGACCCCTTTTTGTTAATTGGACTATTGCCTTTTCCTTATTTCTGCACCAGTCAACAGTGCTGGTTCTGGGAAATTCCATATCACCTTTCTGCTCATTGTTTTATTGACTTTCTCTCTGTCTCTATTGGTGTGTGTGATTACCTGTGAGTTCCTGCTTTTCTCTTTAACCCTGTGTTCTCTTCCCCCTGCCCTGTAGTCGAGCCTACAGACGTCTCCGTGTCTACAACTGTCCCTCCTCCTCCTCCTCCCACTACTACCGCTGCTACTTCAACCATTAGTACTACTACTACTACRACTACTACTACTACTACTCCTACTACTACCACAACTGCTACTGCTTCTACTACTGCTACCACTCCTGTGTTGGTCACCAGCACCAAGCAAGCAGATAAAAATGTGTTGGGTACATACAGTAGGCCTACCTGTTGTTTACTTTTAGTTCAGTCATTTTCTTCCATGGCAGTATAGATAAAATAGATTGACAATGGATGCCACCTTTAAAGAGACATTTTAAAGGTGTGTTGTGTTATTTGTATATCTTCCCCAAGATTCAAGTGATAAATGAATATGCTTTCATTTGAAGCATTTTGATTGGATACTCTCTCCTGACCAGGAAGGAAGCATTTGGAGGAACTGGCTGCATTCCAATACCACTTCATTACCTTGTCATATCTCCTTGGAGATAGGTTACAGGAAATTAAGTCACTTTAAAGTATTGGAAGTAACCATTAACTCAACGCTGTTCGTTCAGGCTGTGAGAATCCAACGTATACATATGAACAGTTAGAGGGTGTTTGTGGGCCGTTAACTCTGTTCAATGCCGTGTTCCTATTAAGGGGATACCTGGACTACTGGGCACCTCCATTACAAATCAGGACACCCCTAGAAGTGTTAAGGCATTAACTGTGGAGTGGACTCGACCAGAAGTGTTAAGACATCAACGTTGACACTCCTTAAAAGTGTTCAAATATAACACTGGTACAATCCACTGTTTATAGGGCAACCCGAAATCTAACCCTAGCCCTAGAACCATTGTGTGATTGCAACCCTGCGTGTGTGGCTGTTGTAACACGCCCTTCTCTGCTCCACCTTGCCCTTGACCCCGCCCTGACCCCACCCTGCCCTCTAGTAGGCATGGCTCCTGGGAGGGTGATCTGGAACCTGACGGTGAAGCCTAACAGTAACTACGCTAACGTCAGCTGGAACCACAACTTCCCGACCGGCAGCAGCGAGTTCCAGCTAGAGTTCACACTGGACAGTAAGATCCACACCCAGTTTGTGTCAGAGCTTAGGCTGGACAATAAGAAAAGACCCAGAGTTTGTGCCAGCTCTTAGGCTGGACAATAAGAAAAGACCCAGAGTTTGTGCCAGCTCTTAGGCTGGACAATAAGAAAAGACCCAGAGTTTGTGTCAGCTCTTAGGCTGGACAATAAGAAAAGACCCAGAGTTTGTGTCAAAGCTTCTGGATGGTAAGAAAATAACCAGAGTTTGTGCCATTGCAACAGTCAAACTAAATCAAACCCAGCTCAAGTATTTGAAAGGATTTTACATATGTATTTAACCCAAGTCTATCGTATCAAAACTACAGTTCAAAACCCATCCTAGGAAGAAATGTCAATAGTGAAGTCAGTTTTCAGACAGTCTATCTCTGCAGAGATACTAGGCTTTTTGAAAGGAACTGTGAGGCAATCCTGGGGCAAAGACATATACCAAACTGACTTTATTAAAGAAATCCAGTCCAATTTATGACAGCCCTTCACTCTAGTAGAGAAATGAGGCTTTTATTTGGAGGTGAGTCATGCAACATTCTCATTTCTATTCATAAAACTCCCAGGGAATTTCTGAGGGGAACTCTAAACTCTCATTTCATTTTGCTTCAGCAGAGCTGAGTTCAATTGCCTATATAAGTCAGATTATGATCTGTATAGCTGTAGATAGAGTGAAATATATAATATATTCTGTGGCATTTCCATTTAAATAATGACTGTGTTATTTTATAGCACCCCCAGTTTTTATTGTACTTTGATTGGAGGTTTTGAGTTTCTGTTTGCTTAAAAAATCCCTTTGTTCAATTTGCCTTTCATTGTGCCCGTGTTCATTTTCTCTCTCCGGTTCGAACAGAAGTTCCTTTCAGAAAGTATTTTGTGAGGTTGAGGGAGAAATTAAGAGAGATCTTAGTCAGTACTTTGAAAGAGGAAATAGTGAAAGGAAAGAGCTAGAGAGAGAAACCCAGGGATGGGGTGATGTTCTCACACAACTATGAAGAACTTGTCCTTATAACTGTATATTATTTATCAGTTCTTATAACTGTATATTATTTATAAGTTCTTATAACTTTATATTATTTATCAGCATTTTCAAATTATATCAATGACATAGTTATAATGCACAAAATACCAAACTCTCTCCCTATCTCTACTGTGAGATGAGATAAAGAGAGAGAGAGAGAGAGAGAGAGAGAGAGAAACCCATCTAGAATTATGTTTAATTTACTAGGGGGAAATACACTGTTTAATGAAAAACATTCCTTAAAGATATGCTACTTACTACAGTATACTGATGGTACAGTGATGTCAGTATATGTGTGTGTTCAATCATCCTAAGTGAAAAGAGAAGATGTTAGGGTGATGTTCACAGGAGCTGAGCGTGTGCACACATTGATCTGTTTCCCACTGTATCAATGACATAGTTCTAACACACAAGATACCTAACGCTCTCCCGCTTTCCTGCTCTTTGTCCATTTCTCTCTTTGGAAATGTATCTTGGTATTGTTCATACGCATAGTGTATTATGATGTCCTAACTCCCCATACTGTGCAGTGTGCATACTTCATGGCTACTACCCAGTATCATGCTGCTGCTTCACCTGTCTGGCTGGCTGTCTGTATGGCTGGCCTGGTGCCTGTCTGTGTGTCTGGCTGGCTGGCTGTGTGTCTGTCTGGCTGGCTGTATGATTGGTTGTGTGGCTTGTTTTTCTATTGACTGTTTAGAGTAAGAGTGAGGGGGAGGGAGGATGTTGTCTTTATTCACACACGCACATTTTACATGGGCATTTTAGTCATTAGCTTCAGCTTCATGTTTTAATGGTTGTAAGGAATGTGTTTTTATATTAGTCAGACATTCTTCCCACTGATTGATTTTCGCAGTGCTTCAGGTCTGTTTGTTGCCTAGTCAAGGTTGCATTTTGTTTCATATGATTTGGTTTAGTTGCTTCAGAGGCTGCAGTGGATGTACTCAGCTTTGGAATGATTTTGGTTGATTGCTGTATGATGATTGCTATATGAGGATGTCACCCTTTCAGGGGATCAAAGGTCATGTCATAGCATGGTGCACGATGTCACCAGTTTGCATGCTCCACCAGCCATCACCAGCCCACACCCACAGCTTGGTGATGTGATAAGAGGCACATCTTTCCATTGGAAAGATGCCGCGTTTCGTTTTCACCATTGGTGTGTTTCTTTTTATTGAGATGAGTGGAGGACTATGGGTAATTGAGACACAGTGCTTCTCTACCCTCCCGCCTTTTGCTATTCCAGAATACAGAGTGTTCCATAATGGTCAATTTAAATTCCACCAGTCAGGGTAATACAACCAACTTACTGCTGCCAATTCAGCGGGAGTTTAGTTTCGTAAAACTTTGATGTCCACTGTATTATAGTAGCCTGAAGGAACACCTGCTCTCTAGCTCTACCTCTTTTCTCCCGCTCCACAAAAAGTCCCCTTTTTAGATTAGATTTTTCAGGAGAATTATCCCCAGGAGAAAAATGTGGTTTCACTTCCACTGAGAAGAAAATGAACCAAAAATTATCCTCTAAAAGACATATTTAAAAAGCTTTCTTAAAGAGCTGCGGCTCTTCTATTCACTTTCACTCTCTAGTAATTCTATTAACATAGCCGTATACATGACATTGGTTTGCAGATGTAGCTATTCATTTCAACGAGGTTGTTAATGAGTGGTGGATGTTGGAGGGAGGGTGTGTGTGTGTGTGCTGCATTGGGTCAGTCTCAATTTACTCCAGTGGCCCACCATCTCATAGGGGGAGAAACAGTCCCACCCATGTCGCATCACTATGTGGTACCCGTCCTATTTACTGTGTTACCATAGTAGCCTGGCCACGCCCAACGACATAGTATGATTGGCTCCTCTCTTGTGTTCCAAGGCAATGGCAGTGTGTCAAGCGTACCAGTGAACCAGCCGCCCATTAAGCTGGCGGGGCTGATCGAAGGGGCCAAGTACCGCCTGAGGGTGTACTCCAATGAATACCACAGCATCTCCAGCAATGTTGTCACCTTTGAGACCAGCGCAGGTGAGCCTCCACCTGCCAGGTGAGGAGGGATGGTACATGACCAGATCAGGTCATGTCAGATAGCCTGGGGGCCAGTCTGTCTGCATCAGCCCAGTCTAGGAGACTATAGCAGGATAATGCAGAGACATGACAGCACCCAGGCTACAGAGACCCCATGGATACCCCAGTTCCCTAACAATGAGGTCTGTTGGGTCAGATCAGATCACAAGGCTAGGAGTTGCTATAGCTCCAAGGAGTTGGTATTGAAGTGAAGTTATTCAACTGTAGTGTAGAGAGACTGTTTTGTTTCTGTTCTTTAGAATTGGTAGTTCTGAACATCGTGGAATATCGATTTAGCTGTTTGTGATGTCTTGATTTTCCATAGGAGTGTATTCCATGTGGTAAGAATAATCCAATGAAATGTAATGTGTGATAGGCTCATGAGTAAACAAGTCATATACAATGGATCTGATACTTTGACCTGTACTCTACTTTTCTATCTTTGCTTTGTTCTGAGCAAATTTACTTTGCCAATGTCACACTTCTCTGGCACTGGCAGAGCTGTTACTTGGTTAGTAATTATAAGCTATTAATGTCGTTTTTTTCCCCTATTTATGCCTGCATTGTGTTACAGAAGTGTTTCCCGACCTGTAATAAAGTAGCTTCATGTGGTTGGCTTATTTTACAGTTAGAAGACTGGTGTCAAATAACAATACTTTTTTTGTGGTTGGTTGCTTTGAAAATTTGCTGTGCATGATTTTTTGTTCCTTCTGCTAAAGTACCTAGGTTTTGTGTTCAAATTGACCCAACTCAAATGGTAGAGTTGCATATTCTGCTTTGGTTTGTAATGCAAAATACACCTTTTCTCTTCTAATTTGATTGTGAAGGTGTGGGGAAATGAAGATTAATAATTTGTTATACAGATAGATTTACTGGGATACCATCTAGAGTTATAGCTCTATGTTGAGGGAATACTAGAATGCTGTGATGATGGTTTGGGTTGTCATACATTGTGTACTTGGTGTATCTTGATTTGAGCATCCTTGGATGAGGACAGATTGTCGGATGTATTTCCAGTGACTCATTTGGGGCAAAACAGACTTTTATTATTTTTCTCCCTCTCTCTGTGTGTCTCATCTCTCCCGTCTGTGTGTGTGTGTGTCAATGTTTTTGCCTGCTGACAGCCTACATTAAAGACCAGGTGGACATTGCTACCCAGGGCTGGTTTATCGGGCTGATGTGTGCCATCGCTCTCATCATCCTCATCCTCCTCATCGTCTGCTTCATCAAGAGGAGTCGCGGAGGCAAATATCCAGGTAAGGTTTAAAGGCCCYGTGCAGTCAAAAATATGATTTCCTGTGTTTTATACACTGAACAAAAATATAAATGAAACATGGAAAGTGTTGGTACCATGTTTAATGAGCGGAAATAAACTCAACAAAAAAAGTCCCTTTTTCAGGACCCTGTCTTTCAAAGATATTTAGAAAAATCCAAATAATCATTGTAAAGGGTTTAACACTGTTTCCCATGCTTGTTCAATGAACCATAAACAATTAATGAACATGCACCTGTGAAACGGCCGTTAAGACACTAACAGCTTACAGACGGTAGGCAATTATGGTCACAGTTATGAAAACTTAGGACACTAAAGAGACCTTTCTACTGACTCTGAAAAACACCAAAATATAGATGCCCAGGGGCCCTGCTAATCTTCGTGAACATGCCTTAGGCATGCTGCAAGGAGGCATGAGGACTGCAGATTCCTCATGAAGACTGCAGATAAATTGCAATGTCCGTACTGTGAGACGCCTAAGACAGCGCTACAGGGAGACAGGACGGACAGCTGATTGTCCTCGCAGTGGCAGACCACGTGTAACAACACCTGCACAGGATCAGTACATCCGAACATCACACCTGCGGGACAGGTACAGAATGGCAACAACAACTGTGTCGTGACGTTGGCCTGTTGGGGAGGTTTATGACCCCCATAAATACCTTTCCCCTTTTCTCTCTCTCTACTCTATAGAGTTGACTCTTGTAAAGCCTGTAACATAGAGAGTCTGGTAACATCGAAAGGGGGGAAACGGAACCATATTTCGGTAATCCAAACAGTTGAAAATATGCGTTTGTACTTAATGAATATGATCTCAGATCAGTTGTTGTCTGAGACATTACTACTAATGCCAGGATGACATAAATTCTATCTTGGAAAGTCGACATATTCTAGTTATCAGATTAACATGGAATTGTTGTGCAATTTAAATGTTTAAATATGAAACTATTTGTGAAAAGATTAAATGTAATTTTAGCTTCTTAAATGAGAGAACGGTTTGTTATAGAGAAACTCTGCTCACTCAGAGGCCCCGCCCAAGTGAACAGACTTTGGTTGTAAACTATGAAACACGCCCTTCTTTCACCACTATATAAACCCGTTGACGAAAATTCAACTTTCTGTTCCGAGCACATGAGTACGACGGTCCTACGTTAAAAGGGCTCAGATAATAACCTAACGAAATTAGCATCGTGTTCAATGTGAAGGTGCCGATCAACAGGCCGAAAGGATGCTTTTCGACTATACCAGCCAGAATATAGCACGAGCTTAAAAGTATGGCAACTTGGTATGAACTTTGAACTCTTATTCACTCCAGAAGTGATACCTCCTAGCCGTTGAGTTAGCAGCAGCCGCTGTAAACGTGGGCTAGGAAAGGTTGGACGACGTATCCAGTCTAACACACACAAAGATACTAAAACATATCCAGTTTACCACCAGAGACATTCTTCAGGGGACGAGATCCCTGCTGGGCAACCTGGCCTTCCATCTACGACAGACCTTTTCAAGAGCAGCTCAGAGTAAATATTCCTTGCATTTTCATTTTCCAAATGGGCGGTTATTTAGAATGCATAAGATACTGTATTTACGATAGCATAGCTGCCTATGGCCCGATAGAAACACAAACTATTTTTTGTTCGTCAGTCTTCCCGCTCTTTCATTCAAAACCAAACCCCCTTTCTTTGTGTAACCAGCCGTCATATCTGTTCCGTCCGATGGGACGTTTTCTTTAATGACATAATTTGTAATCAATATATAATCCATTCTGTGTAGATGTAATTCTGTGTGATTATTTGGGTATTTAGTAAATAAATAATTAATCTAAATGTTGTATTGCTGATTCAACTTGTTAGCCAGGGTTTGTGAAGATAACCAATAATTTACAACTTTCAGATGAGACTGAATAAAGTCACGATTAAATATTGACTGCTACTGATGTAAAAGATTACTAGGTCTTTAAGAATTTATTCGGAAGATAACAGCTCTATAAACATTATTTTGTGGTGCCCTGACTTTCTAGTTAATTACATTTACCTGATTAGCTTAATCAGGTAATATTAATTACAGAGAAATTATTTTATAGAATAGCATGTCATATCACTTAATCCGGCATAGCCAAAGACACGACAACTGCCTGAGTTACACCAGGAACGCACAATCCCTCCATCAGTGCTCAGACTGTCCACAATTGGCTGAGAGAGGCTGGACTGAGGGCTTGTAGGCCTGTTGTAAGGCAGTTCCTCCCCAGACATCACCGGCAACAACGTCACCTATGGGCACAAACCCCACGGTCGCTGGACCAGACAGGACTGGCAAAAAGTGCTCTTCAATTACGAGTCGCGGTTTTGTCTCACCAGGGGGGATGGTCGGATTCGCGTTTATCGTCGAAGGAATGAGCGTTACAACGAGGCCTGTACTCTGGAGCGGGATCAATTTGGAGGTGGAGGTTGTTGTCATTGCAAGCAATCTCAATGCTCTGCGTTACAGGGAAGACATTCTCCTCCCTCATGTGGTACCCTTCCTGCAGATTCATCCTGACATGACCCTCCAGCATGACAATGCCACCAGCCATACTGCTTGTTCTGTGCGTGATTTCCTGCAAGACAGGAATGTCAGTGTTCTGCCATGGCAGCGAAGAGCCCGGATCTCAATCCCATTGAGCCCGTCTGGGACCTGTTGGATCGGAGGGTGAGGGCTAGGGCCATTCCCCCCAGAAATGTTTGGGAACTTGCAGGTGCCTTGGTGGAAGAGTGGGGTGACATCTCACAGCAAGAACTGGCAAATCTGGTGCAGTCCATGAGGAGGAGATACACTGCAGTACCTAATGTAGCTGATGGCCACACCAGATACTGACTGTTACTTTCAATTTTGACCCCCCTTTGTTCAGGGACACATTGTTCCATTTCTGTTAGTCACATGTCTGTGGAACTTGTTCAGGTTGTCTCAGTTGTTGAATCTTGTTATGTTCATAAAAATATTTACACATGTTAAGTTTGCTGAAAATAAACGCAGTTGACAGTGAAAGGACATTTATTTTTTTGCTGAGTTTAAAAGATACCAGAAATTTTCCATACGCACAAAAAGCTTATTTCTCTCAAATTTGGTGTGCAAATGTGTTTACATCCCTGTTAGTGAGCATATCTCCTTTGCCGAGATAATCCATCCACCTGACAGGTGTGGCATATCAAGAAGCTGATTAAACAGCATGATCATCACACAGGTGCACCTTGTGCTGGGGACTCTAAAAGGCCACAGATACAGTTTTGAGACATCTAAGTTTTGTCACACAACACAATGCCACAGATGTCTCAAGTTTTGATGGAGCGTGGAATTGGCATGCTGACTGCAGGAATGTCCACCAGAGCTGTTGCCAGAGAATTGACTGTTCATTTCTCTACTATAAGCCCCCTCCAATGTCGTTTTAGGTAATTTGGCAGTACGTCCAACCGGCTTCACAACTGCAAACCATGTGTAACCACGCCAGCCCAGGACCTCCACATCTTCTTCACATGCGGATTTGTCTGAGACCAGCCACTCGGACAGCTGATGAAACTGTGGGTTTGCACAACTGAAGAATTTCAGCACAAACTGTCAGAAACCGTCTCAGGGAAGCTCATCTGCGTACTTGTCATCCTCACCAGGGTCTTGACCTGACTGCAGTTCGACGTCGTAACCGACTTCAGTGGGCAAATGCTCACCTTCGATGACCACTGGCATGCTGGAGAAGTGTGCTCTTCATGGATGAATCCCGGTTTCAACTGTACCGGGCAGATGGCAGACCGTGACGAGATCCTGAGGCCCATTGTCGTGCCATTCATCCGCCGTCATCACCTCATGTTTCAGCATGATAATGCACGTCCCCATGTCACAATGATCTGTACACAATTCCTGGCAGCTGAAAATGTCCCAGTTCTTCCATGGCCTGCATACTCACCAGACATGTCACCCATTGAGCATGTTTGGGATGCTCTGAGTCGACGTGTACGACAGCGTGTTCCAGTTCCCGCCAATATCCAGCAACTTCGCACAGCCATTAAAGAGGAGTGGGACAACATATCACAGGCCACAATCAACAGCCTGATCAACTCTATGTGAAGGAGATGTGTCGCGCTGCATGAGCCAAGTGGTGGTCATACCAAATACTGACTGGTTTTCTGATCCACGCCCCTCCCTTATCTTTGTAGGTATCTGTGACAATCAGATGCAGATCTGTATTCCCAGTCATGTAATGCATTTGTTTCAATTGACTGATTTCATTATATGAACTGTAAATTTGCTAAGAAGCAATTATTTTCATTTTTGACCATTTCAATTGAAATCAATCATAGTAAGGTCCTTAATTGTTAGCCAAAAATGATTTGATATTGAGATAAAAATGGCTGCATTGGACCTTTAACACAAGATGGTCCAGTATCCAAATAAGCGTTAACACAGGGGGGTCAAATCAAATCTAGTAACTAGTGACCATGTAAGGGTATACTAGACAGGGTCAAGTATTAGGTTAAGGGTTAACACATTGAGGGCGTTTGGGAGCAAGAAAAGATGGTGGGGGTTGAAATACCCAGGTAGGGGTTAGAACGAGGGCCAGTGTCCAGTTAAGTCACAAGATGGTGGCATGTTCAGTATAATCATGTACCTCTATTTGTTTTATCACTCTTCAGTGCGAGATAAAAAAGATCTCCCTCTGGAGGGAGTGGATCAGAAGGGAGAGGATGGATCATTTGACTACCAGTAAGTATTTCTCTTGAATATTATATATCTCTGGCCTACACATCTCTGGAACAATTTTGTGTGTCGCCGTTGCCAGTCAGTGAATGATCTATATATGCAGAGTTTCTATTGCAAAACATTAGTAATCATGGCTAGATATGACTGTGTATCATCCAGGATTATACAGAGGAGGATGTAGTAGGCCTGTGTCTTGTTTGCTTTCTTATGGAAGTGTCATTGTGATTATCATGTGTGGTATTCAGGCTTAGGATCATGTTTAGTAGTGTTTATCTGCAACTATTTAGGCATCAGGAATGAGGGACAGGGACTATTACTTTGGCCTTGTAATATTTGGGAATGCTATTAAGACGATCGAGACAGGAGCTACAGTAAACAGGAGTTATTATGTCTTAGGTCTGGTAATGCATGTTTTCAGTATTTGTTAGTTAGTGATTGTCTTTTGCTCATTCCAGGTCTCACTGATCTCCAGTCATTCTTCTCTGTGGGGAATGAGAATCTTTCCATCTTTACTGTTTAATTAACCCTCTAACTTAACTGTTAAATCAGCACTAACACACTCCAACCGATTACTCACTCTAATCATCGTGGTCCTACTTTATATTGAAATGGTGCTAAAAACCAGTGTCCTTACATGGTACAGTAGTTACATAGGCAGACACATTGTACTTTATGTACACGCTTAAAAGTTTAGCAACTGTTTCCATGATGATTATCATATTAGCCTCAGCAGGTAGTCTTTAGAACTTCAGAAGAAGAGGACGGAAGCATCGTATTAGTGGAAACCAAGACTGTTCTCAGGGCAAGCCTGGTGTAGCTAGATATGTTCGAGTCACGTCGGGGATGCTAACCTGACACGTTAATTCTCCTAACCTGACACGTTATTCCCTAAAAACTGGACACGTTAATTCTTAACCTGAACACGTTAATTCTCTAACCTGACACGTTAATTCTCCTAACCTGACACGTTAATTCTCCTAACCTGACACGTTAATTCTCCTAACCTGACACACGTTAATTCTCCTAACCTGACACGTTAATTTCTAGACACGTTAATTCTCCTAACCTGACACGTTATTCTCCTACCTGACACGTTAATTCTCCTAACTGCTACGTTAATTCTCCTAACCTGACACGTTAATTCTCCTAACCTGACACGTTAATTCTCCTAACCTGACACGTTAATTCTCCTAACCTGACACGTTAATTTCTCATAACCTGAACACGTTAATTCTCCTAACCTGACACGTTAATTCTCCTAACCTGACACGTTAATTCTCCTAACCTAACGTTAAATTCTCCTAACCGACACGTTAATTCTCCTAACCTGACACGTAATTCCCTACCCTACACGTTAATTTCTCCTAACCTAACACGTTATTTCTCATAACCTGACACGTTAATTCTCCTAACCTACACGTTAATTCTTCTAACCTGACACGGTTAATTCTCCTAACCTGACACGTTAATTCTCCTAACCTGACACGGTAATTCTCCTAACCTGACACGTTAATTCTCCTAACCTGACACGGTAATTCTCCTAACCTGCTACAAAAAGTCAGTAATGCTAGTTAAAACTGGCAGACTTGCCATGAGAATAGTCTTGGTTTCCACTAATGCGATACAGCAAGATGAAGTGCCCCTGTACTCTGTCCCCTATAACCCCACACAATCAGTAACCCAAACCCCTAATTGTTCTTATAAGCCACAAATGAAACATGGCACCTTAATTTACCCAGACCAGTTACAATGGATTTTTTTTTAAATTAAGAAATATTTAACCTTTATTTAACTAGGCAAGTCAGTTAAGAACAAATTATTATTTACAATGACGACCTACCCCGGCCAAACCCTAACCCGGACGATGCTGGGCCAATTGTACGCCGCCCTATGGGATTAGGAATGTATATTTAGAGTAATTTGAAGAGATTTTATTCATTTTGCGTTTGGCTGTCAAAAGCATTCCGACCATGAAGGAAATAATTTGAACAGTGTTGTTTTAGGTGCTTATTCTGCTTGACAGTACAGTGCTGTGGTTTGAACACCTTTGATGTTCAAAGGTGTTATCAACAATTATCACATATGTGTGAGCAGTGTCCATATGTGTGAGGCATGTCCACAATGAAAATCTAAGCAAGTCTGCTCTCATCTCTAATCAATGTTTATTAATATTACCCTCTTTCCTACAGTGAAGGTCATTGCTAAACTCACAATCTGACACACTCAATAGCACTGGGACTAATCATTCTCTCTACCCAACTCACACATTGTGTATGTGCGTGTGTGTCTGGGCATTTCTTTGTGTGTGTGTTTTTGTGTGTGTGTTTTTTTGTGTACGTGTAATTGTGTGCGTGAGTCTGTGTAAGTGTGTGTGAGTTTGTGCGTCCGTGCATGTGTGTGTGTGTAGTCTCTGGCTCTCATACGCTTGTGTGTCACCTGGAGGATGTATCTCCTTCCTTCCCTCTCTCTCTTTTCCCTCTCCTATCTATCTCCTCCCTCTCTTCTCCATGCTGAAATGGTCGTCTGTCCCTGACAGGAATGAAAATGAGAACGAAAAGGAGAACAGGTATTTTGGTTTCGGCACGGCATCCACCTCCCGGCCTGCGCATGTCAGAGACAGATACTGAACTCCCCTTCAGACTGAGGGCTTGGGGGTGAGATTGGGGGATGAGGAGGCGAGGGCTTGGGTGGGTGAGATTGGGGATGAGGAAACGGGGCTTGGGTGAGAGTGGGGGGATGAGGAAGCGAGGGCATGGGGGTGAGAGTAGAGGGGAGAGGAGGCGAGGGCTTGGGGGTGAGATTGGGAGATGAGGAAACGAGGGCTTGGGTGAGGATGGGGGATGAGGGAGCGAGGGGCAGCGGGGGTGAGATAGAGGGAGTGAGGAAGCGAGGGCTTGGGGTGAGATGAGAGGGATGAGGAAGCGAAGGCATGGGGGTGAGAGTAGAGAGGGAGAGGAACGAGGGCATGGGGGGAGAGATGGGGGATGAGGAAGCGGAGGGCATGGGGGTGAGATGGGGGGATGAGGAAGCGAGGGCATGGGGGTGAGATAGAGGGTATGAAGAAGCGAGGGCAATTGGGGGTGAGATAGAGGGATGAGGAGCGAGGCTGGTGGTGAGATGGGGGAATGAGGAAGCGAGGGCTGGGGGTGAGATAGGGGATGAGGAAGCGAGGGCATTGGGGGTGAGATAGAGGGGATGAGGAAGCGAGGGCATTGGGGTGGAGATAGAGGGGATGAGGGAAGCGAGGGCTTGGTGGTGAGGATAGAGGGGATGAGGAAGCGAGGGCTTGGGGGTGAGATGGGGGAATGAGGAAGCGATGGGCTTGGGTGAGATGGGGGGATGAGGAACGAGGGCATGGGGTTGAGATGGGGGGGATGAAGATAGCGAGGGCTTGGCGGTGAGATGGGGGATGAGGAAGCGAGGGCTTGGTGTGAGAGTAGAGGGGATGCAGATGCGAGGGCTTGGGGTGAGATGGGGGATGAGGAAGCGAGGGCATGGGGGTGAGATGGGAGGGATGAGGAAGCAAGGGACATGGGGGTGAGATGGGAGGGGATGAGGAAAGCGGAGGGCATGGAGAGCGTGAATGGGAAGGGGATGAAGATGCGAGGGCTTGGGGTGAGATTGGGGGATGTGGACCGAGGCAGTGACTGTGATGCTAGATCATGGTCTATGAACTACTTCACCCTCCTCCCTTTGCACTACTGTTTCTGGGGTAGAATGGGGAGATTGGGTGTGGGGAGGGTCAAGGTGGGCATGGTACACCAGCCAATCAGAGATATCGGTTCCCGGGGGTGTCAAACATGTGATCAGGGCAAAGCTGAGACTCTCTGGGTAGTGTGAAACCACAGAGAGAAGTGAGAAGAGTGTTGTTTCTACACACAGCTAGAACTCCCGTCAAGGCACTTCACCAATCTGTAGCTAATCGCAAAAACATATATCAAATGTTGCTTACTCTTTTGGTCTATAGTCTACTTCCATAAAATGTAGTACATCTGGGTCAACTATCCCTTCAATGCAGATTAGTAAATAGMACAATCCTACTTTAGGACTAAGCCATGTTACAGATGTAGGATATTTATTTGATCACCCTATTGCAATGCAGGACATTTTAAACATGTAGTGTATTTGAAGTTTAAAAAGGCTTCTAAAGTTTGTAATTTCCACTTTGAAATGTCAAACTTGATTTTCCCTTATGAAAAATTTATCAACCCCTACAAAAATGTTCATTAATTATAATCAACATAATAATTCACATTACTGTTGCTGCAGAATTATTTTCCTGCTGTAACAAACTGGCTCTAATTGAGATCCAACATCAGTATGCTTCACCAGACTACAATCATAAACACTAGAGCTAAACCTAGCCCAAAGCTATGCATTAACCTTGGTTTAGCCTTGAGGCTAAGGTCATCAATTGACCTGGCTATCTTTGGCCTGGCCATGGCTGTGTTCCACACCTGCTACCTGTGTCCCACACCTGCTCCCTCACAAGCAGAACAACAGCCATTTCAATAGGCAGAATATCTTAAGCCCAGGGCTGTTCTGGACCTGTTCAATACAGGCCTCTGGTGGAGAGTTGTCTTGGCAGGGACCTATCCTATCCATGGGTGGTTCAGGGTTAAGAGCAGCGGGTGTTCAATATGGGGAAATAGACGCTAATCACAGCTGTGGTTTAAGCATCGCCTCAGGCTCATGATATTAGAGTGAGAGAAGCGTATTAGTGTTCAAGGCTCAGCTGGTGTTCAAACAGTGAGCCAAGGCTCCGCACTGTGAAATCCTCTTCTCATTACCAGTGCAGGATATCACAGAGTTAGAAAAGCAGCTTTTCTGAAAGTGTCAATTTAATCAGGTAATAAACTGTCAGGTAAATAAATCAAGGTGATTTGCAGATTAGGGGAGGGAGATCGAGAGAGAGAGAGTATGAGGAGGCAGGAAGGTCTTATCTCTCCCCAGAGAGACGTCAAGTGTTTCAAGGATCAGGTAGGTGATGTAATGATCGTGAAACTGATCGTGAACACTCTGAGAGGTCCTGAACCCGTTTGTCTCTTTCGAGGGCTTGATCGTGTTTTTCCCCCCTTAAGGTTAATTGCTTTGTTTTTCTTCCGACAGCTGACATTTAACAGGCAGCAACCACCAGGTGCAGAGGTGAAGGCTGAGGACGGAAATCAATTTGGCTGAAATGAGGGAGGTAGGGAGGTTTGAGAGAGGGTGTAGAGTAGATGTAGTGAGGGTTTAGGGAGGAAGGTTGGAAAGTCTTCCGTTCGAGTTTGACGCCCTTGAGGAACCGATTTGGGGAATAAGCAACAGCGAGCCTTTTGTATGGAGATGACATATCAACACCACTATGTTCTTTCCTTGTTCCTTCCTACATGACTTAGTCATCAATGATGATCAGCACTGCTGCTCACATCCATCTCTGCATGTTTTTTCTGTCCYTGTTTCGGTCAAGTAGACCTCAGCTTTCAAAAGACATTGATAAAATAAACATGCAGGGTAAACGTATGTGCTGGAGTAATTTTCATCATTGATGATGTCCGGGCCCTGTGTATAGCATAAGCTGAATGATTTGGCAGTTCTGTCTCTGCATGTATGGGACTCTATGGCAGGGGTGGCCAACCCTGATCCAGGAACACCGCAGTGAGTGCAAGATTTTGTTCCAGCCCAGCTGTAACACAATTGATTTAACATTCTATGGTTCTAGGTTAAATACCATGATTAGTTGATTGTTTCAAGCTGGCCTGGAACAAAAGCCTGCACATACTGCAGCTTTTCAGGACTATGGCCACCCTGGTCTATTCCAGTTTGACTCTCTGTGGTGCTATAAACTCACCTGTTAGAGGTCCTTTCTATGCCAATTGAGCCTTGAGCCTCCTTCAGCGCCATGCATCTTTTCATTTATCCCTCCAAAGATGATTTTGTTTTCAGTTGAAGAAGGTTCAAGCTGCACGTAACACCATGGACCAGACCTAGCCCTGCAATAGACTAGTGTCCTGTCCAGGGGGTGTACTTGTACATCAAGCTGCCTCACGCTACAGAAACAGGAGATATGCTCTTGCTCCTATGAGCTGTTCTGGGTCGCATGCACCAAGGCTCGTGCAAGGCAACTTTCACATAAAGCCTGATTCTAGGGCTTATTGGTGCCCTGTGATTATTGTTGTTTTTTATGGGTTTTTGTTTGTTTGATGTCACAGTAGTAGTATGGTGCAACTATGTGTGGGCACCCAACTGTTTTTGACCCACTAGTAAATATAATTTTAGGCCGTTGTCACTCAGGTATATTAGCAACCCACACACATGCGCACACATATTCTATATCAAATGTTCAGTCTGTGTTTAAAAAGTATGTGTCTGTTCAGTGTGTTTTTAGCCATCTCTGTTTTTTGTTCTTCCTCACCTTACGTCTTTTTCCTTTGTCTTTCTGTTCTGGTTTCTGTTCCCATTGGTCCAAATCAAGTTGTTCCCTCAAAAGGTATGACAGGAGTCTATCCCGCACAGTGCATACCACAACCAGAATAACCTTGAAATAATATGCATTATTTACTTTTTAAGACCGCTCAGAATTCTTGCATTGGGTTTTAATCGATTAATATCTAATCACACACATAATCACCTTTGCCAACCTGCTGAAGTGGCTAAACATTGACTATTGAATCAACATCTTTCCTCCAACATGCTCAAGGCTTAACCAACTAAAATCCTCCTTTCATTTCCATGATATTGATGCAGAGGTGGAAAGTAACAAACAACTGATGTTGACATTTACGCAATTGATTTCTCTAGTCCAATTGTTATGTTAATTGTGCTGCATAAGATTTGTCTTTATAGAACAATGCTGAAATATCAAAGATCAAGAGCAGTTTGTTTTGAAAGTCATGTCAGACACTGCAGCTTATTTTAGGAGAATAAAGTCTTCCCAGTTACTTTTTCCACCTTTGCTCCTCTSTCAAAAGTTAATCTAATCAGATAATTGAATCATTCTACACTCTCATTCTAAAGACATTTTAAAGTCGAAGAATGCTTGAACTTTTATACCCTTTGTAAACCCTCTGCTCACTAAAATTTCTCGAGCGATAAGGTCAACAAACAAAAGCTGGCAAACCCGCGACTAAAGCCGAGCTTTTTAAACAACTTTGCCACTCTGGTAGATTTATTCAATTACACATAGAGAAATAATAGGCTCATAATTAAGATGTAATACTTCCCTCTTGAGTGGATTTAGAGGTATGAACAATAGTTACGTATTTACCAGCTGCTATGCTAATCTCCTTATAATTGGAAACATTTTAGTGAATTTGAGGGCTATGAACATCTAATAAGGCCATTTCTACATTACGCTCACGTCTACTGTACTAAAAATCAAGGTTGTCATTTTCCATGCCTGTATAATGCCAAAGTCTACATACGGTATTGTATGACAGTGAACTCAATGTTCTCACACTCCTGATCAATCCTTCTCTCAGTATATTAATCGATTAAAACATTAAAAACATCTCCTGCGCAGTTATCCAGTTTCTTCTCATGTATTTCACTCTCGCTCTTTTCTTTGGTCTACTTCTTCTCTAGAGTCTCTCTCTCTCTCCTACTTTTATCAGGCACCTGATTCCTCCTTTACCTTCCTTGATTTTAGTCTCTCCCTCTCTCTTTCCTCTCTCTCTCCCTCTCTCTTTCTCTCTCTCTCTCCTCTCCCTCTCTCTCTCTCTCTCTCTCTCTCTCTCTCTCTCTCTCTTCTCCTCTCTCTCTCCTCCTCTCTCTCTCTCTCTCCTCTCTCTCTCTCTCTCTCTCTCTCTCTCTCTCTCTCTCTCTCTCTCTCGTAACACTGATAGAGTATCTGGTCTGTTTGAGTTCAGAGGTTTGATTGTGGTTGACTTGTTGATACTTCGGTATGGTTGCCGTGGTAATTCTCGGTTGATGACCTGTGTGCCCCGTGGCTTGGTGAGCCATGCTTTCAGGTAATCTCTGTCAGATGATATGCCATGTAGTTTGTCTACTAACTGGCCAGCCATACATTACCACACTAGTACTTCACCGAAGAAAATATGTGAACACAGTCTGGTTTGTAGATCCTCTCTGCAATGAAGAAAATATGTCAACACGGTCTTTGTAATCCTCTCACAATAAGAAAATATGTCAACACAGTCTGGTTGTAGATCCTCTCTACAATGAAGAAAATATGTCAACACGTCTGGTTTGTAATCCTCTCTACAATGAAGAGAAATATGTCAACACGTTCTGGTTTGTAGATCCTCTCTACAATGAAAAATATGTCAACACGTCTGGTTTGTAGATCCTCTCTACAATGAAAAAATATGTAACACGTCTGGTTTGTAGATCCTCTCTACAATGAAGAAAATATGTCAACACGCTCTGGTTTGTAGATCCTCTCTACAATGAAGAAAATATGTCTCAACACCAGTCTGTTTTGTAGATCCTCTCTACAATGAAGAAAAATATGTCAACACGTCTGGTTTGTAGATCCTCTCTACAATGAAGAAAATATGTCAACACGCCGTCGGTTTTGTAGATCCTCTCTTACAATGAAGAAAATATGTCAACACGGTCTGGTTTGTAGATCCTCTCTACAATGAAGAAAAATGTCAACACGGTCTGGTTTGTAGATCCTCCTACAATGAAGAAAAATATGTCAACACGGTCTGGTTTGTAGATCCTCTCACAATGAAGAAAAGATGTCAACACGGTCTGGTTTGTAGATCCTCTCTACAATGAAGAAAATATGTCAACACGGTCTGGTTTGTAGATCCTCTCTACAATGAAGAGAAATAGACAACACCTCTAAATACGATGGAAAAACTGTTGAAGAGCTAAACTTCATTATTTTCTGTTCCCTCTGCTCTGGTAATGCCTTTCTGCTGTTTGCTATCTGGCTGTTGTAAGAGTCTAGAGAGCTAATGCTGGTTGATAGCCCCTGATCCCTTCTGCATGACAATTCTCTCCCCCTACTGCAGAGGTAGAAGACATAGGGACATGTTCTGAACTGAGATACGCACACCTACTATAACTTGGGCTTTCACACAAATACACTAACACCTGCAACGCTCAGACTTTTGTGTGAGTTTGAGCTTTATGCACAGATCTCAGATCAGAACATAGCCCAGACTGAGCAGCATGTGTATGATAATGCATTGGTTTGAGCATTTAAGGCCAGTATACAGCTTCCCCAAAGACAAAGGGGCTCTGTAGCAGTTCTTCTAGACTACAATATTTACTGCAGGGCTTTTTATATTTTAGCAAGCTTATATTATTGCCCTCAGGTTGACCATTGCCCGTGTTTTTATATCATAGCTAAAGGCAAGTATCGATGTTGTTCCAAAATGAGTTTGTGAAAGTGCTTGTGTTCCAGTCTGCACTGAATGACCTCAGCTACAGTCTGTACTGTAAGAGAGACGAAAGTGGAAAACTACAGAATCAACACTTCTCTTGTTGACAGTTGTTCCCTTCCACAGTTTTCTTCTTACCCCTAACTACTCTCCTCTCTCTCCCCTAACCTTTGGGACGGTAAGGACTCGCCTGCGTTGATGACCGTGTCGATGACATCACAGGCGGAATCTAACCTTTGACCTCTTGACCCTTTGCAGCAGCGACGAGGACAACAAGCCTCTGCAGGGCAGCCAGAACTCTCTGGATGGCGGTGTGAAGGAGAGTGACGACAGCCTGGTGGACTATGGTGAGGGAGGGGATGGCCAGTTCAACGAGGACGGCTCCTTCATRGGCCAGTACACTGTCAAAAAGGACAAGGACGAGACGGAAGGCAACGAGAGTTCCGAGGCCACCTCACCCGTCAACGCCATCTACTCGCTGGCATAGTCCCCCTGCCCGGCCTGGCCTGGGGATCTGAGGAACTCCCCCTGGCGGTCGGAGGGTGATATTACCACCACTAATACTACCACCACACACACACACATACGCAAACACACACACATATGAATATAAGTGTATTAATATATTAAACACATATACACATGTAAACACACACAGCACCTGCCTGGAGACTGTTTGACCTCTTAGAGCGGAGGGAGAAACCATTCCTCTGAGAATTAAGGGGGTGTGAATGGAATGAAGTTGAAGTTACTGTGAGCCAAGCCCTGACGTTCGGCTATTGACGTTCTATATCGAAATGGCTTGCCAAGGCGAAGTTTGGGAATCTTCAACAGTACCAGTTTCTCTATGCTCCTCCTTCTGCCACTCACACAGAGTGAGTGTGCCTAACGGGCAAGCCTCAGTTGTAGAGGACTAGGAGGAAACACCGAGGTTTTCAACCATTTTGTGTGGCTCTAGAGCTTTCTTTGTTTTCAACGTACTCAGCTGTCCCCCCAAACCCCTCTCTTTCTCCCCACACACATCCTCACACCCCCCTGTGTCTTTACCGAGCGTCCCTAGGGAAGGAGACACAGACACTCGTCCTCACGCCCCCCTGTGTCTTTACCGAGCGTCCCTAGGGAAGGAGACACAGACACTCGTCCTGTGAGCATATCAGCTACGGACCACCAACATAGCAGGATGTTGGCAGATATGTTTATCACATTGATATTTCCACAGAGAGAGATGGTTTTTTGTTCTCAATTGATACAGCAGATGAGTCATTTGAATATATGAATGCTGTAAACAGTGCTAGCTCACCTTCTAGTTCGCTGCAAAACTATGCATTACCACCACCTCATGTTTTTGTGTAAAGTCTGGTTATTAATTCAATTGTTTATTTTTCAGTGTTGACTTACAGGTTTAAAGAAGAATAACCTGCTTAATGAAATTCTATCGTTCCCTTGCCTTCCCGCTGTGGTAAATGTACCTATGATTCACCTCTAAACTCAAGTCGTGTGGAGATATTAAAAACGGCCACAGTTATAGCAATGCTATTCCTGCCTCAAGCTTTTTTTATAGTACAAGCCACTACTCTGTCAGTTATAAATTACATTAAAAAATATATTTTATTTTCAAGCATGGTAGTACTTTAGTGCAAGAGACCTAGGACAAGTAGCTTGGAGAGGAGGTTTTACCTGCCTTGCTGTTTGTACATCTCTATGGCGACTGGCACTCCGAGGATGTGACTCACTTCCTGTTTACTTCATGGTTAGCATGGCTGTGATCCTTAGGCTTGATCGGCACCCCTTTTGTATGCTTCTTTTATAACAGTTGTTAGAGGCAGGCTGAATCTGCAAAGGCAGGACTTCTCAACCCTTCAGAACTTATTTAGAATCCTAATTGACTGTTGAACAACTCAAAATAAAACCAAAACATATTTTATGTCTTTGAATATAGGTTACAGACAACTTTGTGAAGGTATTGAACATTGAACATCCCTGCAAATTCTGCCTGGCCCTAGTCATCATTGACATGTAGCCATTATGTCAAGGAAGTGTGAAGAAGTTGGGGTGCACCAATACAGTYGTGGYCRGRCATTTTACCAKKGATACTGATACAGTGGTGYYCRGCCATTTTACCACCGATACTGATACAGTGGTGYYCRGCCATTTTACCATTTGATCTTTTCATTAGTAGAACTCACTAATGAGTCTTCCTTGATGTTTCACCTCTTAAAGTGGCAGAAAGCCACAGAAAGTTCACCCATATTTTCAACTTTTTACAACGGCACTACTAAAGTCTTTCATGTTAAATCAAATAGATCTTAGCTAATCAATGGCAATTAGCTAACGGACGTCACATTGTATTTCAGGTGTGTATTTCATATTTTAATTGATTACATTATGTTTATAGTATTCATTAATATATTAGTAATTCACTTATTAATTGTTGAATACACATTTTTGACCAACTGACTTGATGGTCTCACATCAGAACCAACTCAGAACCCACGATAAAGAACTTTACTGAATTTGATATTGTAAAAGAATTGCCGTATGACAGACAGGGTATTTCTGCTGTAAACTAGCAACATTCACTGTATGTCACCATTAAAGAGGTTGTGTTGATCTAGTCATTGTGCTGCTCTTCATGTTGACTATTCATGTTATATTACTGTTAGTATTCCATGTTGGTATTATCATTTATTTAATATACATTTCACATAATACAGGAATGTAACATTGCATTTGTCATAGTGTAACTATAGGTACACGTACTGTAGGTCCTGAAAAAAATATGTCTTTGTAAATATCCATGAGGAAAACAAAGAATCACACATCTGTATCCACCAAGCAAATGTACCTGGTGCATCTCATGATTGGGACTCAAAATGACTTCATCAATGTTGTCCCGAAGAACTTGCTTTGAAATGTTAATAGATGGCTTGTGCCGTCTCTCTGTCGGTAACCTTTCTGATCATCACTAATTCAAAAGAAACAGTTGAGAATAAACAGTATATTGTGGAACAGGTATACAGTAGGCCTAGTCAGCCCCTTTATGGTGTAAATTAAAGTGCTCATGAAATGTATCATTGTAGCATTCTCTGCACACATGTTCAAAGCATATTAAAAAAAGGCATTTGCAGAGTTACCAAATAGCCAATTTCCCCCTATTTTGTTTGTTTTTGTATTAAGGCAAACCCGGACTTTCTCAAGGCTGCACAGACTCATCATGCCTTTCACCAACATGCCTGCTGCTCCACCCCTCCTGGTGACAGCCCAGTAACTGGTGGCCGTTTTGAAAGGGATACATTTGGTCCAGTGCTTCACTCCTTCAAAGAGATGTCTTTTGTCCTGCCTTCATCCTCACCTAAGTCTTAAAAGAAAGAATATACTGTATGTCCACCAACAGCCTCTGTGAACTGGTCCTCTTTAAACCTCCTTCTTTCTCCAGCTTCTCAAAGCAATATCCGCATAGAATTTTGACCCATTTGTTTTTCATGTTGTTGCTTTGTGATCAAGTTCACCATGACCTCTGGGTACAGTTGCCTACCATCTACAGACACCTGATCACTGTATAAACATGAGGAAACAGGAGACCAGGAGTGCTGGCAGAGACACAATACAGTGCCCTTCCTGTTGCTATATGCTGTTCTAAACAAAGCAAGACTAAGCGCACAGAGAGACAGTCCACTCTCAAACCTTCAACAAACCTMAAAGGCTGCTGAATCACGGAATGTTCGATGACGGATTTAGAGCTTCTAGTTCAGAACTTTAGCCTTGATCTCACCGTTGTTTGTGTTCGGGTCTCGATACTGTACAAGCTCTTTTCCTTGACAGCATTTGTCCTTTCCCTGTGTGGATTCTAAAGGGGGAATTAGTAAACTGGCTAGAAAACACTAAAAAGAGAATTATGCATATTTGCTGATACACAGTGCTTTCTTATGTCTTATTGTTTGTTTGTGCACGATGTTTGGAGGTGCATACAGATGTAGGATCTTAATTTGATCACCCTGCTGCAGGAGAACTTTACTGCAATGCAGGACATTTTAAACTTGGAGTGTATTTGATGTTTAAAAAGGCTTCTGAAGAAATGTTAACATTTCAGACTTGATTTTCTCATTATGAATAATGTACKAACCCCTACACAAATGTCCATTAATTATAATCCACATAATAATTCAAATTTCCTGTTGCTGCAGGAATATTTTTCTGTTATAGCAATCTGGCTCAAATTAAGTTCCTACATCTGTATGCGGTAGTGTGTCTTCTCATTCTGTGTGTAATGTTTACATCGTCTAGACACCGCTCCTCCCCTACAATAGCAAATCAACTAACAAGGGGTTACAGAAATGTAAGAGTGTCTTTGTATTTTCACAGCTTTGAGTTCAGTTTATTTGTGATTCTGCAAAACTGGGATTTTATCCGTACAATGAGACACACATAACAATTATAAAATTGGAGCTTGGATTATTATAATTGTTCATATTTTTGTTATGTGTAATTATTTTAGTAAATTTGAATTTCTCTGTGTACTTTTACAAGTGTATCAAAGCAGCTTCCCAGTCTTGCTTCTACTCGCYAAATAACATATTTTGTAAGGTACATCTAATCAACAGTAAAATGGCATATTAATATATTCACCATGTATGCGTGTATGATGAGATGTTGCAACTTCTGCTAGAGACGCCTTCTTTATAGTAAAGCTATCTCTTTCTCTAACTTCTGACTTCTCTCTTTCTATTGTTTTTATTATATTAGGCTGCTGTTCTGTCTGTGTCATACTACTGGTACTATTCAGTCACTTCCTGGAGCATGGAACACTTAGAAATCCAGAAAACGAATAGCAATATATTTCCTGAGTATACATTTTAAACATATTAAAAACAATATTTTTGTACAAATTCCTTTTTGGAGGTTGCGTTGAGTATTTGTAATAAAACGTATTGACTGAAATTCACTCAATGTCTACTGACTATATGTGTGATTTGATCAATAGCCTACGTTTTATTACAAATACTCAACGCAACCCCAAAAGGAATAAGTGCAAATACTGTATACTGAACAGAAATATAAACGCAACATGTAAAGTATTGGTCCCATGTTTCATGAGCTCAAATAAAAGCTCAGAAATCCCAGGAATTTTTCATATTCACAAAAAGCCTTTCTCTCTAATTTTGGGATCACATTTGTTTACATCTCTGTTAGTGAGCATTTCTCCTTTGCTAAAATAARCCATCCACCTAACAGGTGTGGCATATCAAGAAGCTGATTAAACAGCATTATCATTACACAGGTGCACCTTGTGCTGGGGACAATAAAAGGCCACTCTAAAATGTGCAGTTTTGTCACACAACACAATGCCGCAGATGTCTCAAGTTTTGAGGGAGCGTGCAATTGGCATGCTGACTGCAGGATTGTCCACCAGAACTGTTGCCAGAGAATTTAATGTTAATTTCTCTATCATAAACCGCCTCCAACATRGTTTTAGAGAATTTGGCACCGATCTCACAACTGCAGTCCATGTATAACCACGCCAGCCCAGGACCTCCACATCCGGCTTCTTCACCTGCGGGAATGTCTGAGACCAGCCACCCAGACAGCTGATGAAACTGAGGAGTATTTCTGTCTGTAATAAACCTCTTTTGTTGGTAAAAATAAATTCTGATTGGCTGGGCCTGGCTCCCAAATGGGCCTGGCTGGGCCTGGCTCCCTTGGCTGCGCTTCTGCCCAGTCATGTGAAATCCATAGATTAGGGCCTAATGAATTTATTTAAATTGACTGAACTGTAACTCGGTAAAAACAAATTCTGATTGGCTGGGCCTGGCTCCCAAATGGGCCTGGCTGGGCCTGGCTCCCTTGGCTGCGCTTCTGCCCAGTCATGTGAAATCCATAGATTAGGGCCTGATGAAWTTGTTTACATTGACTGAACTGTAACTCAGTAAAATCATTGAAATTGTTGCATGTTGCGTTTATATTTTTTGTTCAGTATAAATTGTTTTTAATAGTATACAGGTATGTGTAAATACTTGGAGCTTGGTATATTTTTAGGATCAGTCCAGGTTAAGCATCAAAGGTTTACCACTATTGGACCCTGGCCCAGTTTAGTTTTAGCCCACCCAACAGCCCTACCATGAGTCTAATTTACTGATTTATCTTCTGATGTACGTAGGCCTACAGTGGATTACACCATTTGTAGAAAAGTCCCTGCATTATATCACTTCCTGGGTGCCTCGTCACTCATAGAGTTCACCCTTTTATTCACCATTCCTATTAAACTAGCAAGGCTACTGCTATCCCTCCACACCGACGACAAACACAAAAACACTGGCGAGATTAATACAAGCAGTACAACAATAAATCAGCTGGCAGGCTGAAAGAGAGAGGGAGAGCTGAAGCCGGCCGATGGCATGCTTTATTAAATAGGGRTGAATACATTCTGCCTGCCTTGACCCCCGCAAGGCTACTAAATATTAATGTCCTAACCACGCCGCCATGCTGGCTTTCTAAAGAGAGCGACATACCTCTTCCTCTCCATCCCCGACTGTCACATAAACGTCACCCATAAAAGCCATTAGTAAACGTATCCATGGCTGGTGCTGACAGAACCTACACTAAATCAAATCAAATTCCCACAGTCTAACATAGAAATCTCTATACATCCACACAGTCTAGCATACGTACGTTTCCACACAGGGACACAGTCTAACATATAAATCCCCACACAGGGACACAGTCTAACATAGAAGTCTCCACACAGGGACACAGTGTAACATATAAATCCCCACACAGGGACACAGTCTAACATAGAAATCCCCACACAGGGACACAGTCTAACATAGAAGTCTCCACACAGGGACACAGTCTAACATAGAAATCCCCACACAGGGACACAGTCTAACATAGAAATCCCCACACAGGGACACAGTCTAACACAGAGTCTCCACACAGGGACACAGTCTAACACAGAAGTCTCCACACAAGGACACAGTCGAACACAGAAGTCTCCACACAGGGACACAGTCTAACACAGAAGTCTCCACACAGGGACACAGTCTAACACAGAAGTCTCCACACAAGGACACAGTCTAACACAGAAGTCTCCACACAAGGACACAGTCTAACACAGAAGTCTCCACACAAGGACACAGTCTAACACAGAAGTAATTACACAATGTGACAACCCGAAAGACGACCCTAACCAGCCAACATTTCCCACCTCCTCACAACAGATGCTCTGTGAGCTCCACAGGGGAAAACAGAGGCAGATGTTCACAACACCAGATAGCATATCACATTACTACTGTACCTGTCTAGGGACAACTCAACACACACTTTGTCTGATTTCATCTACCAGAGTGCTCAACCTGGTCTCATAGCATTTCGTATTATTATTCTGTAGGTAAATCCCGGACATTCAATTTAATATGATATGTTTTACGAAWTACAATTCGTATTATATGTTACACATTTGTTAAATGTACAATATGTTACGATTTTGCAAAATGTACAATATGATACGAATTTGCTAAATGTATGATATGTCACAAATTCTACCTAGATGGCTAATGTTAGCTAGCTGGCTAATGTTAGCTAGGCTAGGGGGTTAGGGTTAGGAGTTAAGGTTATGTTTAGGAGTTAGATTAAAGGGTTATGGCTAGGGGAAGGGTTAGATAAAAGGGTTAGGGGAAGGATTAGTTAAAAGGGTTAAGGTTAGGGGAAGGGTTAGTTAAAAGGGTTAAAGTTAGGGGAAGGGTTAGTTAAAAGGGTTAAGATTAGGGTAAGGGTTAGCTAACATGCTAAGTGGTTGCAAAGTAGCTAAAAAGTAGTAAGTAGTTGAAAAGTTACTAATTAGCTAAAATGTTAAAATTGTCCTTGATGAGACTTCCTTTTGGTTGCTAGATGTATGCGTTATATATCCACCCACCCATCCATCCAACCAACCAGCCCGACCAACCACCCTACTTAAATTTTTGCCTTAAGTAACCATCTGTCTTATGTAACCATACCAAACGTAACCTATCATATTAATTTGAGTGTCCCAGATTTACATTTACTATGTTACGGCTAGTCTATGAGACCAGGATGAAGTGCGATAGTGCTAATGTTTTGCCCCTCTCTGTGGATCAAGTTATAGAGACATGAATCTCCTTTAAACTAAACTAAGTTATTTAGGCAGAGTATTTATTATGGTCATGTTGTGACAGATTTTCATTGATTGATATTGTCATCATGTAGACTACTATGCTGTGTCTTAGATTTTGGTTGGCCTCAAATCCAAATGATTATTTAGCAATAAATAATGAGAGCCCATCCATAGGGTATGAGATTACTGCCAAAACCCCCCACCCACTGCTCCACTGGAATTATTATTTATGTTAAATCAGCTTGACCTGTTCATTTTGCAAATGCACTCTTCTCCACTGGCAGGCATTTGTATCACACACACCAAGGAGTAAATTGGAACACATGGCTGCTGTTGCGTTGAATGAATTCATTTCCAAGGGGGTTAAAATCACAGTGTTTCTTTCCTGCAGCCATTAAAAGATAGATGACATGAAGAAAACACACAAAGCATTTTTGACAACCTGATTTATCTGTGCTCCTTACGCAAGGCTTGTATGATGCATCTACCCAGGGGCTGTCCATACAAAGTGGACTTTGACTGCAGTCAAAGTCCACCGTCTGCAGTGAATTCATCTTCAGCGTCCAAATGGTACCCCATTCCCTTTATAATGTACTACTTTTGCACACAAAGGTAGTGCGCTATATAACGACTAGAGTTCCATTTGGGATGCATCCATCCTCTTCTTCAGTGCATTCTGGAGTTGATTGAAAGGCAGAGGAGGTTAGAGTACGTGGTCGATCCCATTGATTATCACAACACTTATCAAAACACACGTCTGGTGCATCGTACATACTCAGCAACCCCAAACAGCCAAGCAAGGCTCTCTGGTTCATGTGGGCCATAACATGAATGCATAAAGAAGCAGAGGAGCTTAGAGAAAAGAAAACTATGCTATGCGATGTTAAAGATGTGGAGCTGCGTAGATGAAGAGTAGAGAACAGTAGGTCCTGGTGGGGGTTAGGAGCTGAGCTGTAGACAGACAGAGTAGACGAAGGATACTGGATAGAACAGATGCATGTAGATAATGATGTGTAATCTACTGTATGATAGGCCGGAGGTCAGGAGTGGTAGCGTGGTTGGAATAACCTTGAAAAAGTGTATCAACTATTGCGTAAGCTAGATGCAAGTATTGCACAGCCTTGAAAACAACATATTATATCAGTTAAGAGTTGAAAGCTTTTGTGGTATCTCTATCTCTCTATCTATATCTAGCTCTCTCTATCTATCTCTCTCTCTCAATTCAATTCAATTTGCTTTATTGGCATGACGTTACAATGTACATATTGTGGTCTCTCTATCTCTCTCTCTCTCTCTCTCTCTCTCTCTCTCTCTCTCTCTCTATCCTTCTCTCTCTCAATTCAATTAAATTAAATTAACTTTATTGGCATGACGTAACAATGTACATATTGCCAAAGCTTACTTTGGATATTTACAATATAAAAATATTAAGAATCAAAATTGTCAACAGGACAACAGTAACAACAATAACCAAGGGTCAAAATAGCCATACATTGAACAATAACAATAAGCATAGAGGACATGTCGGATGGGGCCACAGTGTCTCCAGACCCCTCCTGTCTCAGCCTCCAGTATTTATGCTGCAGTAGTTTATGTGTCGGGGGGCTAGGGTCAGTCTGTTATATCTGGAGTATTTCTGCTGTCTTATCCGATGTCCTGTGTGAATTTAAGTATGCTCTCTCTAATTCTCTTTCTCTCTTTTTCTCTCTTTCTTTCTCTCTTTCTTTCTTTCTTTTTTTCTCTCTCTCGGAGGACCTGAGCCCTAGGACCATGCCTCAGGACTACCTGGCCTGATGACTCCTTGCTGTCCCCAGTCCACCTGGCCGTGCTGCTGCTCCAGTTTCAACTGTTCTGCCTGCGGCTATGGAACCCTGACCTGTTCACCGGACGTGCTACCTGTCCCAGACCTGCTGTTTTCAACTCTCTAGAGACAGCAGGAGCAGTAGAGATACTCTGAATGATCGGCTATGAAAAGCCAACTGATATTTACTCCTGAGGTGCTGACCTGTTGCACCCTCGACAACCACTGTGATTATTATTATTTGACCCTGCTGGTCATCTATGAACATTTGAACATCTTGGCCATGTTCTGTTATAATCTCCACCGGGCACAGCCATTAGAGGACTGGCTACTCCTCATAGCCTGGTTCCTCTCTAGGTCTCTTCTTAGGTTATGGCCTTTCTAGGGAGTTTTTCCTAGCCACCGTGCTTCTACACCTGCATTGCTTGCTGTTTGGGGTTTTAGGCTGGGTTTCTGTACAGCACTTTGTGACATCAGCTGATGTAAGAAGGGCTTTATAAATACATTTGATTGATTGATGTGCAGGTTGGTTGGTCTGTCAGACACTGTCCCTCATCTTATGGCAGGCAGCAATGTAGTGCGCTGCCAACCCACAGCGTCCTCTCCGCGTCCTCCCCCAACAGGACAGGTAGCCTATTCACATCAGAGAGGTCTTTGAAATCAAATTTGGGGACATGACACTCTCTAATTGTTTTATATTTTTGACATTTTGTCAGGAAATGCAGCTCTATCTCAGGTTCTGCTGTTGTGCAGTGGTTGCACAGCCTTTCCTCTACAGGGAGCCAGGTTTTCCTGTGTCTACCCTTCTCAATGGCAAGGCTGTGCTCACTGAGCCTGTACTTTGTCAAGGTTTTTCTAAGGTTTTGATCAGTAACCATGGTCACATAGTTAGCCACGGTGTACTGTCGATTTGGGGCCAGATAGCACTGCATTTTGCTTTGTGCTTGTGTTTGTGTTTCCCAATAAGCAATGTAGTTTTGTTTTGACTGTGTTGTAATTTGTTTTATTCTGATTGATTGGATGTTCTGGTCCTGGGGCTTCAGTGTGTTGGTAGAACAGGTTTGTGAACTCAGCCCCAGGACCCGCTGGATGAGGGGACAATTTTCTTTGCTCAGCTCTTGGCATTGCAGGGCTTGGTAATATGAGATGGGGTCACTGTATTTTAGATGTTTCCAAAACTGAATTGCTCTTTTTGAGTTTTTATTATTAGTGGGTATTGGCCTAATTCTGCCCTGCATGCATTGTTTGTAGTCTCCTTGGGATATGAAGGAGAATCTTATAGAACTCTGCATGCAGGGTTTCAATGGGGTGTTCGTCCCATTTGGTGAAATCTTGTTTTGCAGGTGGACCCAACACCTCGCTGCAATAAAGTGCAATTGGTTCAATGACACATTCAATTAGTTTTAGCCAAATTATATTTCAATTTCATATTTCAATTTGAATTTCATTTTAATTGCGTAGAATGCCTTGCGTGCTTTCTTAGTTAATTCACTGCATCATTAAGGTGTCCAGTTGAGCTTATTTTTAAACCTAAGTAATTGTTGTGTGTGCAGTACTCTATATATGTTGTACCAATTGAGAACTTTTGTCTAATTCCCTGAGATCTGGATCTTCTCTGGAAATTCATTATTTTAGTCTTTCTGGGGATTACTGCTATGGCCCAGGTCTGGCAGTACTGCTCTAGCAAGTCCAGGCTCTGCTGCATTATTGTTCTAACCTGAACCATGCTGTGCTGCCTCTGATATTGTCTTTCCACATAATGCTTTCTGGCAACGTTGAACTATGGTGGATGTGTAACCAGTAGAGGTCAAAAGGTACTCACACTCACAACCAAGAAATGGAATAATTCAAGGAGGCCGAGATGCTAAAATAATATACTTAATTTAATCCAAGCTCGAAAGAATACAAATGGTGAAAGTGCAAGGTGCTATAAAAATAAAACAAAAGAAGGAGCATACGTTTCAGGCTCATGCCTTCATCAGCACTGTACAAACAAATTAAGGAGACATGTACTTTAAGAGGATGTGTAACCAGGCCAGTCCAGCTCAGCCTAAGTTGCATATCTCTCTTCCTGTCAGTCAGTAGACAGTTGAAGCTCCATCATAGTTCCCCCTAGTCCATCTTTGTCCACCCTAATGAACCTTCTTCATTAGGACACTCCATCCTGTGTTTTAAAATAGGATTATCCAGGCCCGAACATTGTACACATCCCTCATTGTTATAAATGCATCCTTCCACCTTTTACCAATTAATCTGGGTTATTTGTTGGGCGTTGTTCATTAGTCTGAGAGGAGGGGGAATAATAAAGCGTCGGACTGGGTGCGATATGGTGTGTAATGCCATTATTGTTCATTTGTCATGGGGAGCTGTTTTAACGGTGCACCGCTCCCTCCAAGAGCTTAAAAGCCACTGAGCCACAGCCTCTATCAGTCGGGCCTGAATAATTCATGTCACTTAAAGCATCTGACCAGAGAAGGAAACAGATTGTTAGAGAAGGAGAAACACAGGATCTTAAAGAGGAGAGGGGACACAGGATCAGAAAGAAGGGTTAGGAGAGCTAGACAGGACCAAGGAGAAGGTATAGGAGATAGTCGAAACAGGGCCAGAGAGAAAGACAGGACCTTCGCGAGTGAGAAAGACAGAATCTTAGAGACAGAGTAAGAAAGGACTAGAGGGAGAAAGACAGGATCTTAAAGAAGGAGAAAGACAATATCTTAGAAAGCGAGAGAGACAGGATCGAAAAGAGGGAGAGAGAGAGCGGATATTAAAGAGGGGATCGGAGACAGGACCAGCGAGGGAGAAACACAGGGCCTTAGAGAGGGAGAAAGACAGGACCAGAGAGAGGGAAAGAGAAATAATTAGCGACTAGAGAAAGACAAGATCTTAGAGAAGGGAAAGATCCAGAGAGGGAGAAATACAGGGCCTTACAGAGAAGAGGGGAGACAAAATACAGGATCTTAGAGAGAGGGAGAGAGATGTGACTAGAGAGGAAAGGGAGACAGGATCAGAGAGAAGGGATCAGAGAGAGAGGGGAGGGGAGACTGGACCAGAAAGAGAAGAGGGAAGACAGGGAGCAGAGGCAGGGAGACAGAAAGGGGGAGACTGGACCAGAGAGAAGAGAAGAGACAGGGAGCAGAGGCAGGGAGACAGAAAGGGGGAGACTGGACCAGAGAGAGGAGAGGAGATGGGAGCAGAGGGAGGGAGACAGATAAGGGGGAGACTGGACCATAGAGAGGAGAGGAGATGGGAGCAGAGGGAGGGAGACAGAGAGTGGGGAGACAGGACCAGAGAGAGGAGGAGAGACAGTGAACAAAGGGAGGGAGACAGAGAGTGCGGAGACAGGACGAGAGAGAGGAGAGGGGACACCGGGAGCAGAGGGAGGTAGACAGAGAGGTGGAGACTGGACTAGAGAAAGAGATTGATTGCGTCAAAAGTAACATTTTCTCAAACTTTTGTGATGGACAACACAGTTTGAAGCTTGTCTTGACTTGTGTTGATGTTTGCGTTCCAGCAACGCATGTGGAGAAAGGCTCTCAATGAAAAACAATGGGTGATTTTCAGCCGTTTGAGAAGGCGTTGTTCCTCCAGCCGTCATCAGTCATCCTTACATCACCTCTTCCTCATTGTTTAATTCCAATACATCTCTCTCCACACTTGCCTTTTTATGACTCTCTCCTCTCAATCTACTTTCTCTCTTTCTCCATATTTTCATGCTTCTCAGGAAATATATTATCCTATATTCTCCATTTTAGGTTGAYAAGTGAATGAACTTACATTGCTAGCACAAATGATCACAACAATAACAACATCATTATCAATGATAGCAAAAATAATTAGATGAAGAATTATTGAGCAAAACAAGAAAAATATAATGAAAGAAATTATATTAACAACCTCCATCTCTCCTCTTTTATCTCAATTTTTTCACATCTGTCTTTTCTTCCCTCCATCTCTCCCTTTTTGCCTCCCTCCATCCCTCCCTCACTCTCCAGGTCCTGTGGGTCACAGCAGAGTTGCTTTGTAATGAGCTGCTTGTGAACCCACTGGGCAGATGCCAGTGGATAGTCATTAGATCATATGACAGACTGAGACCCCCCTCCTTCCTTGCCTCTGTCTTCCCCCCATCCTGCCCACCCCCACCCCCCTCTTTTCCCTCTCTCCCCTCTCTCCTTCCCCCAGCCCCAACACGGTGCCGCATGGTTAGCGTTGCTAGCCCGAGACAGACACTATAGCCAGCAGACAGCATTCCCACTGGGAATACCAGACCCTCTCTGTCAGCCTGATGGGATGGGAAGAGACGGGTGAGAGGGGGTGAGGAGGYGGGCGGAGGGGTTAAAAAAAGCACATCTTTTATTAATTAGGTGAACCCTTAAAGTGATCTTTATTAATTTTTCAAATATCAATTTCATTACATGTACTGTCATTCTGTTTCATCTGAACCAGTGTATTAAATGCAGTCAGACTGTTAACAGCTTACCTTGGTTTATATCATGTTCACGTCGGCTTATATTCTGTAGTTAACTCTTACTGTAGTTAACTCTAGAGTCAAAAGCTGCTGAAAACATGACAGTTAGCTCTAACACCTTGAATCTTACAATATAGATGCATTTGATTAATATCTTATTGTTGCAAGTACTGTTGACACATGTTAGCACTTTGAGCAAAACAAATGTAATCTCAATGACAGCATTGTGAGTGTGTTTTAGATATGAAGAGCCTTTATATTTCACTCACAGCTGAATAAATATTTATCTTGACTATCAATCTGTCAGTGTCTGCATGCCAAATAAAATACAATTTTATTGATCGCGCACACATATTTAGCAGATGTTATCGCAGGAGTAGCGAAATGCTTATGTTCCGAGCTCCAACAGTGCAGTGATACCTGACATAGCAAAACAATACACGCAAATCCCCCAAAATGTATGAAAGGAATTAAGAAATATAGAAATATTAGAAAGAGCCATGTCAGAGTCTGGAATATAAATAAATGTATACAGTCATGGCCAAAAGTTTTGAGAATGACACAAATAAAAAAAATCACAAAGTCTGCTGCCTCAGTTTGTATGATGGCAATTTGCATATACTTCAGAATGTTATGAAGAGTGATCAGATGAATTGCAAAGTCCGTCTTTGCCATTCAAATGAACTGAATCCCCCAAAAACATTTCCACTGCATTTCAGCCCTGCCACAAAAGGACCAGCTGACATCATGTCAGTGATTCTCTCATTAACACAGGTGTGAGTGTTGACGAGGACAAGGCTGGAGATCACTCTGTCATGCTGATTGAGTTTGAAAACAGACTGGAAGCTTCAAAAGGAGGGTGGTGCTTGGAATCATTGTTCTTCCTCTGTCAATCATGCTTACCTGCAAGGAAACGCGTGCCGGCATCATTGCTTTGCACAAAAAGGGCTTCACAGGCAAGGATATTGCTGCCAGTAATCAGTCATTTATCGGATCATCAAGAACTTCAAGGAGAGCGGTTCAATGAAGAAGGCTTCAGGGCGCCCAAGAAAATCCAGCAAGCTCCAGGACRGTCTCCTAAAGGTGATTCAGCTGCGGGATCGGGGCACCACCAGTACAGAGCTTGCTCAGGAATGGCGGCAGGCAGGTGTGAGTGCATCTGCACGCTCAGTGAGGCGAAGACTTTTGGAGGATGGCCTGGTGTCAAGAAGGTCAGCAAAGAAGCCACTTCTCTCCAGGAAAAACATCAGGGACAGACTGATATTCTGCAATGGGGTACAGGGATTGGACTGCTGAGGAATGGGGTAAAGACATTTTCTCTGATGAATCCCCTTTCCGATTGTTTGGGGCATCTGGAAAAAAGCTTGTCCGGAGAAGACAAGGTGAGCGCTACCATCAGTCCTGTGTCATGCCATCAGTAAAGCATCCTGAGACCATTCATGTGTGGGGTTGCTTCTCAGCCAAGGGAGTGGGCTCACTCACAATTTTGCCTAAGAACACAGCCATGAATAAAGAATGGTACCAACACGTCTTCCGAGAGCAACTTCTCCCAACCATCCAGGAACAGTTTGGTGACAAACAATGCCTTTTCCAGCATGATGGAGCACTTTGGCATAAGGTAAAAGTGATATATAAGTGGCTCGGGGAACAAAACATCGATATTTTGGGTCCATGGCCAGGAAACTCCCCAGACCTTAATCCCATTGAGAGCTTGTGGTCAATCCTCAAGAGGCGGGTGGACWAACAAAACTCCACAAATTCTGACAAACTCCAAGCATTGATTATGCAAGAATGGGCTGCCATCAGTCAGGATGTGGCCCAGAAGTTAATTGACAGCATGCCAGGGCGGATTGCAGAGGTCTTAAAAAAGAAGGGTCAACACTGCAAATATTGACTCTGCATCAACTTCATGTAATTGTCAATAAAAGCTTTTGACACTTATGAAATGCTTGTAATTATACTTCAGGATTCCATAGTAACATCTGACAAAAATATCTAGACACTGAAGCAGCAAACTTTGTGAAAATGTATATTTGTGTCATTCTCAAAACTTTTGGCCACGCCTGTATATATTTATTTATTTGACTATTTTCTACATGGTAGAATAGCTGTGAAGACATCAAAACTATGAAATAGCACATGTAGTAACCAAAAAAGTCTTAAATCAATCAAAAATATATTTTAGATTTTATATTCTTCAAAGTAGCCACCCTTTGCCTTGATGACAGCTTGGCACACTCTTGGCATTCTCTCAACCAGCTTCATGAGGAATGCTTTTCCAACAGTCTTGAAGGAGTTCCCACATATACTGAGCACTTGTTGGCTGCTTTTCCTTCACTCTGCGATCCAACTCATCCCAAACCATCTCAATTTGTCACAGCCTGATCTGTTTCACCTGTCTTTGTGATTGTCTCCACCCCCCTCCCAGTGTCGCCCATCTTCCCCATTATCCCTGTGTATTTATACCTGTGTTCTCTGTTTGTCTGTTGCCAGTTCGTTTCGTTTCGTCTAGCCTACCAGCGTTTTCCCCTCTGCTCCTGTCTCTCGATTGTTCCTGTTTCCTAGTATTCCCGGTGTTCTGGCACAGGACGCACTGGGCTGTGAAGGCGCACCGGAGAAACAGCGCGTAGAGCCGGCGCAGGATATCCTGGACCGAGGAGGCGCACTGGAGACCAGGCGCGCTGAGGTTGACCATTCTGCCTGCCCTGACCCTGAGCCTGCCTGCCATCCTGTACCTTTGCCCCACCTTTCTGGATTACTGACCTTTGCCTGCCCTGACCCTGACCCTGAGCCTGCCTGCCGTCCTGTACTTTTGCCCCACCTATCTGGAGTACTGACCTCTGCCTGCCCTGGACCTGCTTCTTGCTTGCCCCTGTTCGATTAATAAACTGTTGTTACTTCGACGTTGTCTGCATCTGGGTCTTACCTGAAACGTGATACAATTGGTTTGAGGTCAGGTGATTGTGGAGGCCAGGTCATCTGATGCAGCACTCCATCACTCTCCTTCTTGGTCAAATAGCCCTTACACAGCCTGGAGGTGTTTTGGGTCATTGTCCTGTTGAAAAACAAAAGATAAATAAATCACAGACAGTGTCACCAGCAAAGCACCCCCACACCATCATACCTCCTCCTCCATGCTTTACGGTGGGAGCCACACATGCGGAGATCATCCATTCACCTACTCTGCGTTTCACAAAGACACAGCACTTGGAACCAAAAATATCAAATTTGGACTCAGCAGACCAGAGGACAGATTTCCACCGGTCTAATGTCCATTGCTCGTGTTTCTTTGCACAAGCAAGTCTCTTCATCTTATAGGTGTCCTTTAGTGGTGGTTTCTTTGCAGCAATTTGACCATGAAGTCCTGATTCAAGCACTCTCTGTTACTTGAACTCTGTGAAGTGTTTATCTGGGTTGCAATCTGAAGTGCAGTTAACTGTAATGAACTTATCCTCTGCAGCAGAGGTAACTCTGGGTAGTCCATTCCTGTGGCGGTCCTCATGAGAGCAAGTTTCATCATAGCAATTGATGGATTGTGCGACTGCACTTGAAGAAACTTTCAAAGTTCTTGAAATGTTCCGGATTGACTGACCTTCATGTCTTAAAGTAATGATAAACTGTTGTTTCTCTTTGCTTATTTGAGCTGTTCTTGCAATAATTTGGACTTGGTCTTTTACCAAATAGAACTATCATCTGTATACCACCATTAGTTTGTCACAAACTCATTAAGGAGAGAAATTCCAGAAATGAACTTTTAACAAGGCACACCTGTTATTTGAAATGCATTCCAGGTGACTACCTCATTAAGCTGGTTGAGATAATGCCAAGAGTGTGCAAAGCTGTCATCAAGGCAAAGGGTGGCTACTTTGAAGAATCTCAAATATAAAATATATTTTGATTTGTTTCACACTTTTTTGGTTACTACATGATTCCCTATTTGTCATTTCATAGTTTTGATTTCTTCGTGATTATTCTACAATGTAGAAACTTATTAAAATTAAAGACAAACCCTTGAATGAGTATGTGTTTCCAAACTTTTGACTGGTACTGTATGTATGTATGTATGTGAATGGTCCGTACAGACAGTATGGACAGTATATGAATAGAAAAGGTTTGTACAGTTAGTTATATAGGATAGCCTTGTCTAGAGTCGAAATGGTAGCGGGTGAACAAGCAGTGGCTCAGGTGGCTGAAGTCCTTGATAATTGTCTTGGCCTTCATATGACACCGGGTGCTGTAGATGTCCTGGAGGGCAGGCAGTGTGCCCCCGGTGATGCTTGGGCTGACCACACCACCCTCTGAAGAGCCCTGCGGTTGCAGACAGTGCAGTTGCCGTACCCGGCTGTATCATGCCACAGTGGTTGCAGAATGGAGTTCAGACAAATGCCAGCTTCACTTAGACTGATTAAACTGAATCAACTAAATGATGTGTATGGGTGCTGGATCTGCAAGGTCATTGTTTAACAGAAGTTAAGACTCAACACTTCCAAAGTAAAGTTTGGCTCGTGGCGGGAGAGATATCTTTTACTTAGAGCAACTTAGAATAACTGCAGAGACAGATAATATGAGCCTCACAAATAAAACATTCTTCAATCATAACCCAGTGCTAGAATATAAATAGTTTTGAGGAGTATAGAATAGAATAGAATAGAATAGATAGAATAGTACAGCAAGAGTAAAGAATAAAAAAATGAAACCTATATTCCTCCTTCTTGTTGAGTTATGAGTCTAGTTATTGCGGACCATGGGAGCTGTGAGATGCTAGACCCCCTAGGCGCAGGCATGCTTCTCAGACCAGGGAAGGTCAAAACACTAACAGGATTATCATGTTGTTAGGGTCAGTCAGTCTGGTAATAAGTGGATGGACTCTGACATGTTGGGCGTATTGGAAGCTAAACAGGTGATTGATCGTGGCAGTTGGAATTGGTTCCCCTCTTTAATTCCAATAAGGAGCTCTTCATTGACTAGCCTGTCTGGTTTGAAAGGGGTAATTCTGTACTGGTAAGATGTCAATCAGTCTTCTACTACTCTTCTAGTTGTTGCCAGCTGAGTCATTGTTTCTGTTCTGAAAGCAATGGAATGTTGATTTACCTGAAGCTAAATGTTGTGATGGTCAGATCACACAGCTGTTTATTCTCTCTGACTCTGTCTCTGTCTCTGTCTCTCTCTCAGCAGATAGACTGAACCCCCCCCCCCCTCCAGTTTGAAAGCTTACTGTAAATACTGTAAATACATTTTGTCATGGGATGCAGAGACACATTTGAAGTTTTGAAGCTACATTTCTTGCAATTCTATACATTTTGACATGTCTAATGTGTATTCATGTGATATTTGAGTGACTCGAACTTTATTACAAAATCTATGGGGTAAAAAACATAGCTAAAAAGTGTTAGCTAACATGGGTTAGTTTATCTGCATATTTCTAACAAGTTATAAATAACTCTCTAAGTTATGCAATGACTAAAATGACAAGAGGAAAACTGATAATTCACTACCCAATTTTGAAATTGCACCTTGTGCATTCTACTATTACAACTTTCAAGAGTAAGTTGAAAGCCGGACTGAGTTGCAATGGTTCCCAAACTGTTCCCCACAGTTTTGAACCACTGGTCTACAGTGTTATGCCAGTCTGTCAAATGAAGAGGAACCTTGTCCTCTTTAAAGAGAGACCGATCAGCCTACAGCTCGCCCCATCAACTCCAGTTACCATTACTGCCCGGCTCTCTCTTTCACCTCCGTATCAGACCTCCCATCGCGCTGGACTTCAGAGACACCGACTCCTTTTCTTCTTTTCTCTCCTCCTTTCCTCCTCTCTTCTCATAGGAGCCGGGCCTGCCTCGTCGGCACATCTCTTTCATCCCTCAGAGCTCATTCGAGTCGAACCACACTGAAAGAATGGGATGTTTATTAATTTCCAGAAGAAAGACGCGGCTCACAGTCTATTGAGATGAAGGAAGGGGCACCTTCTGAGCTGTGGGTGTGTGCAGTACAAACAAGCACTTATTCGCTTGTTTACTAGTTGGTTATTTCATACTGGAAGTCAATATACTGTACAGCCGTTGGCTTGAACTAACTGAACACAAAGCAATGGCATCCTCAAAAGCATCCTCTCACCCACTCACTCCCTCAACCCCTCCACCCCTTAGACCGACCTTCAGAGACCATTGTCTTCATCTGACAAAAGAGGATGCCTAGCCGCCCTCCACACCCCCCTACTTTACTGGATCAATGGTACTGTACCCTCATATTCTCTCTGTCCAGATAATGGAGTTTAATGGGTCCAGTCCCATGGGACACATCCACTCGGAGATAAGACAGGGGGGATTTGGGGAGTTGAGATGGAGAGGTACTGTAGGGGGCCTCATCTGTTGTGGGTTCCTTAAGACAGCTCTCCCCTGTTCCTCTATCATAATTGAATCACCATGTTTGATTGACATGGCCGTATTGAAGTATTAATCAGTGTAGGGTTACGGATGTGACCATCTGCGCATCACAGAAAACAGCCCAGGTCTCAGTCGCTCTGTGCAGTGGATCAATAGTCATGAATCATGACTAACAATGGAAGGAGGAAGACCATGTCCTCTATAGGACAATCTCTTCTATAAGACACTCTCTTCTATAAGACAATCTCTTCTATAAGACACCCTCTTCTATAAGAACATCTCTTCTATAAGACACTCTCTTCTATAAGACACCCTCTTCTATAAGAACATCTCTTCTATAAGAC
>NC_036851.1:38211702-38247144 GCF_002910315.2 Salvelinus sp. IW2-2015 | reverse complement strand
CACGAGAGAGATTATAAGAACAGTTCCCTTCTATAAGACCTCTTTCTATAAGAACCATCTCTTCTATTAAGACACTCTCTTCTATAGACCATCTCTTCAATAAGACAATCTCTTCTATAAGAATCTCTTCTATAAGATCTCTTCTATAAGACCATCTCTTCTATAAGACACTCTCTTCTATAAGACCATCTCTCTATAAGCCATCTCTTGTAATAAGACATCTCTTCTATAAGACTCTCTTCTATAACCATCTCTTCTATAAGACCTACTCTATCTATATAGACCATCTCTTCTATAGAGACATTCTCTTCTATAAGACCCTTCTCTTCTATTCAGAGCCATCTTTCTATAAGAACATCTCTTCTATAACGATTCTCTTCTATAAGACCTCATCTCTCTATAAGACAACTCTTCTTTAAGACACTCTCTTCTATAGACATCTCTTTATAAGACATCTCTTCTATACAAATCTCTTCTATAAGACACTCTCTTCTATAAGACCCTCTCTTCTATAAGACATCTCTTCTTAAGACTTCTCTTCTATAAGACATCTCTTCTATAAGAACTTCTTTTATAAGACCATCTCTTCTATAAGACACTCTCTTCTATAAGACGCAACTCTTCTATAAGAACACTCTCTTCTATAGAGACCTCTCTTCTATAAGACACATCTCTTCTATAAGACCTTCTCTTCTATAAGACATTCTCGTTCTATAAGACCTTTCTCTTCTTAAGACCTATCTCTTCTAATAAGACCATTCTCTTCTATAAGCACTCATCTCTTTTCTATAAGACACTCTTCTTCTATAAGAACTTCTCTTCTATTGACAGACCTTCTCTTCTATAAGACCATCTCTTCTATAAGACCATCTTCGCTCTTCTATAAGACATCTCTTCTATAGACCATCTCTTCTATAGACATCCCTTTCTATAGACTTCTTTCTATAAGACCATCTCTTCTATAAGACTCCTTTTAAGAATCTCTTCTAGTAGCGAATCTTTCTATAGATCTCTTTCTTATAAGACCATCTCTTCTATCAAGACCATCTTTCTATAAGACACTCTCTTCTATAAGCACAGTCTTCTTCTATAAGAGCTTTCTTCTTTCTATTAAGACCAATCTCTTCAATAAGACTTCTCTAGACTATAGCGACATCTCTTTATAAGACATTCTCTTTCTATAGACCAATGCTCTTCTATAAACTTTCTTCTATAAGACTTCTCTCTATACGACAATCTCTTTCTATAAGCCGTATTCTTCGAATGCCATCTCTTCTATAGACCAATCTCTTCTAGTAAGACATCTGCTTCTATGAGAGAGCTTACTATACGTTCTCTTCTATAATACGATTCTCTTCTATAAGACCAATCTCTTCTATAATGACACTCTCTTCTATAAGAGCCATACTCTTCTTAACATGACATCGTCTATAGTAGAATAAACTTTCTCCTATAAAGACCCTCTCTTCTATAAGACATTCTCTATGAAATCTGCATTATATAGAGACAATTCTTCTATACGACGCTTCTGTTCGTATAAGACATCTCTCTATGACAATCTTGTTAGTATAAGACATCTCTTCTATAAGACTTCTGTTCTATAAGACATCTCTTCTATAAGACCATGCTTCTACTGCAATTCTTATATAAGACAATGTCTTCTAGAAGATTCTGTTCTATAAGACATCTCTTTCTATAAGACCATTCTCTTCTATAAAGACATATCTTCTATATAGACGCATCTCTTCGATAAGACATCTCTCTATAGAGCTTCTTCTCTATAGAGACATCTGTTCTATAAAGACCATCTCTTTATAATACATCTCTTCTATAAGACAGCTCTTCCTATAGGAGACATCTCTTCTATAGAGACAATCTCGTTCTATAATAGCCATCTCGTTGCTATTTAAGACCATCTATCTATATAGACCATGGCTCTCTATAAGACTTCTCTCTATAAGCCAATCTCTTTTCTATAAATAATGTCTTCTATAAAGACATCAACTTCTATCATACCATCTCTTCTATACAGACATCTCTCTATAAGACTTCTCTGCTATAAGACATCCTTCATAATATAAGACCATCTCTTCTATAAGACCTTCTCTCTATAAGACCATCTCTCTATTAGACCTTCTCTCTATAAGACAATCTCTTCTATAATACCATCTCTTCAATAAGACCATCCCTTCTATAATACCATCACTTCTATAATACCATCTCTTCTATAAGACCATCTCTCTATTAGACCTTCTCTCTATAAGACAATCTCTTCTATAAGACCATCTCTTCTATAAGACAATCTCTTCTATAATACATTCGGTTCTATAAGACCATCTCTTCTATAAGACCATCTCTTCTATAAGACCTTCTCTTCTATAAAATAATCTATTCTATAAGGACAATGTTATATGAACACTTCCAATAATCTCACTGCTGGATCTAAGAGTTGCTTTTGAGAAGGATATAAAAGTACTTTAAGAATGTATAATAGTTTGATATCGTAACAAAGGTGTTCCAGGGTAAGAACAGAAGCAATAAGGATGCAGACACACGCTTAAGGTTTCACACTTGGCACAGACGTCAATTCAATGTCTATTACACGTTGAAATGACGTGGAAACAATGTTGATTCAACCAGTGTGTGTGCCCATTGGGATCTGTCTGACTCGATGTAACACTTCTGTATGCCTTTCCTCTCTGTCTCAAAAGACTTCACTCACCACATCTTTACATCGACTAACAATGAGATGTCTGAAAAACACTCATTATAAGAGTTCACTTCTAAAATTGAAGCACTTGGGAAATGCAAGGTCTTATTAATAACTCTATTGTAAGGCAATTCCTGAAGAGTTGAGTGGTTGATGGAGAGTAGAGTGGGTTTTCTGAGTTGCTAATCAAATAACTGTATCCTTTCCTATGTTTTGTGAAATATCTGTTTATCTTAAGTGCTCATGGGTGTGTGGGTGGGTGTGGGTGTGTGTGTGTATAGCGCATTGGGATGTGTGATACTTACTCCTCAGCCTGAAGTGTCGCCACTTGCGCAGCTGAACTGCTAGCTTTTCGCGTGGTGCTGACTGATAATACGCTTCAGGAGGGCGGTGATATGTGCTAGCAAGGCAGAGGTCCTGGGTTCGAGCTTCAGTGGGAGCCAAGTCATGAGGAAGTGGTACTCGCTAAGCAAGCAGCGTGACGTTCTTTACAGTGGTGCTGTGATCTGGATCTACAACTACACTCAATGTTGGGTGCAGCTGTTTCTGGGTATCTGGATTGATGATTTAAGAAATTAGCAATAAAAATTGGCTTATTTTATAGGAATAGGTCACGCCTTTCATTAAACAGCAGAAAACAAATCATTCAGTCAGCATTCATTCAGGTTATAGACTATGAAAATATTGTCGAAATGAACGCAGCTGACACTGTATTGAAGCCGTTGGATGCAGTTTATCATAGCGCACTATGTTTTATTACGGGTGATAGGTTCAGTAATAGGGTTGAATGGCGGGAACCCGGTTACCAAGATTTACTGGGATTTACCATCCAAAACCACTCCCTTACCCCTGGAAAAATAACTGCGAGAAAACGGTAAATGATAATAAATTATTTATATGAACAGCATGGCGTGAAATGGAACTGTTAAATGATATGCGATCTCTAAATCTGGCTTCTCTACGGCCTCTGCATGATGAATCAGTGCTCAGGGTGGGGACAGACCATCTCAGTATGGAGCGCAGTTCACAATGCATGTGTCAGGACCCGGTGAGAGAAACAGTCACTAATAGTCGGCAGAACCCAGAAGATGAGGCAGACTCAGCAGTACTAGAGATGGTGGTTTAATAAAAGGACAAGATCTTCAGGCAAAGAATATAAATCCACCACGTCCAAAATAAAGCCAAGAGGCACAAAATGGAAATCCTCCAAAATACAAAGAAACTCCACAAAGTGGTAAAAACAGCAGGGAAAAACAAACCTCAAAAGACTACTCAAAAATACACAAGCACTAAACCAGAGAACCTCTGGAAAATCCAATAAGATAAATATATGTTCACAACAAGGCTGGGGCTGGGTGCTAACATACAAACACTGAGCAAAGAACTGAGGAACACACAGGGTTTAAATACTAACAAGGGAAGGACACACAGGTGCAAACAATAATTAGAGCAAGGAAAAAACAAAAGGTACAAAAAAGGTGCAATGGGGACATCTAGTGACCAAAACCTGAACAGTCCTGGCCAAAACCTGACAGCATGTAGACCTATTATCTGATCATGGTTACTTTTGTTCTTGTGAAAGGTAGGCCTACATTTTATGCAGCATAGCCTATGCTACAGTAATATAAAGACTGAATGCGCATTTAATTTACCCATCTCCATCTGGCTTTCGGGGGACACTTAATTTTTTTATTGTAAAGATACTTTTTTGTGAAATTGCAGCTGCAATACCGTTGCCTAGTTAAATAAAGTTTTTTTTTTTTTTTATCAGTGCACGCGTGAGCACTCTCTCGCAGTCTTTCTCTCTCCCCATCAACTCCATTCATATTGCATCCAAAATAGATCATCCTGTTCTAGATGAATATATAGCCCTATATACAGTGCATTCGAAAAGTATTCAGACCCCTGAATAAAATTTACTAAATTGTTTTTCCCCCTCATCAATCTACACACAATACCCCATAATGACAAAGAAAAAAAAGMGTTTTAGAATTTTTTGCAAATGTATGAAAATACAAACGGAAATACATTTACATTAGTATTCAGACCTTTTACTCAGTACTTTGTTGAAGCACATTTGAACAGTGATTACAGCCTTGAGTCTTCTTGGGTATGACGCTACAAGCTTGGCACATCTGTATTTGGGGAGTTTCTCCCATTCTTCTCTCGAGATCCTCTCAAGCTCTCTCAGGTTAGATGGGGAGTGTCGCTGCACAGCTATTTTCAGGTCTCTCCAGAGATGTTTGATTGGGTTCAAGTCCGGGCTCTGATGGGCCACTCAAGGACATCCAGAGACTTGTCCCGAAGCCACTCCTGCATTGTCTTGGCTGTGTGCTTAGGGTCGTTGTCCAGTTGGAAAGTGAACCTTCGCCCCAGTCTGAGGTCCTGAGCCCTCTGGAGCAGATTTTCATTAAGGATCTCTCTGTACTTTGCTCCGTTCATCTTTCCCTCTATCCTGACTAGTATCTCAGTCCCTGCCACTGAAAAACATCCCCACAGCATGATCTGCCACAACCATGCTTCACCGTAGGGATGGTGCCAGGTTTCCTCCAGATGTGACGCTTGGCATTCAGGCCAAATAGTTCAATCTTGGTTTCATCAGTCCAGAGAATCTTGTTTCTCATGGTCTGAGAGTCTTTTAGGTGCCTTTTTGCAAACTCCAAGTGGGTTGTCATGTGCCTTTTACTGAGGAGTTGCTTCCTTCTGGCCACTTTATCATAAAGGCCTGATTGGTGGAGTCCTTCTGGAAGGTTCTCCCATCTCCACAGAGGACTCTAACTCTGAAGCTTATAAGAAATCCCGCTATGCCCTCTGACGAGCCATCAAACAGGCAATGCGTCAATACAGGACTGATTGAATTGTACTACACCGGCTCCGATGCTCGTCAAATGGGGCTTGCAAACTATTACAGACTATAAAGGGAAGCACAGCCGAGATCTGACCAGTGACACGAGCCTACCAGACGAGCTAAATAACTTCTATGTTTGCTTCGAGGCAAGTAACACTGAAATATGCATGAGAGCATCAGCTGTTCTGGACGACTGTGTGATGACGACTGTGTGATCACGCAGCCGATGTGAATAAGACCTTTAAACATGTCAACATTCAAAAGGCCGCAGGGCCAGACGGATTACCAGGACGTGTACTGTGAGCATGCGCTGACCAACTGGTAAGTGTCTTCACTGACATTTTCAACCTCTCCCTGTCTGAGTCTGTTATACCAACATGTTTCAAGCAGACCAACATTGCATTCGGAAAGTATTCAGACCCCTTCCCTTTTTAAAAATGTTGTAAGGTTACAGCCTTATTCTAAGATTGATTAAATCATTTCCCCCCCTCATCAATCTACACACAATACCCCATAATGACAACGAAAAAAAGGTTTTTATAATTTTTTGCAAATGTATATATATAAAAAGGAATACCTTATTTACATAAGTATTCAGACCCTTTGCTGTGAGACTTGAAATTGAGCTCAGGTGCATCCTCTTTCCATTGATCATCCTGGAGATGTTTCTACAACTTGATTGGAGTCCACCTGTGGTAACTTCAATTGATTGGACATGATTTGGAAAGGCACACAACTGTCTATTTAAGGTCCCACAGTTGAAAGGACATCAACCACCCGAGCGACGGCCTGTTCACCCCGACACCATCCAGAAAGCGAGGTCATTACAGGTGCATCAAAGCTGGGACCGAGATACTAAAAAACTGCTTCTATCTCAAGGCCATCAGACTGTTAAATAGCCAGCACTAGCCGGCTACAACCTGGTTACTCAACTCTGCACCTTAGAGGCTGCTGCCCTACAGTGGGGCAAAAAAGTATTTAGTCAGCCACCAATTGTGCAAGTTCTCCCACTTTTTGCAGGTTTTCCTACTTACAAAGCATGTAGAGGTCTGTAATTTTTATCATAGGTACGTACACTTCAACTGTGAGAGACGGAATCTAAAACAAAAATCCAGAAAATCACATTGCATGATTTTTAATGAATTCATTTGCATTTTATTGCATGACATAAGTATTTGATACATCAGAAAAGCAGAACTTAAAATTTGGTACAGAAACCTTTGTTTGGATTAGCCCAGAACTACATGGCAGGACCTGGTCAATGACCTGAAGAGAGCTGGAACCACAGTCTCAAAGAAAACCATTAGTAACACACTACACCGTCATGGATTAAAATCCTGCATACATACATAATAAAATAATAATAATTATATGTACACACACCTACACATAGACACAAGCACCACAGAAGGCTGGTGGGAATCTAATTGGGAGAGCGGCCCACGGCTATGACAGAATCAGAACGGCACAAAACACCAACTTGCTATCTAGGTGTCTGCGTCTGCCCCGCCCCAACCATCACCCCCAGTTAATGAGAGCTCTGACCGACCTCCATTGGTCGGCTCAGCGTCTTACATGTTCGGTAGCCCTTGCTGAGTCAGTTTGATAAGGTTTCATGAGCAGTCCATGAGCAGACCCTAACACACAATGACAAGGCGCTCTAACCCGTACGGGGGATTGGTGTATATTCCCGGATAAACTTCTCTGCATCCAAAACGAAGGAGAGACAAATCTTCTCACCGGAAGGAGGGGTAATTCTGAGTCTTGCAGGGAAGAGCAAGGCTGGGCGAAGATGGAGTTTGTAGTTTGGTCACGACATCTCTGTAGCCGGCGCGGTGCTTTGCCACATCGGGCGCATAATCCTCATAGACACGGAAGGGGTGTCCTTTATGTAACAGGTTACCCCTCATTCGAGCCTCGTGCAGGATAAGATCCTTGGTCTTGAAACTGTGACAACAGATGATTACTGGGCGAGGACGTTGGCCCGGACCAGGCACTGGGACAAGAGCGCGATGTGCACGGTCCAGCTGTGGATCCGAAGCCAAGACGTTCGATCCCATTGCATCCCTCAATAGCTTGGCGAAGAAGTCGGTGGGGCGAGTGCCAGCCTCCACCCCCTCTGCCAYACCAACAACCCGAAGGTTATGACGTCTGGATCAGCCCTCTAGGTCGACCACTTTCACAGAAAACCTCTGCACACTATCCTGCAAGGACGTGCATAGTTTCTTTAACTCGTCGATCCTACCAGCGTTGAATTCAGAAGCTTTCTCAAGGTCCACAATAATCTGGCCCTGTCGAAGGAACCGTTCGAATGGTGCTCTTGATTTTGGTGTCCAGTTCAGCAAKAGTAGCCTTAAAATCCTCAGCTATAGCAACACATAGTTCTCCCAGAGCCCGGGTAAGTTCTGTAAGTGTCATGTTGTTACCTGTGCCTTCCGCCATGTCTGTCTCGTTGTTTGGTGGGGAGTAGGCCTCCGATGTGGATTTATTGTCCTTTGGTCACTTATTACTCGGCATTTTCACATAGAAAGTTACAATATTGTATTAGAAAGAGATGTTTGTTATATAAAGTACCATAAAGTAGGTTAAGTTAGATTGTTTCGCAAAAAGTTCCAGGAGCCTCTCTCACACAGCCGTTCACTCCAACATGCTAGCCCCGCCCCCGCTAATTTTCAATATGACCTTTTACTTGCCTTTCTAAGAGGATGGTCTCTCCCCTAAAAAAATTCTGGTTGGTTTTTCTTTGGATTTTCTCCAACCATATCTATTGTGTTATATTCTCCAACAGAATTTGGAGTTCAAAGTGTTTTATTTCCAATGGTACTAATTTTATGCATATGCTGGCTTCAGGGCCTGAGCAACAGGCAGTTTACTTTGGGCCCGCACGTCATTCAGGCGGAAATGGAGAATAAAGAGGCCTAGCCCTAATTAACATGCTGACAGAAATTTGGTAAAACAGATTTGTTTCCCTGCATTAAAGTCCACGGCCACTATGAGCGCTGCCTCTGGATGAACGTTCTCCTGTTTGCTTATTATGGAATACAGCTCATTGAGTGTGGTCTTAGTGCCAGTATTGGTCTGTGGTGGTATGTAGACAGCTACGAAAAATATAGATGAAAACTTTCTAGGTAGATAGTGTGGTCTACAGTTTATCATGAAATACTCTCCCTCAGGTGAGCAAAACCTAGAGACTTCCTTAGATATTGTGCACCAACTGTTGTTTACATATATGCGTTGTCTGCCCCCCCMTGTCTTACCAGACACTGCTGTTCGGTCCTGTTTGGGATAGGGGGCAGCATGTTCACGTTCGGATGAAAAGCGTGCCCAGTGTAAACGTCCTGCTACTCTGACCCAGAAGCTAATATATGCATATAATTATTAGTATTGGATAGAAAACACTCTGAAGTTTCTAAAACTGTTTGAATGATGTCTGTGAGTATAACAGAACTCATATGGCAGACGAAAACCTGAGAATAATCCAACCTGGAAGTCGGAAATCTGAGGTTTGTAGTTTTTCAACTCATTGCCTATCGAATATACAGTGTCTATGGGGTCATCTTGCACTTCCTAAGGCTTCCACTAGATGTCAACAGTCTGTAGAACCTTGTTTGATGCTTCTATTGTGAAGGAGGGAGCTGAATGAGTCAGGGGTCTGGCAGAATGGCATGAGCTGGTCACGCACGCTCACGTGAGAGCGACCTGTGTTCCATTGCAATTCTAAAGACAAAGGAATTCTCCGGTTGGAACATTATTGAAGATTTATGTTAAAAACATCCTAAAGATTGATTCTATTTTATTTTACCTTTATTTTACTAGGCAAGTCAGTTAAGAACAAATTCTTATTTTCAATGACGGCCTAGGAACAGTGGGTTAACTGCCTGTTCAGGGGCAGAACGACAGATTTGTACCTTGTCAGCTCGGGGATTTGAACTTGCAACCTTTCGGTTACTAGTCCAACGCTCTAACCACTAGGCTATCCTGCCGCCCCTATACATCGTTTGACATGTTTCTACGAACTGTAATATAACTTTTTGAACTTTTCGTCTGAACTTTCGCCTGGACTTGCCCGTGCCTCGTGAGTTTGTATTGGGAACTGAACACGCTAACAAAAGGAGTTATTTGGACATAAATGATGGACTTTATTGAACAAATCAAACATTTATTGTGGAACTGGGATTCCTGGGAGTGCATTCTGATGAAGATCATCAAAGGTAAGTGAATATTTATAACGCTATTTCTGACTTCTCTTGACTCCACAATATGGCGGGTATCTGCATTGCTTGTTTTTTTCTGAGCGCCGTACTCAGATTATTGCATGGTTTGCTTTTTCCGTGAAGCTTTTTTGAAATCTGACACAGCAGTTGCATTAAGGAAAAGTATATCTATAATTCTGTACATAATACTTGTATCTTTTATCAAAGTTTATTATGAGTATTTCTGTAAATTGATGTGGCTCTCTGAAAATTCGCCGGATGTTTTCGAGGCACAACATTACTGACCATAAAGCGCCAATGTAAACTGAGATTTTTGTCTATAAATATGAACTTTATCGAACAAAACATACATGTATTGTGTAACATGAAGTCCTATGAGTGTCATCTGATGAAGATCATCAAAGGTTAGTGATTAATTGTATCTCCATTTCTGCTTTTCGTGACTCCCCTCTTTGGCTGGAAAATGGCTGTGTGTGTTTTTGTGACTAGGCTCTGACCTAACATAATCATATTGTCATGTTTTGTCATTGATCATCATGTCTTGTCCCTGTGCTTCCCTCTGCTGGTCTTATTAGGTTCTTTCCCTTTTTCTATCCCTCTCTCTCCCCCTCCCTCTCTCCCTCTCTCGCTCTCTCTCTCTATCGTTCCGTTCCTGCTCCCAGCTGTTTCTCATTCTCCGTAACGACCTCATTTACTCTTTCACACCTGTCCCCTATTTTGCCCTCTGATTAGAGTCCCTATTTCTCCTCTGTTTTCCGCTTCTGTCCTTGTCGGATTTCTTTTTGATGTTTGCTGTTCTGTGTCCTTGTTCGCCCCTGTCGTGTTTTTGCCTTCTTCAGATGCTGCGTGTGAGCAGGTGTCTATGTCAGCTACGGCCTGTGCCTTCCTGAAGCGACCTGCAGTCTGTGGTCGCGTCCAGTCGTTCCTCTCTACTAGAGAGGATTTCAGTTTCCTGTTTTGGATGATTACCTATGATAATATCCAGGAGTATCATTGTTTGTTTAAGACTGGAATAAAGACTCTGTTTCTTTAAGTCGCTTTTGGTCCTCATTCATCAGCATAACAGAAGAATCCGACCAAGATGGACCCAGCGACTACGGATTCTCTCAACACTGCCGTCAAGTTCCAGGGAGCATGCTCGGCAGACACGAGCAGGAATGTCTGCTGCTCGTCATGCCGTTGAGCTCTGCGCAGACTCGCTCGGCTCAGCCGTCCGACGTCGAGGACAGTTTCACGAAGTATCTCTCTCTCGTGTTCCACCAGCTACTTCCTGGTCTTCCGAGTCTCGAACTAGGGTTAATAACCCACCATGTTACTCTGGGCAGCCCACTGAGTGTCGCTCCTTTCTCACCCAGTGTGATATTGTGTCTCTCCAGCCCAACACATACTCAAGAGAGAGAGCTCGGATCGCTTACGTCATATCACTCCTTACTGGTCGGGCTCGGGAGTGGGCACAGCTATCTGGGAGGCAAGGGCTGAGTGTTCTAACGTTTATCAGAACTTTAAAGAGGAGATGATACGGTTTTTTCGTTCAGTTTTTGGGAAGGAGGCTTCCAGGGCCCTGGCTTCCTATTGTCAAGGTGATCGATCCATAACGGATTACTCTATAGAGTTTCGCACTCTTGCTGCATCCAGTGACTGGAACGAGCGGCGTTGCTCGCTCGTTTTCTGGAGGGACTCCACGCAGAGGTTAAGGATGAGATTCTCTCCCGGGAGTTCCTTCCAGCGTGGACTCTTTGATTGCACTCGCCATCCGCATAGACGACGGGTAGATCTTCGTCACGAGCTCGTGGAGAGAGGCTCGCGTTAACGTGTTTCCCCTCTCCGCATCTCAACCATCTCCCCCACCGGCTCAGAGACTGAGCCCATGCAGCTGGGAGGTATTCGCATCTCGACTAAGGAGAGGGAACGGAGAATCACCAACCGCCTTTGCCTCTATCTGGTTCTGCTGGACATTTTGTCATGTCATGTCCAGTAAAAGCCAGAGCTCATCAGTAAGCGGAGGGCTACTGGTGAGCGCTACTACTCAGGTCTCTCCATCAAGATCCTGTACTACCTTGTCGTCCATCTACGCTGGACCGGTTCGGCTGCTTCCTGCAGGGCCTTGATAGACTCTGGGGCTGAGGGTTGTTTTATGGACGAAGCATGGGCTCGGAAACATGCATTCCTCTCAGACAATTGGGAAGCCACGCCCATGTTCGCCTTAGATGGTAGTCTTCTCCCAGTATCAGATGTGAGACACTACCTTTAACCCTCACAGTATCTGTGTACACCAAGTGGACCATTTCCTTTTTTGATTTTTCGTTCACCTTTACACTTGTTTTGGGTCATCCCTGGCTAGTATGTATCATAATCCTTTTCTATTAATGGTTCAGTAATTCTATCCTATCCTGGAACGTTTCTTGTCATGTGAAGTGTTTATCTGCTATCCCTCCTGTTTCTTCTGTGCCCCTCTACTCAGGAGGAACCTGGTGATTTGACAGAGTGCCGGAGGATATCATGATCTGCGCACAGGTCTCAGTCGGTCAGAGCCAACTCTCTTCCTCCTCACCGGTCGTATGATTGTTGTATTGATCTCCTTCCGGGGACCACTCCCCCTCGGGGTAGACTATACTCTCTGTCGGCTCCCGAACGTAAGGCTCTCGAGGATTATCTGTCTGTTTCTCTCGACGCCCGGTACCGTGGTGCCTTCTTCCTCTCCCGCCGGAGCGGGGTTTTGTTTTGTTAAGAAGAAGGACGTACTCTGCGCCCCTGCGTGGATTATCGAGGCTGAATGACATAACGGTTAAGAATCGTTATCCGCTTCCCCTTATGTCGTCAGCCTTCGAGATTCTGCAGGGAGCCAGGTTCTTTACTAAGTTGGACCTTCGTAACGCTTACCATCTCGTGCGCATCAGAGAGGGGACGAGTGGAAAACGGCGTTTAACACTCCGTTAGGGCATTTTGATATCCGGGTTCTGCCGTTCGGTCTCGCTAATGCTCAGCTGTCTTTCAGGCATTAGTTAATGATGTACTGAGAAGACATGCTGAACATCTTTGTTTTCGTTTACCTTGACGATATCCTGATTTTTTCACCGTCACTCGAGATTCATGTTCAGCACGTTCGACGTGTACTCCAGCGCCTTTAGAAGAATTGTCTCTACGTGAAGGCTGAGAAGTGCGCCTTTCATGTCTCCTCTGTCACATTTCTCGGTTCTGTTGTTTCCGCTGAAGGCATTCAGATGATCTCGCTAAGGTCCAGGCTGTCAGCGATTGGCCCGTCCCTAAGTCACGTGTCGAGTTGCAGCGCTTTCTCGGTTTCGCTCATTTCTATCGGCGTTTCATTCGTTATTGGTCGCAAGTGGCTGCGCCCTCTCACAGCTCTGACTTCTGTCAAGACTTGCTTTAAGTGGTCCGGTTCCGCCCAGGGAGCTTTTGATCTCCTCAAGAAGCGATTTCATCCGCTCCTATCCTTGTTTACTCCTGACGTCACTAAACAATTCATTGTCGAGGTTGACGCTTCAGAGGTGGGCGTGGAGACCATTCGTCCCAGCGCTTCCATTCTGACGATAAGGTCCATCCTTGCGCTTATTTTTCTCATCTCCTGTCGCCATCGAACGCAACTATTGATGTGGTAACCGCGAACTGCTCGCCATCCGCTTAGCCCTAGGCGAATGGCGACAGTGGTTGGAGGGGCGGATCGTCCCTTTTGTCGTTTGGACTGACCATAAGAACCTTGAGTACATCCGTTCTGCAAACGACTTAATGCACGTCAAGCTCGTTGGGCGTTGTTTTTCGCTCGTTTCGAGTTCGTGATTTTTATCGCCCGGGAAATAAGAAACACCAAGCCTGATGCCTTATCCCGTCTCTTTAGTTCTTCTGTGGCTTCTACCGACCCGAGGGGATCTCTCCTGAGAGGTGTCGTGTTGTCGGGTTGACTGTCTGGGGAATTGAGAGACAGGTAAAGCAAGCACTCACTCACAGCGTCGCCGCGCGCTTGTCCTTGTAAACTTCTGTTCGTCCTGTCTTACTTCGTCGGCTGTTCTTCAGTGGGCTCACTCTGCCAAGTTAGCTGCGCCCGGCGCTCGGGGTACGCTTGCTTCTATTCGCCAGCGGTTTTGGTGGCCTACTCAGGAGCGTGACAACGCGCCGTTTCGTGGCTGCTTGTTCGGCTGCGCGCAGACTAAGTCAGGTGACTCTCCTCCTGCCGGTCGTCTCAGACCGCTTCCATTCCTTCTCGACCATGGTCTCACATCGCCTTAGCTTTTATACCGTCTGGCTTCGTCTGCGGGAAGACTGTGAGAGCCGCCAATAAACGTAGGATTAAGAGTCCTAGGTATTGTCGCGGCAGGAGAGTGTGCTTTCCACTCGTAACCTTCCCCTTACGACAGCTTCTCGCAAGTTGACTCCGCGGTTCATTGGTCCGTTCCGTGTTCTCAGGTCGTCAATCCTGTCGCTGTGCGACTGCTTCTTCCGCGACATCTTCGTCGCGTCCACCCTGTCTTCCATGTCTCCTGTGTCAAGCGCTTTTCTTCGCGCCCCATTCGTCTTCCCTCCCCCCCCCGTCCTTGTCGAGGGCGCACCTATTTTCAAGGTACGGAAGATCTGGACATGCGTTCTCGGGACGTGGTCACCAGTACTTAGTGGTTTGGGAGGGTTACGGTCCTGAGGAGAGGAGTTGGGTTCCATCTCGGGACGTGCTGGACCGTTCGTTGATTGATGATTTCCTTCGTTGCGCCAGGGTTCCTCCTCGAGTGCGCCAGGAGGCGCTCCGGTGAGTGGGGGGGTACTGTCATGTTTTTGTCATTGATCATCATGTCTTGTCCCTGTGCTTCCCTCTGCTGGTCTTATTAGGGTTCTTTCCTTTTTCTATCCCTCTCTCTCCCCCTCCCTCTCTCCCTCCTCTCGCTCTCTCTCTCTATCGTTCCGTTCCTGCTCCAGCTGTTTCTCATTCCTAACGACCTCATTTACGCTTTCACACTCGTCCCCTATTTTGCCCTCTGATAGAGTCCTATTTCTCCCTCTGTTTTCCGCTTCTGTCCTTGTCGGATTCTTGTTTGATGTTTGCTGTTCTGTGTCCTTGTTCCGCCTGTCCGGTTTTTGCCTTCTCAGATGCTGCGTGTGAGCCAGGGCATGTCTGTATAGTCAGCTACGGCCTGTGCCTTCCTGAAGCGACCTGCAGTCTGTGGTCGCGTCTCCAGTCGTTCCTCTCTACTGACGAGAGGATTTCAGTTTCCTGTTTTGGATTTACCTATGATAATATCCAGGAGTATCATTGTTTGTTTAAGACTGGAATAAAGACTCTGTTTCTTTAAGTCGCTTTTGGGTCCTCATTCATCAGCATAACACATATGGTCTGCTTTCGCTGTAAAGTCTTTTTGAAATCGGACATGATGGGTAGATTAATAAGAAGTGAAGCTTGAATTTGGTGTATTGCACTTATGAAAGTTATTTCGCGCGCTGCCTTTTCAGCGGGAATGTTGTCGATTAGACTACCGGAGCTAGTTTCATTTATTTACCCAATAGAGCATATACTGTAGCTAGCTACATCTACAGGCTTTTATGTATTTCTGTAATGTGTAATGTGCAGTAGTCTATATCATATGTGTATTGGATAACGGCACAATCCTTTGGGCTTTTTTGGGCTTGGGCTCATTAAATGTCTTTAATGTAGGGCTCATAAAATGTATTTAATGTATGGCTCATCATTCATAGACACACTGACAGTTGTGGCTGCTTTATGTGATGTATCCTTCTTGCCCTTTGTGTTGTTGTCTTTGGCCAATAATGTTTGTACCCTGTTTTGTGCTGCTACCATGTTGTGCTGCTGCCATGTTGTGTTGCTACCATGCTGTGTTGTCATGTGTTGCTGCCATGCTATGTTGTTGTCTTAGGTCTCTCTTTATGTAGTGTTGTGTTGTCTCTCTTGTCGTGATGTGTGTTTTGTCCTATATTTTTATTTAATAAATGTTTATTTTTGATCCCAGCCTCCGTCCCCGCAGGAGCCCGTTTGCCTTTTGGTAGGCTGTCGTTGTAAATAAGAATTTGTTCATAACTGACTTGCCTAGTTAAATAAAGGTTATTAAAAATAAAATATAAATATAAATCAGGCTCATGCCTGATCATCATGCTTGAATTTTCCATCAAGTCCAGACATAGGCCTATGTATATGGTTTATAATGCTTTTGAATGACACTTCCGGTTTTGGCGCAAAAATCCTGGGTTACCGAGGAGAAAAGTGATTAATTCTTGGGATGGAACATTTGTAAAATACCCGGAAAATATTCAACCCTAACCAAGGTCACTGCATTCTGTATCAGAAAGTAGGCTGGCCCTCTCTTTAGATTGATGCATTGCACTCTTTTTGTAGTCCCAAACAAAGTACAACTTATAGCGGCTTTATATAGTATACATAAAGGCTTCATACACACTACATGAATGCTTCACAAATCATCCATAAGCATATGTTATACTCTATAAATGGTGTATAAACATAGACAGTGTGTTATGTCACATTTGGCAATTCACCCTACAGTTGGAATTGTTATGTTACCCTTCACACAGCATTTATCAAGTATGACATATCCTGAAAGATGATTTCTGAAGCATTTCTTTAGGGCTTATGAAGTCTTTATGTATGCTATATAAAGCCTTTATAAGTTTATACCCTTTTTGTTTATAAAGCCCTCCTGCATAAACTTCCTTATTGTTAAGTTAAAGACGTACAAAATACCAGACGCMGTCTCAGGGATAACTCTGGAGATCTGCCTGTAGATTTTTTGCACTTTGCTTGATTAATGGTCTCGCTGGCTCTCTAAAGCTGGATGAATTGGTGCCTCTAGGGGAATTCAACAGGCTGATTGAGGACCTTTTAAATAAAGAATGTGTTTGTTTTCTATGATTGTGTTTAGCTTTTCATGTATTGATGTGAATATTGATGTGCACATTGGTGTGTATTGGGATGTGAGTAGTGTATATTTATGTGTATTGTGATGTGTGTAGTGTATATTGATGTGTTTTGTTGTGTATCCATGGCTCATCTGTGAAAGAGACTTTGGTCTCAGCATGACTCCCTGTCGAAATAAAAGTTTTGAAAAAATCCATTTGAGGGGTGAATGTACCACATGGGCATGTGTGAAACTTTCTCCTCAGTCTGAAGTGTCGCCACTTGCACCACCGAATTGCTAGCTTTTCACATGACGCCGACTGGTAAGACACTTCAGGAGGGTGGTCACGTGTGTCAGCAAGGCAGAGGTCCTGGGTTTGAGCTTCAGTGTGTCGAATCAGGAGGAAGTGGTACTCGCTACGCATGCAGCGTGACGTCCTTTACATGTGTGTGTGTGTGTGTGTGTGTGCCTCCATGTGTGGGTGGGGGTGAGGTGCATGTGAATCTATAAGTGAGTTAGACAGTCCTCACAGTGGGAAGCTGAGGTGTTGGTATTGTTGTTGTTCTGCCTGGCTTGGCACAGGTGTGTGCTGACTCGATAACACCAATCATGCGCCCCTGATGTCTCTCTCTTTTCTCTCTCTCTCTCTCTCTCTCTCTCTCTCTCTCTTCTCTCTCTCTTCTCTTCTTCTCTCTCTCTCTTCTCTTCTCTCTCTCTCTCTCTCCTCTTAGCCTCCCTCTCCTCTCTCTTCTTTCCCTCTTCTTCATTGCTCTCTCTCGTCTTCGTCTCTCTCTCCTCTCTCTCTCTTCCTATCTCTCTCTCCTTCACTTCTCTACTCTCTCTCATCATCACATCTCTCAACACTCTCACACCTCTACACACTCCGTCACACACACACACACATCACCACGACAACAACACACATACACACACACACACACACACACACCACACACGACACACACACCACAGACTCCAGGTGCGCGGCCACCATATGGTTATAGGCAGATGGGACGCCAGTGCTGTGGCTGTTGATGAATCCCACTGTGGGGGATTCTATTATCAGGTTGACTGCTGGGACAGTTTGTAAAGGTAAGGGATGCTGAGAATGGGACTTGGGACTGTGGTTCCACCCCACTGGTCTCCTGTCTGGTTAAAAGAGTTAAAGGAAGGTTTCAAACTGAACACACAATGAAAAAGATTCTCTGCAATAGGCTTGTTTACGAAGACTGCTTTAAGTGTATTATGACATATTAGTGTGTGCTGTTTCTGACACCTACGCTGAGCCGTTCTTAAACACCCGTGTGCTTTCACATATGTGAACTTTGTCACATTGTTAAATGAAGAACAGTGCTTTCCTTTTGAGAGGAGAAAACATAGAGTAGTTACTCAGCGAAACGGTATGAGGTGTGATGCCCGGGGAACGGGTGTGAGACTTGAGATGCTGGCAAGCAGGTATAATCAGTGTTGTGTCTCACGTCCAGTTTCAGACAGAACCCTGTGGGGAGGAGAGAGTGATGATCCTCGCTAGAGAGGTAACATCTGGAGCTCTCTGGAGACCTCTCTACCAACCACACACACACACACACACACACACACACACACACACACACACACACACACAACACACACACACACACACACACACACACACACACACCACACACAACCAACACACACCAACACCTCCCGGGTGGCAGGGCCAGGAATGGCTCAAGTTTCAGTGACCAGGAGCACTCTCTTCCTCAGGCATTTTCTATCATGTGTGTGTGTGCCTGTGTGCTAGCTACAAGTATTACATCCTTTAAAAGTGACGAAACAAAATATATTTCTCCCACACCTCCACCACGTTCATATTACATTTTTACTCAACACTACGGTAATTTCCCGCAGATCTTACTTTCTTTTCTGAGTCTCAACACAATCCCCCAGCCTCTGTCTTTGTCCTGCAGCGAAGATGACATGTTTTCTTTTTCCAATCTGGCAGCKAGGCGAAGCAGCTTTACTGGGGCTCAGTGATGGAATGACTGCTCTCTCTCTCAGGTGGAGGCCGTAGGAGCAATCTACTATAGCGCTACAACAACAACAGTTTGTAGAACAAACCGGGCCAGATTGGTCTCTCTCTAAGCCCAGAGGGAGTCCATATCTCCTGGACTGGAAAGGCCTGGGTGGGCTGGTCAGTCTGTAGTGGTGGTGGTGTGAGGGTGGAGGGTGGAGAGTGAAGGGTCGAATAGGCTTTTTTGGGTGATTAGGTTGTTCTTGTTGTTGTGGAGTAGGGAGGAGAGTAGAGAGACAGAGGTTTGGGTCAATTCAATCTTCTTACGGGCGGGGAAGTGAGTGGTAATTCAGTCCATGAATTGGAAGACTGAAAATAACAAGCAGTTTTCAAGTCATGTAAAAACAGATGAGTATTGTGAATGTGTGAGAGGGTCTCTGATGAGTCTGGTGCCCGTCTGTCTGAGTGTGTTTGTGTGTTCATCAGTTCAGTAATGAGATGGTTAGTTCAGAGGGATGGGTACACGCTTAGAGAAAAAGGTACTATCTAGAACCTAATAGGAGAACCCTTTGAAGAACCATTATTGGTTCCAGGTTGAACCCTTTTGGTTCCAAGTAGCATTGTTTTGAGTTCCATGTAGAACCCTCTGTTGAAAGGGTTCTACATGGAATCCAAAATTGTTCCACCTGGAACCAAAAAGGTTTCTCCTATGGAGACAGCCAAGAACCCTTTTGTAACCCTTTATCTAAGAGTGTAGCCTAGACTGGATCAATGCTAGTGCTCTAGACTAGTGTCACGCCCTGATCTGTTTCACCTGTTCCTGTGATTGTCTCCACCCCCTCCAGGTGTCGCTTATTTTCCCCAGTGTATTTATCCCTGTGTTTCCTGTCTCTCTTTGCCAGTTCGTCTTGTATGTTTAGTCAAGTCAACCAGCGTGTTTTTCCCGTACTCCTTTTCTTTTCTCTTTTTGATAGTCTTCCCGGTTTTGACCACTGCCTGACTCTGGACTACTTTCCCGCCTGCCTGATCATCCTGCCTGCCCTGACCTTGATTCTGCATGCCCTTCGGTACCTATTGGACTCTGATCTGGTTTTGATCTTTTTGCCTGTCCACGACCATTCTCTTGCCTTCCCCTTTGGATTAATAAACATTGTAAGACTCCAACCATCTGCCTCCTGTGTCTGCATCTGGGTCTCGCCTTGTGCCTTGATAGACCAGAGGTTTGTACCAACGGTTGGATTAGAATTCTGAGTACTGCTGTGAGCAGCATGGTATGGACTCCCAGGTAGTACATGTATGACAACATCAGCATGGTATGGACTCCCAGGTAGTACATGTATGACAACATCAGCATGGTATGGACTGCCAGGTAGTCCTGTATGATAAATCAGCATGGTATGGACTCCCAGGTAGTACCTGTATGACAAACATCAGTCATGTATGGACTTCCCAGGTAGTACATGTATGACAACGTCAGCATGGTATGGACTCCCAGGTAGTACATGTATGATAACATCAGAACATGGTATGGACTCCCAGGTACTACATGTATGAAAATCAGCATGGTATGACTCCCAGAGTACATGTATGACAACGTCAGCATGGTATGGACTCCCAGGTAGTACCTGTATGACAACGTCAGCATGGTATGGACTCCCAGGTAGTACATGTATGACAACGTCAGCATGGTATGGACTCCCAGGTACTACATGTATGATACAATCAGCATGGTATGGACTCCCAGGAGTATGTATGAAATGCAGCAATGGTATGGACTCCAGGTAGTACCTGTATGACATCAGCATGGTATGGACTCCCAGGTAGTACTGTTGACAACTCAGCATGGTATGACTCCAGGTAGTACATGTATGACAACATCAGCATGGTATGTGACTCCAGGTAGTACATGTATGACAACATCAGCATGGTATGGACTCCCAGGTAGTACATGTATGACAATTCAGCATGGTATGGACTCCCAGTAGTACATGTATGATAACATCAGCATGGTATGGACTCCCAGGTAGTACTGTATGACAAGTCAGCATGGTATGGACTCCCAGGTAGTACATGTATGACAACATCAGCATGGTATGGACTCCCAGGTAGTACATGTATGACAAGTCAAGCATGGGTATGGACTCCAGGTAGTACATGTATGAAACATCAGCATGGTATGGATCCCAGGTAGTACCTGTATGACAACGTCAGCATGGTATGGACTCCAGGTAGTACCTGTATGACAACATCAGCATGGTATGGACTCCAGGTAGTACATGTATGACAACTCAGCATGGTATGGACTCCAGGTAGTACATGTATGATAACATCAGCATGGTATGGACTCCCAGGTAGTACATGTATGACAATCAGCATGGTATGGACTCCTAGGTAGTACATGTATGACAACATCAGCATGGTATGGACTCCCAGGTAGTACATGTATGACAAGTCAGCATGGTATGGACTCCCAGGTAGTACATGTATGACAACATCAGCATGGTATGGACTCCCAGGTAGTACATGTATGATAACATCAGCATGGTATGGACTCCCAGGTAAGTACCTGTATGACAACATCAGCATGGTATGGACTCCCAGGTAGTACATGTATGACAACATCAGCATGGTAATGGACTCCCAGGTAGTACATGTATGACAACTCAGAATGGTATGGACTCCCAGGTAGTACATGTATGATACATCAGCATGGTATGGACTCCCAGGTAGTACTGTATGAACGTCAGCATGGTATGGACTCCAGGTAGTAACTGTATGACAACATCAGCATGGTATGGACTCCAGGTAGTACATGTATGAAAACATCAGCATGGTATGGACTCCCAGGTAGTACATGTATGACAACTCAGCATGGTATGGACTCCCAGGTAGTACATGTATGATCAACATCAGCATGGTATGGACTCCCAGGTAGTACGTTATGACAACATCAGCATGGTAGTACTCCCAGGTAGTACATGTATGAAACATCGCATGGTATGGACTCCCAGGTAGTACATGTATGACAACATCAGCATGGTATGGACTCCCAGGTATACATGTATGAAACATCAGCATGGTATGGACTCCAGGTAGTACATGTATGACAACATCAGCATGGTATGGACTCCCAGGTAGTACACTGTATGACAACATCAGCATGGTATGGACTCCCAGTAGTACATGTATGACAACATCAGCATGGTATGGACTCCCAGGTAGTTACATGTATGACAACATCAGCATGGTATGGACTCCAGGTAGTACATGTATGACAACATCAGCATGGTATGGACTCCCAGGTAGTACATGTATGACAACATCAGCATGGTATGTACTCCCAGGTAGTACTGTATGACAACATCAGCATGGTATGGACTCCCAGGTAGTACATGTTATGACAACATCAGCATGGTATGGACTCCCAGGTACTACATGTATGATAACATCAGCATGGTATGGACTCCCAGGTAGTACATGTATGACAACATCAGCATGGTATGGACTCCCAGGTAGTACATGTATGACAACAGCATGGTATGACTCCCAGGTAGTACATGTATGACAACATCAGCATGGTATGGACTCCCAGGTACTACATGTATGATAACATCAGCATGGTATGGACTCCCAGGTAGTACATGTATGACAACATCAGCATGGTATGGTACTCCCAGTAGTACATGTATGACAACATCAGCATGGTATGGACTCCCAGGTAGTACATGTATGACAACATCAGCATGGTATGGACTCCCAGGTAGTACATGTATGACTAACATCAGCATGGTATGGACTCCCAGGTAGTACATGTATGACAACATCAGCATGGTATGGACTCCCAGTTATACATGTATGACAACATCAGCATGGTATGGACTCCCAGGTAGTACATGTATGACAACATCAGCATGGTATGTACTCCCAGGTAGTACATGTATGACAACATCAGCATGGTATGGACTCCCAGGTAGTACATGTATGACAACATCAGCATGGTATGGACTCCCAGGTAGTGCATATATGATATCATCAGAATAGAGGCCAGATCAAAGCAAGGTAGGTCTACCCAGTGGTGTAAAGTAATTAAGGAAAATACTTGGAAGTACTACTTAAGTAGTTTTTTGGGGTATCTGTACTTTATTATTTATATTTTGGACTAATTTTACTTTTACTCCACTACATGCCTAAAGAAAATATTGACTTTTTACTCCATACATTTTCCCTGACACCCAAAAGTACTCGTTATATTTCGAATGATCAGGCTGGGCAGAAATATGATCCAATTCACACACCTATCAATATAACATGTTGTAACTCCTACTGCCTCAGATCTGGCGGACTCACTAAACACAAATACTGTGTTTGTAAATTATGTCTGAGTGATGGAGTGTGCCCTTGACTGTCTGTAATTAAAAATGTAATAATAATGGATAGCATGTACTTTTTACTTTACTTTCATTTCAAAATACAGAAATACATCCAGTATAATGCTGCGTTTTGCAACATATGACTCAAAATGCATCATACCGGCTGTATTTCAATATTTTGAAAGTTATATATCTTAAACTTGATTGCTGACATGCAAAACATTTTGGGACAATACCAACATGGACTAATGAAATAAATTCCAAAAGATAGTTTTTGGTTGGAATTTTCCTTTAAGCACATTTAAAACCAGATACTTTAAGACTTATACTCAAGTACATTTTTACTGGGATACTTTCATTTTCACTTCAGTATCTTTACTTTTACTCAAGTATGATGATTGAGTACTTTTTCCACCACTGGGTCTACAACAGCAAGAAAACATGTTCACTTGTACTGTACAATAGTGTGTTGAAACAGTGATAAATGGTATGAGTGTAATGCACAGAGCAGAGAAAGATTTGGTTTGGGAGAGTTTAGGGCGGGTTGGGACATTGCCAGGCTTGAGTGAGGACAGTGATCAGCTCAGAAGAGCAGATCAAATAAAGCTTAAAGGGTTTGGAGTTTACCAACTCCAACGTCATCCGTGCACATTGGGTGACCCTCCTACTGCCTCTGACCATAGAACATTGGCTGTGATTTRCAGACAATTCTACATGTTGCATCACCAGTAGGTGATCTTCTGCGCACTGCAAACGTTCGTTAGGCCATAGGTTGATCCAGTAGGTCCACAGCAGTTTGAAGGTTGACCCAGCTGGGCCTGACCCTCTCAGTAGTGGTCAGATCAGTGGTCATCAAACTGAATGATAGCCTTGTGTATGACAGGACAGCGTAGCCCTGGGCCCTGGGATCAGAGACCTCTCAGGTTTCTGCTGGGCTTTTAGACATCATTAGAAATCACAACTATTGATCCCCTACAGCAACAGATAGCCCCAAGCAGCCCTAGGGGAGAGCTGAGTGACTGGGGCCCAGAGTGAGGGTGTGTCTGTCTGTCTATCAACAGGCTGACTCATAGACTTTCTATACTGTAGGCCATGAATGATGATGACACTCACTGAGAGGATCAATACTCCGAGGAGGGGGAGAGGGATTCTGAAGAGGGACACAGCACACTCAAATCAGGCCCTACCGTATTAGGAGATATGAGGATTCAGGAGAGCTCCAAATGAATAATAATCTATGTTCAGAAATAGCAACTAAAAGGCCATCTATAGACAAAGTAAAGGCCATAGAGATCCAATAAATGAGTGATTCTATATGCAATTATATTGGATAGACCCACTCTACAACAAGGACAACATGCATGGGCACACCATGAGGACAATTATTCAACCTATGACAATCAAACATGTCTTTTTCTGGTCAAATTATGAATCAATAATTGTCTAGTCAAATACACTGAACAAAAATATAAACGCAATCTAAAGTATTGGTCACATGTTTCGTGGGCTGAAATAAAAGATCCCAGAAAATTTCCAAATGCACTAAAATAATATTTAGCAACTTTTTTTGCACAAAATTGTTTACATCCCTGTTAGTAATAAGCATTTCTCCTTTCCCAAGATAAGCCATCCACCTGACAGGTGTGGCATATCAAGAAGCTGATTAAACAGTATGACGATTACACAGGTGCACCTTGTGCTGGGGACAATAAAAGGCCACTCTATTGTGCAGTTTTGTTACAAAACCCAATGCCACAGATGTCTCAAGTTTTGAAGGAGCGTGGAATTGGCATGTTGACTGCAGGAATGTCCACCAGAGCTGTTGCCAGAGAATTGAATGGTCATGTCTCTACCATAAGTCACTTCCAACGTCATTTTAGAGAATTTAGCAGTACATCCAACCAGCCTCACTACAACAGACCATGTGTGGTGTCGTGTGGGAAAGCGGTTTGCTGATGTTAACCTTGTGAGCATAGTGCACCATGGATGACAGGACATGGTATGAGCAGGTATAAGCTACGGACAATGAACACAATTGAATTGAATCAATGGCAATTTGAATGCARAGAGATACCATGACGAGATCCTGAGGCCCATTGTCGTGCCATTCATCCGCCACCATCACTTCAGCATGATAATGCACAGGCTCATATCGCAAGGATCTGTACAAAATTCCTGGAAGCTGAAAATGTCCCAATTCTTCCATGGCCTGCATACTCACCAGACATGTTACCCATTGAGCATGTTTGGGATGCTCTGGATTGACGTGTACGACGTGATCCCGCCAATATCCAGCAACTTCTCACAGCCATTGAAGAGGAGAGGGACAACATTCGACAGGACACAATCAACAGCCTGATCAACTGAGTATAGGGTCTGAATACTTTTATAATATTTTTTTACACACGTTTTTTTGATCTTGTCTCATCGCTGCAACTCCCCAAGGGCTCGGGAGAGGCAAAGGTGGAATCATGCGTCTTCCGAAACATGACCCGCCTAACCACGCTCCTTAACACCCACCAGCTTAACCAGGAAGCCAGCCACACCAATGTGTCAGAGGAAACACAATTCAACTGGCGACTGGGGTCAGCGTACAGGCACCTGGCCCGCCACAAGGAGTCGCTAGAACGTGATGAGCCAAGTAAATCCCCACCAGCCAAGCCCTGACCTAATCCGGACGACGCTGGGCCAATTGTGCGCCATCCTATGGGACTCCCAGCCACAGCCAGTTGTGGCACAGCCCGGGAATGAACCCGGGTCTGTAGTAATGCCTCTAGGACTGTGGTGCAGTGCATTAGACCACTGTGCCACTCTGGAGGCCAAGGGTCGGAATACTTATGTAAATGTGATACCCCCCCCCAAAAAAAACACAATACTAAAGATATATATATATATTTATATATATATAAATTCTACATTTGATAAAAAATTGTTTTTGCTTCGTCAATATGGGGTATTGTATGTAGATTGATGAGGGTAAAATCTATTGAATCCATTTTCGAGTAAGGCTGTAACGTAACAAAATGTGGGGAAAGTCAAGGGGTCTGAATACTTTCCGAATGCACTGTATATGAACTATAACTCAGTTAAATCTTAGAAATTGTTGCATGTTGTATTTATATTTTTGTTCAGAATAGTAAGGCATTCTTTTTCTAAAAACAAATCATCTCTTATGACTCCTAAAATCACATCCCTATCTTAACAACAATACTTTAATCATTTTTCATATTTCATGCTCAAGGATGGAGACTTCGTACATGTAGTGTGTATACTTTTCAAGTTACAGTATTTCCTCTTTAACATTTTTTATGACATCACAAAATAACCAACAATATGACATTAGTTATCTATAGCTCGCCTCTAACTATTCCCCATGTTCTATGTTAGAAATATTGTTCCTGTATTCGCTTTAGAGTGTGTTAGAGTTCCGGCGGGAAAACGTCTCTGGAGACAAAGCACATTCCTTTGTGAATTTGGAGAGGGAGACCCTAGATCTCCTCTCCTTTAATTTACAACAGGGCGTGAGATGTCAACCCACACAGCAGCTCCCTTCTCCCCCCTGACCTGACCCATTTGGATCCTCACAGGACAGTCATGACAAAGGGATAGCAAAACATACTTTGAAAACTAGATGTAATGTTGTTAACAAGAAAAAACACTTTGACAATGTGAACCTTTTAAGTGTGTACAATATAGCAGTGGGGCGTGCCCCCTACGGAGGTTGCAAGGGGTCAGCAGGGTGGGCATGGGGGTCCCCTCACCAAAAAAAGAAAAACTTACACTTGAAAGTTTTTATCGTAGAATGCACACGGTGCAATTTTGAAATTGGGTAGTGTGTCATCAGTTGTATTCTTGTCATGTCAGTCATTGCATACCTTAGAGAGCTGTTTATAACTTGTCAGAAATGTCCAGATCAACAAGTTTTTTAGCACATAGATTTTGTAGTCATGTTAGAGTCAATTAAATATCACATGAATGAATATACAGTACATTAGACATGGAAACATTTATAGAATTGCAAGAGGGGCCGCCCTGACCATAGACCATGGTTCTCTATGGTGTAGTAGGTGAGGGCGTGACTAGGGGATGTTCTAGCTCAATATTTCTATGCTGGTGTTTTGTATGGTTCCCAATTAGAGGCAGCTGGTAATCGTTGCCTCTAATTGGGGATCATATTTAGATTTTTCCCAGCTGTGTTTGTGGGATATTGTTTGTGTGAGTGTTTTTGTGCACCACGAGTTTCACGTTTGGTTGTTCGTTTCTTGTTTTGTTGAAGATTCACAGTTAATAAAGATGTGAAACTCTACGCACGTGGCGCCTTGGTCCGTCTTTAATCACGAGCGTGACAGAATATCCCACCAAGCAAGGACCAAGCAGCGTGTGACGGAGGTAAAGGACCTGGGAAGAAATTATGGGAGGTTGTGAGACCCTTCCCTGGAACGAGACACCAAGGAAGGTGGAAGGACAGCGACGACGCCGGGGACCGCGGCCACAGAAACCCCAAGATTCTTTGGGGGGGGCACGAGGGGTGGTCGGCGGAGCAGCAGAGAGTGGAGGAGCGGGTCATCAGTCCGGTGCCATCTGTGCCAGCTCCCCATACTCACCCTGAAGAGCCAAAGACCGTCAGGGAGYCGATGGAGAAGTTGGGAGAGAGCGCGATGAGAGAAATGTTATGTAGGTGTGTTCTGCACGGCATCCGACCTGAAGAGCCTGTCAGCAGTCTGGTGAGTCCTGTGCCAACTCTCCACACCCTTACTGAAGTGCGTGTCACCAGTCCGGTGCCACCTGTGCCGGCTCCCCGCTCCAGTGTGCCTCCCAGTCCGTAGTCCTGTGCCAGCTCCGCACTCGCCCTGAAGTGTGTGTCACCAGTCCGGTGCCACCTGTGCGGCTCCACGCACCAGACCTCCTGTGCGTCTCCCCAGTCCGGTACGTCCTGTACCAGCTCCCCGCACTCTCCTGAAGTGCGTGTCACCAGTCCGGTGCCACCTGTGCGGCTCCATGCACCAGACCTCCTGTGCATCTCCCCAGTCCGGTACGTCCTGTGCCAACTCTCACACCCTTCCTGAAGTGCGTGTCACCAGTCCGGTGCACCTGTGCCTGCTCCCCGCTCCAGTGCGCCTCCCCAGTCAGTACGTCTGTGCCAGCTCCCGCTCGCCTGAAGTGTGTGTCACCAGTCCGTGCACCTGTGCCGGCTCCCCGCTCCAGTGCGCCTCCCCAGTCCGGTACGTCCTGTGCCAGCTCCCCGCACTCGCTGAAGTGTGTGTCACCAGTCCGGTGCCACCTGTGCCAGCTCCACGCACCAGACCTCCTGTGCGTCTCCCCAGTCCGGTACGTCCTGTACCAGCTCCCCGCACTCTCCTTGAAGTGCGTGTCACCAGTCCGGTGCCACCTGTGCCGGCTCCATGCACCAGACCTCCTGTGCGTCTCCCCAGTCCGGTACGTCCTGTGCCAGCTCCCCGCACTCTCCCTGAAGTGCGTGTCACCAGTCCGGTGCCAACTGTGCCGGCTCCACGCACCAGGCCTCCAGTGCGTTCTCCCAATCCGGTACGTCCTGTGCCAGCTCCGCGCACTCTCCTGAAGTGCGTCTCCCCAGCCCGGTACTTCCGGTGCCAGCTCCAAGGCCGGAATCTTCCTCTGCGCCGATGCCCAGCCCAGGCACGGCGTCCAACCCAGCTCCGGGCCGGAGCCCTCCTCTGCGCCGATGCCCAGTCCAGGCACAGCGTTCAGCCCGGCGCCATGGTCGGATCTGGGGTCTGGGGGGGGGGGGGCTACGACCCGCACCGGAGCGCACAACACTAGTCTCCCCCCCTAACCCCCCCATTTGGTTTCAGGTTTTGCGGCCGGAGTCCGCACCTTTGGGGAGGGGGGTACTGTCACGCCCTTGGTTCTCTATGGTGTAGTAGGTGAGGGCGTGACTAGGGGATGTTTTAGCTCAATATTTCTATGTTAGTGTTTTGTATGGTTCCCAATTAGAGGCAGCTGGTAATCGTTGCCTCTAATTGGGGATCATATTTAAGTAGCCATTTTTCCCACCTGTGTTTGTGGGATATTGTTTGTGTGAGTGTTCTTGTGCACCACGACTTTCACGTTTCGTTGTTCGTTTCTTGTTTTGTTGAAGTTTCACGGTTAATAAAGATGTGGAACTCTACGCACGCTGCGCCTTGGTCCATCTTTAATCACGAGCATGACACCGCCCAATGTTCCCCAATGCTGGAAGGAGTCCCTGAGTGAAACATTTTGGGAACCCGTGCAATATAGAGCCTATAAATAATTCACACTTAATGTAAATGACTCTAAGTAAGAGCATCTGCTAAATGAATGTAGTGAATCTCATGAATGTCCTACTTCACGTCATCTTGTCTCATTCATCCCTTTTCATCCCAGCCCAGTATTCACCATCTGCTAAATGACTGAAATACCATGTAGGCTACTGTATCACGTCACCCTGTCTAACCCATCCCAGCCCAGTATGCTCCATCTGCTAAATGACTGAAATACCATGTAGGCTACTGTATCATGTCACCCTGTCTAACCCATCTCAGCCCAGACAGCCCACACACACACACACACACACGCTTGTGCGCGGACACACCATGGTGGCGTCTGACATGTGACAGGCCGGAGGTGATTTGTGGAGGATCGCGAGGCCCAAGCAGTCAGAATGAAAATTAATACGACAGCAGGGAGACAGGCAGGGTGCGTGTGGGGGGTGGGGGGGGATAGGGCGTGGATGGGGGGAGCTCTCAACAGGAGGGATGAGGAGGGAGGGAGGGGTGAGGGAGAAGTGGGGGGGTTAGGTAGCAGACTGAGGGGTTTCGGTCCAAGTTATCAAGACTGAGCAAAGGGAGTGAGGTTGGGTTTGAGGGGGTGAAGGGGGTGAAGGGGGTGTGAAAGGAAAGTGGACGGGATGAGAGGTTTTGCGCAAATCTTTGAAGGTTCAAGGCTTGGACATCAAGAGGCGGGTGMGGAGGAGAAGMAGGGGAGAGGGGGCTAGGTTTTTTGGGCTAAGCTCTCGAAATGGATTTAGGAGAGGGGCTGAAGTTGTGTTTGAGTGGTGAAGAGAGACAGTTTGGGGTAGAGGTTTTGGGATGAGAAGCTTTGAAGGCTCAGCACTGAGGGAAAAGAGAGGGGGTGAGGAGCGGGTGAGGGATGGGTGACGAGGGAGGCTCAGGGGTATTAGGTCTGAAAAATGAGCACATCCATCAGCCATTTAAAGAGAGACGGGAACGATGGGAAAAAAATGTACTTCCCAGAACAGGGCCAAATAAATGAATTTGAAACCCTTTTACCACAAACACACATGTCGTCTGACATGGTTGCACTGCTCATTTCATTAAGCGAGCCATGGTTTAATATAATATAATATAAAAAGCAGATGAAGACAAAATGATCTACACTACATGACTAAAAGTGCTTGTTGTACATCTCATTCCAAAATCATGGAGTTGGTCCCCCTTTTGCTGCTGTAACAGCCTCCACTCTTCTGGGAAGGCTTTCCACTAGAAGTTGGAACATTGCTGCAGGCACTTGTTCTGTTCAGTCACAAGAGCATTAGTGAGGTCAAGCACGGGTGTTGGGCGATTAGGCCTGGCTCGCAGTCTGCGTTCCAATTCATCCCAAWGGTGTTCGATGGGGTTGAGGACAGGGCTCTGTGCCAGCCATTCAAGTTCTTCCACACCGATCAAGTACTTCCACACCTATATCTGTATGGACCTCACTTTGTGCACGGGGGCATTGTCATGCTGAAACAGGAAAGGGCCTCCCCCAAACTATTGCCAGGAAGTTGGAAGCACAGAATCTTCTAGAATGTCATTGATGCTGTAGTGTTAAGATTTCCCTTCACTGGAACTAAGGCACCTAATCCGAACCATGAAAAACAGCCCAGACCGTTAATCCTCCTCCACCAAAATGTACAGTTGGAACTATTCATTCGGGCAGGTAGCATTCTCCTGGCATCTGCCAAAGCCAGATTCGTACATCGTACAACGAGATAGTGAAGCATGATTCATCACTCCAGAGAACGCGTTTCCACTGCTCCAGAGTCCAATGGCGGAGGGTTTAATACCACTTCAGCACTTCTTAGCATTGCGCATGCTGATCTTAGGCTTATGTGCAGCTGCTCGGCCATGGAAACCATTTCATGAAGCCCTCGAAGAACAGTTATTGTGCTGACTTTGCTTCCAGAGGCAGTTTGGAACTCGGTAGTGAGTGTTACAACCGAGGACAGACGATTTTTACGCACTACATACATCTGCACTTGGCGATCCCGTTCTTTGAGCTTGTGTGGCCTACCACTTCGCGGCTGAGTCGTTGTTGCTCCTAGACGTTTTCACAATAACAGCCCTTACAGTTGACCGGGGCAGATCTAGAAGGGCAGAAATTTGACGAACTGACTTGTTGGATAGGTGGCATCCTATGACGGTGCCATGTTGAAAGTCACAGAGTTCCTCAGTAAGGCCATTCTACTGTCAACGTTTGTCTATGGAGATTGGATGGCTGTGTGCTCGAATTTATACACCTGTCAGCAACAGGTGTGGCTGAAAAAGCCGAATCTACTAATTTGAAGGCATGTCCACATACTTTTGTATATCATGTGTATGCTGCAAGTAAGATGACCTAAACACATTTGGGTAGATTTAAATGTGGTGGATYCTTCTTTATTTTTTCAATTTAATAAAGTAACAACCGTATGAACATGATTGTCTGCTGTTTTTGTGTTGAGTGTTGATTTAATTCATATGGATTATATCCCAATGGGTTGTTAGGAATTGGCTTATATAGTTGCACAGTGTTCATGTTTTAGTCCCCTTGAGTGGACCAAGTATTACAACTAAAACAATTTGTATATGTACAAGTTTTTTTAATTTATTGAGTAATTTCCCCATGCAGTAAAACAGATCAACAAGATTTTTCTAGGTTTCTTCATAAACTTCTCCAATGAAAAACTTCTAACAACTAAATGATTTGTCTGAAAAAGAATGGGTGGCCCACAGAGTTTTACAGCCTGGCCCACGTGTCTACATTGTCTGTTATTTCATCTTCGCAGCATCCAATCTTGAAACGTGGATTGTTCACACATTGTGTAGTTTCATTTGTATAAAGAGAGAAACACTCAATATATTTTTTAAAGAAATTGTTGGTGGTGTTCTCTCTCTCTCTCTCTCTCTCTCTCCTCTCTTCTCCTCTCTCTCTCTCCTCTTCTCTCCTCTCTCTCTCTTCTCTCTCTCTCCTCTCCTCTCTTCAGATGACAGTCTTGGACTCGGGCCTGCACTGTTTGATACTGTAGATACACTATGAGTCTGCATACTGATTTAGTTTGACTCCATTTCACTTACTATGCTTGCTACCTCTGCTACCGCCGCCTACAACACTTTCCCATTCTGCAAATGACATTGGGTTGAATAATTTCTTTCTCACTTTCAGACTACATTTAATGCGTGACCTCTTTTTATTAGAGTTAATGAGGTGAAAGTAAGAATTTGGACATGTTCATGTCAACTAACCTCACTTTGGCACATTATTTGATGTTGACTTTCTGCAACAATGGTGATTTGAACGTTGTCATAGTAACGGGCCCATTACTTGCCTATGAAGGAATTGTCCCATATACAGTGTCACTCATGTAAGTAATTCACCTACCACTGATCTACATGGGTGTATTATGTGTTATCTTAACCGTGAAGATATACAGTATGTGTTTTTGTTGCAGTTCTCTGTCTAGTCTGTCTAGTCTAGGCATTTCTAATAGTGTCGTGTATGTGCTAATTGTCAAACCCATAGTTAATCTCTACAGGAGGCCTGTGGGATGTGCTTTGAAAATAGTGCTCAAATTAAACTTGCATGTCTTATTACTGTATTTTGCGTGTTACTATTCCTTGTGAAGTCATATGTAGCCTATAGGCTATATATGGCTCTAATTCATATTGGCTGTTCTTTTGTCATTAGTGCTGTGAGTGTCAGCGGCCTAATGTGGCCATAGGCTGGGAGCGGGCTCAGGTGTGTGTAGGCCTAGACTCCTAGATGAGACTGGTGTAATAAAGTCGTAGGAAATAATTTTAAGGAGAGCGCTTGAGCACCCAGAGCGACAGCCGGTCCCACTCCGTGATGACATTGTGTGCATATTGGGGCATGAGATGTTCATTAGTGAGGTGTGAAGGGAGGTATGGGGATGGGGGGCGGTGCGCAGCACACACGGTCGAGAAACAGCGAGGGGGAGAGAAAGGGAGAAAGGGGAGGGAGGGGAATCACCGATGCTCCTATTCTAAAATGAGTAGCTGCTGCGTATGAGAGGCAGGCGCGTTTTGTTTTTCTTCGTTTCATTCTAGAGGAGAGAGAACAGAAGGTGAGAGAAGGGGAGGAGAAAAGTGGGAAAGGGGTATAGCAGCGAAAGAAAAAGAAGCGGGCTGCTTTTAGAGAATGAGAGGGAGATAGAGAGAGAGGACATCCTAATGCGACAAGGGCTGCAGCTTGACTAAATTGAGTGGCGCAGAAGGGGGGAGACAGGAAACAGAGCGTGAGCGACGACAAACGGAGATAGAGAGAGAGGGGGAGAGAGAGAGAGCGAGGTAGAGAGAGAGGGAGGGACAAACAAGATCTGTCAGATGAGGCTAGAGACGCTTCTATTATCTGAAAATCCGTGTGGTCTCCTTTATTACAGGGCGTTCTGGCGGGCTGCATCAGTGTGTCTCTTGCGCATGATCAGCCGTCTACACATCCCTTCTGCGGAGTGAACCCACATCTCAGCATCTCTCCGCCAGCAGAGAGAAAGAAATAAAAAGCTCGCTCCCTCCGCTAATTGAGGTAGGTAAATGCGCATTTATATTTATCTGTCGCACTATCAGATAAAATGTGTTTGTTGTCTGACCTAAAAATTGGGCGGATTAAACCTTGTGTTTACCTGTCGTTGAAAGGGCTTCAAAATGCATGATGTCGCTTGAGCGGTTGTTTAGGTTTGGTTTTCCGTTTTTATCTCATTAGACACACTAACTGTGTGTGGGATGGAGATACGCATTTAATATGCCATTTAGCATGATTATAGGTCTAGAGTTACCCCCCCCCCCCCCCCCCATCTCGTTTTGAGACACCTCATGGATTATTCCCATAGTTTACGGGATCAAACAGGGCATGGTTCATGCTCCATTGACAGCCCCCTGATTAAAACGGTAGCTTGTGTTTTGGTTTTATCTCAGCTAAAGTGACGGGAAACTCAGCTTATTCAACCTTTAGGTGGAGAAACCCCACGGCTTCTCCTGGTGAATATAGGATACCCAGCCTACCTTCATCATAGCCTGCTGAGGAGAACGGCTGGCGGGCAGGTGTATAACCTATAGTTGATGCCACCGGCGCACACTGTCGCTCACGCGACGCACACACATCCGACTCACCCAGCAGCCGTGTCAAGTAGAGTAGACTGAGGAAGGAAACAGTCCACAGTTCATATGAACGCAATCATGAGAGTAGGCTAATAGTGCTGAAGGGAAAGGGCACATGCAATCTATGAATACTGTACATATCAAATGACTAATATAATGTTGAAGAACATACAGAATATAGCCTATTCAGTTTTCTCTTTATCTCGAGCGACAGCACAGTCAGTCCAAAATAAATCAAAGCGTCTCCGTGCCATCAACAGAACACCTCTAAAGTACGTTTTAATAAAATTCGTAGTACTACGAAGTTATTGAATAGAAACACACAAGTTGCGAGTGGATGGTGAAGGTGCATGTTTATGCTTTTTTTTTGCTCTGGTCTATTTGGCAAAGCAACACTGTAGCATGTTTGAATGTTCAGTGCAGAAACAGTCAAGCATCCACGCTTGCGTTGGTGTGATAGCAACTTAGCAGAGTTGCCAACAACTACCATACATTCAGGTTTATAGGGGAAATTGAAGATAGAGCCTGACTTCCACTTTTGGACGTTAACAATGAGAGACACTATGTCTTAACTCCTACTTCACATTTACTGGTTGGTTGAACAGTGCAGAAAATAACCTCCCCAACAGTTTTTAAAATTCTCATCAAGAACAGAATGTGGGGGTTTGGTTCCAGGCATTTCTTCTACACCTGCTACTTTAGGATGATGTGATAGTAGCCTACTTACTGGGAAGTGATGTGATAGTAGCCTACTTACTGGGAATGATGTGATAGTAGCCTACTTACTGGGAGTGATGTGATAGTAGTCTACTTATGGGAAGTGATGTGATAGTAGCCTACTTACTGGGAGTGATGTGATAGTAGTTACTTACTGGGAAGTGATGTGATAGTAGTCTACTTACAGGGAAGTGATGTGATAGTAGCCTACTTACTGGGAAGTGATGTGATAGTGCCTACTTACTGGGAAGTGATGTGATAGTAGTCTACAGGGAAGTGATGTGATAGTAGGTACTTACTGGGAAGTGATGTGATAGTAGCCTACTTATGGAAGTGATGTGAAGTAGCT
>NC_036851.1:38172662-38208776 GCF_002910315.2 Salvelinus sp. IW2-2015 | reverse complement strand
TCTCTCTCTCTCTCTCTCTCTCTCTCTCTCTCTCTCTCTCTTTCAGCTCCAGCATATCACAATAATAGCAACCACTCTGAACACTCCCTGAGATTCAATTGCAGCCAAGATGACAGTCTTGGACTCGGGCCTGCACTGTTTGATACTGTAGATACACTATGAGTCTGCATACTGATTTAGTTTGACTCCATTTCACTTACTATGCTTGCTACCTCTGCTACCGCCGCCTACAACACTTTCCCATTCTGCAAATGACATTGGGTTGAATTAATTTCTTTCTCATTTCAGACTACATTTAATGCGTGACCTCTTTTTATTAGAGTTAATGAGGTGAAAGTAAGAATTTGGACATGTTCATGTCAACTACACTCACTTTGGCACATTATTTGATGTTGACTTTCTGCAACAATGGTGATTTGAACGTTGTCATAGTAACGGGCCCATTACTTGCCTATGAAGGAATTGTCCCATATACAGTGTCACTCATGTAAGTAATTCACCTACCACTGATCTACATGGGTGTATTATGTGTTATCTTAACCGTGAAGATATACAGTATGTGTTTTGTTGCAGTTCTCTGTCTAGTCTGTCTAGTCTAGGCATGTCTAATAGTGTCGTGTATGTGCTAATTGTCAAACCCATAGTTAATCTCTACAGGAGGCCTGTGTGGATGTGCTTTGAAAATAGTGCTCAAATTAAACTTGCATGTCTTATTACTGTATTTTTGCGTGTTACTATTCCTTGTGAAGTCATATGTAGCCTAGGCTATATATGGCTCTAATTCATATTGTGCCTGTTCTTTTGTCATTAGTGCTGTGAGTGTCAGCGGCCTAATGTGGCCCATAGGCTGGGAGCGGGGCTCAGGTGTGTGTAGGCCTAGACTCCTAGATGAGACTGGTGTAATAAAGTCGTAGGAAATAATTTTAAGGAGAGCGCTTGAGCACCCAGAGCGACAGCCGGTCCCACTCCGTGATGACATTGTGTGCATATTGGGGCATGAGATGTTCATTAGTGAGGTGTGAAGGGAGGTATGGGGGATGGGGGGCGGGTGCGCAGCACACACGGTCGAGAAACAGCGAGGGGGAGAGAAAGGGAGAAAGGGGAGGGAGGGGAATCACCGATGCTCCTATTCTAAAATGAGTAGCTGCTGCGTATGAGAGGCAGGCGCGTTTTGTTTTTCTTCGTTTCATTCTAGAGGAGAAGAGAACAGAAGGTGAGAGAAGGGGAGGAGAAAAGTGGGAAAGGGGTATAGCAGCGAAAGAAAAAGAAGCGGGCTGCTTTTAGAGAATGAGAGGGAGATAGAGAGAGAGGACATCCTAATGCGACAAGGGCTGCAGCTTGACTAAATTGAGTGGCGCAGAAGGGGGGGAGACAGGAAACAGAGCGTGAGCGACGACAAACGGAGATAGAGAGAGAGGGGAGAGAGAGAGAGCGAGGTAGAGAGAGAGGGAGGGACAACAAAGATCTGTCAGATGAGGCTAGAGACGCTTCTATTATCTGAAAATCCCGTGTGGTCTCCTTTATTACAGGGCGTTCTGAGCGGGCTGCATCAGTGTGTCTCTTGCGCATGATCAGCCGTCTACACATCCCTTCTGGCCGGAGTGAACCCACATCTCAGCATCTCTCCGCCAGCAGAGAGAAAGAAATAAAAACGCTCGCTCTCCTCCGCTAATTGAGGTAGGTAAATGCGCATTTATATTTATCTGTCGCACTATCAGATAAAATGTGTTTGTTGTCTGACCTAAAAATTGGGCGGATTAAACCTTGTGTTTACCTGTCGTTGAAAGGGCTTCAAAATGCATGATGTCGCTTGAGCGGTTGTTTAGGTTTGGTTTTCCGTTTTTATCTCATTAGACACACTAACTGTGTGTGGGATGGAGATACGCATTTATATGCCATTTAGCATGATTATAGGTCTAGAGTTACTCCCCCRCCCCCCCCCATCTCGTTTTGAGACACCTCATGGATTATTCCCATAGTTTACGGGATCAAACAGGGGCATGGTTCATGCTCCATTGACAGCCCCCTGATTAAAACGGTAGCTTGTGTTTTGGTTTTATCTCAGCTAAAGTGACGGGAAACTCAGCTTAYTTCAACCTTTAGGTGGAGAAACCCCACGGCTTCTCCTGGTGAATATAGGATACCCACAGCCTACCTTCATCATACGCTGCTGAGGAGAACGGCTGGCGGGCAGGTGTATAACCTATAGTTGATGCCACCGGCGCACACTGTCGCTCACGCGCACGCACACACATCCGACTCACCCAGCAGCCGTGTCAAGTAGAGTAGACTGAGGAAGGAAACAGTCCACAGTTCATATGAACGCAATCATGAGAGTAGGCTAATAGTGCTGAAGGGAAAGGGCACATGCAATCTATGAATACTGTACATATCAAATGACTAATATAATGTTGAAGAACATACAGAATAATAGCCTATTCAGTTTTCTCTTTATCTCGAGCGACAGCACAGTCAGTCCAAAATAAATCAAAGCGTCTCCGTGCCATCAACAGAACACCTCTAAAGTACGTTTTAATAAAATTCGTAGTACTACGAAGTTATTGAATAGAAACACACAAGTTGCGAGTGGATGGTGAAGGTGCATGTTTATGCTTTTTTTTTGCTCTGGTCTATTTGGCAAAGCAACACTGTAGCATGTTTTGAATGTTCAGTGCAGAAACAGTCAAGCATCCACGCTTGCGTTGGTGTGATAGCAACTTAGCAGAGTTGCCAACAACTACCATACATTCAGGTTTATAGGGGAAATTGAAGATAGAGCCTGACTTCCACTTTTGGACGTTAACAATGAGACACTATGTCTTAACTCCTACTTCACATTTACTGGATTGGTTGAACAGTGCAGAAAATAACCTCCCCAACAGTTTTTAAAATTCTCATCAAGAACAGAATGTGGGGGTTTGGTTCCAGGCATTTCTTCTACACCTGCTACTTTAGGATGATGTGATAGTAGCCTACTTACTGGGAAGTGATGTGATAGTAGCCTACTTACTGGGAAGTGATGTGATAGTAGCCTACTTACTGGGAAGTGATGTGTAGTATCTACTTACTGGAAGTGATGTGATAGTAGCCTACTTACTGGGAAGTGATGTGATAGTAGCCTACTTACTGGGAAGTGATGTGATAGTAGTCTACTTACAGGAAGTGTGTGATAGTAGCCTACTTACTGGGAAGTGATGTGATAGTAGCCTACTTACTGGGAAGTGATGTGATAGTAGTCTACTTACTGGGAAGTGATGTGATAGTAGCTACTTACTGGGTAAGTGATGTGATAGTAGCCTACTTACTGGGAAGTGATGTGATAGTAGCCTACTTACTGGGAAGTGATGTGATAGTAGCCTACTTACTGGGAAGAACCATAATCTAGGCATTGTGAGCCTGTGACAGTGTTGCATTGTGGTGAGGAGAGCAATGCTAATCCTCAAATTGAGATGTTAGCTATAGTGTTGTTACAGCGTGAATAGGCTACTCAGCGTTGAGGAGCCTTGAGAAGCTCTAGTTTTGTATCTCTGTGTTGCTGCAGCAGCACGGTCTTCCTATGTGAAAGCCAGCAAGGCTGTATCACCACCACCTCAGCAATGATCAGGCTGAGGCCTGGACACTGTGTGACCGCTGTGCACATTCACTTTCTTCTCATGTTGCTGATGATGTACTGGGGTTCCTCTCGTTTTAAACTTGGCAAGGTTAGCCCTCCCATGCTTAAGCGTGCTTAGCTCCTTTAGCCGGAGCATCTGCCTTTCCCCCGTTGGCTGTGTCTCTGTGTCTCGGTGACCCACCACTAGCTCAAAGACTCCTTCTGCTCCCTCTAACGAGGGGCTGACCACAGGGGTCAGTCCTCTGTCAGAGCTCTGTGTGTCTGTATTGCGTGCGTGTGTGTGTGTGTGTCTGCGTGTGCGTGCATGTACGTATGCATGTTTTGCTCAGTGACTCATGGCACCACTGCAGAGCCTTCAGAATGTCTGAACGTCTTAGAATCTTAGATCTAGAACTGATAGAAGGGAGAGGAATGCTTTGTCTTACACTGGCAAATAGAGCAGATAGAATATTGGTGGAATGCTTTGTTCTGTATGGAACCCTCTCAGATTGGGAACTATAAGGCTACAATTGAACTTGACAGACTGATTGGCTGCATGGTGCAACAACCTGGTCTCAGAACATTTCATATAATTCTGTACGTAAATCCGAGACACTCCATTTAGTATGATATGTTACTTTTTGTATGGTATGAATTATTTTGTGGATGTCCATCACAATTAGCGGTTAGGGTTAAGGTTAGGGTTAAGCTTTATAGTTAGGTTAAAGGGTTAAGGTTAAGGTTATGGGAAGGACTAGACCAACTAACACATTATGGGGGTGATCATGTCAATGTATTGAAGGTTCTGGGGGTGCCCTGATTGGCTATGGAAGAGCTCAGTGATTCGCATCCTTCTCCATTTGATGCTCTAAACCTCCTCTTTGATAGGCTCTGTAACAACGGTAAATGTAATTACACCGGTAAATCGAATATGTTTTCTATTTGTAATAATTTTTTTATTTTTTATGTAATAAACCAGGTAATTATAATAACTTMCCGGTAAACGTAATAAAATGTTGAATGGTAAACTTATGTTTTTCATAGTAACTTCTGATCAGTCAGTGGCCACGCCCCTGTGAGCACAGACATTTACATCAGCGTCATGGAACACCCCCTTTTCTACTCCAGTATAAAACCCACTTCCGACAAAATGTATATTAGACCAGAAAGCATGGAGCTGTTGCTACATGTTGAAATGGTTGGCAATTTAACTTCTTACGGCTGAGATCGGCTGAGATCCTGTTAATGGGATCGACTTGACAACAGCCAGTGAAAGTGCAGGGCGCCAAATTCAAACAACAGAAATCTCATAATTAAAATTCCTCAAACATACAAGTATTTTACATAATTTTAAAGATAAACTTGTTGTTAATCCCACCACAGTGTCCGATTTCAAAAAGGCTTTACGGCGAAAGCACACCATCTGATTATGTTAGGTCAGTACCTAGTCACAGAAAAACACAGCCATTTTTCCAGCCAAAGAGAGGAGTCACAAAAAGGAGAAATAGAGATAAAATGAATCACTAACCTTTGATGATCTTCATCAGATGACACTCATAGGACTTCATGTTACACAATACATGTATCTTTTGTTCGATAAGGTTCATATTTATATCCAAAACTCTTAGTTTACATGGGCACGTTATCTTCAGTAATGTTTTGCCTCCAAAACATCCGGTGATTTTGCAGAGAGCCACATCAATTTACAGAAATACTCATAATAAACATTGATAAAAGATACACGTGTTTTACATGGAACTTTAGATAAACTTCTCCTGTCAGATTTCAAAAAAACTTTACGGAAAAAGCACACCATGCAATAATCTGAGTACGGCGCTCAGACACAAAAACAAGCCATACCTGCCATGTTGTGGTGTCAACAGAAGTCAGAAATAGCATTATAAATATTCACTTACCTATGATGATCTTCATCAGAATGCACWCCCAGGAATTCCAGTTCCACAATAAATGTTTGTTTTGTTCGATAAAGTTCATCATTTATGTCCAAATACCTCCTTTTTGTTTGCGCGTTTAGTACACAAATCCAAACTCAAGAGGTGCGGGCAAGTCCAGGCGAAAGTTCAGACGAAAAGTCATATTACAGTTCGTAGAAACATGTCAAACGGAGTATAGAATCAATCTTTAGGATGTTTTTATCATAAATCTTCAATAATGTTTGAACCGGAGAATTATTTTTTCTGTAGAAATGCAATGGAAGGCATCTAACTCTCACGGGAGTGTGCAAGACTGAGCTTGTGGCACTCTGCCAGACCCCTGACTCAAACAGCTCTCATTCCCCCCTCCTTCACAGTATAAGCATCAAACAAGGTTCTAAAGACTGTTGACATCTAGTGGAAGCCTTAGGAAGTGCAATATGACATCATAGACACTGTATATTCGATAGGCAATGACTTGAAAAACTACAAACCTCAGATTTCCCACTTCCTGGTTGGATTTTTTCTTCAGATTTTTGCCTGCCATATGAGTTCTGTTATACTCACAGACATCATTCAAACAGCTTTAGAAAGTTCAGAGTGTTTTCTATCCAATACTACCAATAACATGCATATATTAGCATCTGGGCCAGAGTAGCAGGAAGTTTACTCTGGGCACGCTTTTCATTCAGATGTGAAAATACTGCCCCCTACCCAAGAGAGTTATGTGCTGTGCCAGAAACTCTAAATGGGAAGATGGGAAACTCCATTCAATTCATATTATTATTTTCCTCTTTCATTTACAAATCTCCTGAAGTGACTATGAGACATGGTTGTATCTAGGGGGATTTGTATCTAGCTAGCTACATTTTAGCTACGAGACAAGAATTCCACGTGAGACTAATGGACATTTGGTTTGACATGAAGCTCCTTTTCATCTGTTTTGTCCAATCACAAGAATGCATTCGTTCAGAATATTTCATGCAATCCTCTCATTGGCAGAATTGATGTCTTTCAGTTGCATGGTCTGATTGAGCTGATCTGCCCGGCTCTCCCACATACAGTAGCTCCCAGGCATTCGCTCCAGTCACAAGTCAATCTTTTGAAATGATGCGAAGCCAGGACACTAACTTGTAACTAACTTCAACTAGAAACAACAATGTTTTCTCTCTCTCTTACTTTCATGTAGGCTATTTTTTCTTTGATCATATCAGAAACTCTATTTTCACATGTGCTCTGTAATTCATTCATCTGTTTTGCCTCTCTTGCGCCGCGGTCCGCAAATGTGAGTTGCGGCTGCTTATTCCTTTGGGAAAAACTAATGCTATTTGTTGAATATTAGGAGTACAGTAATATTTTTGGAAAGTGCACATTTTCCCCTTTTCATAGAAAGCACTGTTATTACCCCCCCCCCCCCCGGCAAGGCAGCAGCTAATCTTGCTGGGGTCCAATCATAATTACATACAATAAAACAATACATAACACAACACATTAGTATAGACTACTCTACCATATCATATCTACAATACAAAATCAATAATACAGCAAAATAACAATATTAAAATGTGTGTGTAGAGTGTGTGTGTTAGTGAATGCTGTGTGGGTCTCTTCACAGCCCACGCTGTTCCATGAGGTGTAGTTTTCTCTTTTTTGTGTGTGTGTTTTACTCCCTTTTTCTCCTCAATTTCATTCTTGTCTCATCGCGGCAACTCCCCAACTGGCTCGGGAGGCAAAGGTTGAGTCTTGCGTTATCCGAAACATGACCCACCAAAACGCGCTTCTTAACACCCGCCCGCTTAACCCGGAAGCCACCTGCACCAATGTGTTGGAGGAAACACCATTCACCTGACGTCTGAGGCTCAGCCTGCAGGCACTGGCCCGCCACAGGGAGTCGCTAGAGCGCAATGAGCCAAGTACAGCCCACCCGGCCAAACCCTCCCCTAACTCGGACGACGCTGGGCCAATTGTGCACCGCCATATGGGACTCCCAATCAGGGCCAGTTATGATACAGCCTGGGATTGAACCCGGATCTGTAGTGACGCGTGTAGCACTGCGACGCAGTGCCTTAGACCGCTGCGCCAAAATGMGGAGGCCCGTTTGATCTGTTTTTGAAATCTGATTTTACTGCTTGACTGAGTTGCATGATGTGGAGTAGAGTTACATGTAGTCATGGCTCTATGTAGTACTGTGCATTTTGCGTAGTCTGTTCTGGACTTTGGGACTGTGAAGTGAACCCTAGTGGCATGTCTTGTGGGGTATGTATGGGTGTCTGAGCTGTGTGCTAGTTGCTTAAACAGACAGCTTGTGATTTCAACATGTCAATACATCTCACAACGACAAGCCCTTCATGGTTATGATGGGGTTCAAATAAGAGTTGTAAATTGTTTAACCTTCAGTCAAGACTTTACAATCTACCACAATATCAATGTTGCCAGCTAAGGTATATGAGGGCATAGTAGGCCTATTTTGGCAAGGCCATCTACAGTGCATTCAGAAAGTATTCAGACCCTTAGACTTTTTCCATATTTTGTTAATTACAGCCTCATTCTAAAATGTATTAAATKATTTTTTCCCTCATCAATCTACACACAATAACCCATAATGACAAAGCGAAAAACAGGTTTTTAGAAATGTTTGCAAATTTATAAGAAATAAAAAAGAGAAATACATACTTATTTACATAAGTATTCAGACTCTTTGCTAGGAGACTCAAAATTGAGTTCAGGTGTATCCTGTTTCCATTGATCATCCTAAATTAAGATGTTTCTACAACTTGATTGGAGTCCACTTGTGGTAAACTCAATTGATTGGAAATGATTTTGAAAGGCACACACATGTCTATATAAGGTCGCACAGTTGACAGTGCATGTCAGAGAAAAAACCAAGCCATGAGTTTGAAGGTATTGCCCGTAGAGCAGCGAGACAGGATTGTGTCGAGGCACAGATTTAGGGAAAGGTACTAAAAATATCTGCAGCATTGAAGGTCCCCAAGAACACAGTGGCCTCCATCATTCTTAAATGGAAGAAGTTCGGAACCACCAAGACTCTTCCTAGGGCTAGCCGCCCTACCAAACTGAGCAATCAGGGGAGAAGGGTCTTGGTGAGGGAGGTGACCAACAACCCGATGGTCACTCTGACAGAGCTCTAGAGTTCCTCTGTGGAGATGGGAGAAACTTCTAGAAGGACAACCATCTCTGCAGCACTCCACCAATCAGGCCTTTATGGTAGAGTGGCTAGACGGAAGCCACTCCTCAGTAAAAGGCACATGACAGCCCGCTTGGGGTTTGCCAAAAGCCACCTAAAGGACTCAGACCAAGAGAAACAAGATTCTCTGGTCTGATGAAACCAAGATTGAACTCTTTGGCCTGAATGCCAAGCGTCACATCTGGAGGAAACCTGGCGCCATTCCTACGGTGAAGCATGGTGGTGGCAGCATCATGCTGTGGGGATGTTTTTCAGTGGCAGGGACTGGGAGACTAGTCAGGATCGAGGGAAAGATGAACGGAGCAAAGTACAGAGAGATTCTTGATGAAAACCTGCTACAGAGCACCCCCGGACCTCAGACTGTGGCGAAGGTTCACCTTCCAACAGGACAATGACCCTAAGTACACAGCCAAGACAATGCAGGAGTGGCTWTGGGACAAGTCTCTGAATATCCTTGAGTGGCCCATCCAGAGCCCGGACTTGAACCCGATCTAACATCTCTGGAGAGACCTGAAAATAGCTGTGCACTGACACTCCCCATCCAACCTTACAGAGCTTGAGAGGATCTGCAGAGAAGAATGGGAGAAACTCCCTAAATACAAGTGTGCCAAGCTTGTAGTGTCATACACAAGAAGACTCGAGGCTGTAATTGCTGCCAAGGGTGCTTCAACAAAGTACTTAGTAAAGAGTCTGAATACTTATGTAAATGTGATATTTATGTTTTTAATTGATAATACATTTGCAAAAATGTCTAAAAAACATTTTTTTGCTTTGTCATTATGGGGTGTTGTGTGTCGAATGATGAGGGGAAAAAACAATTTAATACATTTTAGAATAAGGATGTAACTTAACAAAATGTGGAAAAAGTCAAGGGGTCTGAATTCTTTCTGAATGCACTGTAAACGTGATGGAAGGTAGTCTAAATATTCATTTTTTAATAGAAGAAAATGCACTGACTATTATGTGATTAAAGTGTCCAGCGTTTTAGTCGACTGTGAAATACTACAGTTAATGAAGGATGAAATGATTAAAATGTGACTGAGGTTAAAAGGTATTTTTAGACTAAACCTAAATACTAAACCAGAATAACAGCAAAGTAGCTGTTTCTATTGACATTTATTTTAATACATCCATAACAATGAGCTGATAATACCCGATTATGCCTGGCATAGCTAGAAAAGTTTCCCTTCTTGTCAGGACACTCAACACTGTTCATTACGAGGAGATCACATTGCATATCAATTACTAGGGTAGAAGCTAGCTAAATAGTTTGTTGCTAGCAAACCTGGCAAAATGACAACTGAATTAAAAAATACCAGTTGCTGAAAACAGCTGGTGTAACTACAAACATGTGGGAGGATTTGGCAGCTTAGTGCCACTTGCGTCATGACTGCAACAGTAGGGACCAGAGAATTTCATGTTCATCATTCACCACGCTAGGTCATCAAATCCTCCCAAAAAATATGTCTGTGCAAAATCAAATACATGCTAGCTAGCCAACTAGCTAAGTATAAGTGTTGGGACACGTTGGACCTGTGTTTACAATGTATCCAATTACAGTTTGTGTGGTTGTTGGTTTACCTTTCTGTAACTTTGTGGCAAGTACAGTCTGCATGTGTAAGCGCTTATTAAGTCATGATTGCAAGGTGTCCCGATATCTTTTCACAATTGTKCCCTTATCTAGTTTTAATGTCCATTCTAGAGTGCCTTTCTAGCCAATCAGAAATTAGTATTCACCGACGCTGTGGTATAATCTGTTTTAATTTTACTCCTGAATCACTGTGATAAATAGAATCATTTTTCTTGAGTGTGTTTTTAACAGAGCTGATATTACTTTGAAGTGCAATAAGCATACAGGTGAAATCAGTCATACATACAGACATGGTGGCATAGCAGGAAGGTTGGAACCCTGTGAATCAAGAGGTTGTGAGTTTAAATCCCAAGTGAGGACATGTTAATCAATAATTACTGTATGAGTAAACATAGGAAATGTAAAACATGTCATTTCAAACTACAGTATGTTAAAATATGTGTGTGTATACCAGAAGTTCTAACAAAAATAGTACACCAACAAGTGTAKACCTCCAGGAGACCATGATGCAATGTCCTTGGGACAAACTGTGTCTATGTATGAGTATTCCTGTATGATGTGCATGAGTTTATTTGTGTTGTAATTGGCAGTGGGGGGTGGTACAGTGCCTTCAGACAGTATTCACACCACTTAACTTTCTCCACATTTTGATGTGTTACAGCCTGAATTTAAAATGGATTACATTGAGATTGGTTTGTCACTGGCCTACACACAATACCCCATAATGTTAAAGTGGGAATATGTTTTTCAATTTTTTTTAAACAAATTAATCAAAAAGGAAAAGCTGAAATTTATTGAGTCAATAAGTATTCAACCCCTTTGTTATGGCAAGCCTAAATAAGTTCAGAAGTAAAAATGTGCTTAACAAGTCACATAATAAGTTGCATGGACTCACTCTGTGCAATGATAGTGTTTAACTTGATTTTTGAGTGACTGCCTTATGTCTGTATCCCACACACACAATTATCTGTAAGGTCCCTCAGTCGAGCAGTGAATTTCAGACACAGATTCAACCACAAAGACCAGGAAGGTTTTCCAATTCCTCGCAAAGAAAGGCATCTATTCAATCAATCAAATGTATTTATAAAGCCCTTTTTACATCAGCCGATGGCACAACGTTCTGTACAGAAACCCAGCCTAAAACCCCAAACAGCAAGCAATGCAGATGTATTGGTAGATGGATAATAAAAATCAGACARTGAATATCACTTTGAGCATGGTGAAGTTATTAATTACACTTTGGATGTTGTATCAATACACCCAGTCGCTACAAAGATACAGGTGTCTTCCTAACTCAGTTGCCAGAGAGGAAGGAAACCACTCAGGYATTTCACCATGAGGCGAATGGTGACTTTGAAACAGTTACAGAGTTGAATGGCTGTGATAGGAGAAAACTGAGGATGTATCAACAACATTGCTGACTCCACAATACTAACCTAATTGACAGAGTGAAAAGAAGGAAGCCTGTATCAAGGCATAAGGCGAGACCCAAATGCAGACACAGGAGGCAGATGGTTGGGGTCTTACAATGTTTATTAATCCAAAGGGGTAGGCAAGATAATGGTTGTGGACAGGCAAAAGGTAAAACCAGATCAGAGTCCAGGAGGTACAGAGTGGCAGGCAAGCTCGTGGTCAAGGCAGGCAGAATGGTCAGGCAGGCGGGTACAAAGGCCAGAAACAGGCAAGGGTCAAAACCGGGAGGACTAGAAAAAGGATCATGCAAAAAGCAGGAGAACAGGAAACCGCTGGTTGACTTGAAAAATACAAGAACTAGCACAGAGAGACAGGGGAAAACAAGCGACACCTGGAGGGGGTGGAGACAATCACAAGGACAGGTGAAACAGATCAGGGTGTGACAGCCTGTACAGAATACAAATATTAGGCACTAAAGTAATACTGCAAAAAAGTTGGCATAGCAATTAACATTTTGTCCTGAATACAAAGTGTTTGTGGCAAATCCAATACAACACATTACTGAGAACCACTCTCCATATTTMCAAGCATAGTGATAGCTGCACAATTTAATGGGTATGCTTGTAATAGTTATGCTGGGGAGTTATTCAGGATATAATGGAATGGAGCTAAGCGCAGGCAAAATCCTAGAGGAAAACCTGGTCCATTCTGCTTTCCACCAGACGCTGGGTGATTAATTCACCTTTCAGCAGGACTTTAATCTAAAACCAAATCTACACATGAGTTTCTTACAAAGAAGACAGTGAATGTTCCTGAGTGGCCAAGTTACAGTTTTGACTTAAATCTACTTGAAAATCTATGGCAAGATCTGAAAATGGTTGTTTAGCAATGACCAACAACCAATCTGACAGAGCTTGAAGAATTTTGAAAAACATTATGAGCAAATGTTGCACAATCCAGGTGTGGAAAGCTCTTGGAGAATTACCCAGAAAGATAGCTGTAATCACTGCCAAAGGGGCTTCTACAAAGTAGTGAATACTTATGTATATGAGATATTTCTGTATATCATTTTCAATACATTTGCAAAAATTTCTCATAACATGTTTTTCTTTCTTATTATGMGGTATTGTGTGTAGATGGGTGAGAAAAAACATATATTTAATACATTTAGAATTCAGGCTGTAGCACAACAAAAAGTGGAATAAGTCAAGGGGCATGAATACTTTATGTGCATCAAAATGAGCAAAGTAGTATATAAAAGCATTAATTTTCATATGTTGGTTGAAATTATTACATTATTCATACAAACAGTTGTTACTCACCACTTGTTTATGTAATAACTTATTACATTTAGCYTAAAAAGTTATTACATTTACAGGTCAACATTTTATTACGTTTACCAGCAAGTTAAACGTTTATTAAATCATTTTTTTTACAAATAGAAAAGGTATTACATACAGTATACTGTTGTTACAGGCTATGTGCGATGGAAGGAGATATCAGTCATTCAGTCTCTCCAGATGATTCCTCTGGACCATCTCTGCTCTGACCTTCTAGTCTCTGACTACAGCAGTGGGTACCAACCGGTTGATTGCGATCCACTGGTCGATCTTCAAGGCATTCTAGTCGATCACCAAAAATTCTGTAGGAAATCCAATGATAAAGCCTCGGGGTCCTTTTTTCCCCCGCTGTTGGCGGTAGGTGCACTTGATTCAGAAGCCCTGCGCACCGGGTAGGCAAAGTGTTCCCATTTTGAATCTTTTAATTTGTCCGGTGGACGGAGAGACCTTTGGCTAAATTGAGTTTGCCAGCTGCACTGGCCAATTGGATAGCTAAAATCAAGGTGCCTACAGCTTCCACGACCCCCGGCCACAGCAAAGTTTGATACAAGCATACATGAGATGTCATAACTTTTAAGACTATGATCAGAGAGAGACTGTCAAAGAATACAGCGAAGAGCTGCTGTTTTTATGAGAGTTCATGTCTAAGTTTTTATTCAGCACTGTCAACACTGTTTTTATTCAACACTATTACAAACATAAAATGCCCTTCTCCCTATTTCCACTCGGCTGCAGCTGAAATGAATGAGTAGCCAAGTTTATTGGTAGCCCTGCCTGCGTCTTATTATTATTAGCAGCTCGTRGTGTCTATTTTAATATTAAGGCATTTTTCACTTTCTCTGGTTATAGGAACAACATGAATTTGTGCATGAGGCWGATGCGGTGCGACTTGAGTGTCTCCATCAGGTGGAAGACGGTGTCCCCTCTCTCTGGACAGTCTCACCGGAGGAAAGGAGAGACCGTGAGAGGCGGACCTTCTGCTGRTCACTCTCTCCCTCCCTCCGATAAGACTAATGCCGTGTTCAAAACAACTGGGAACACGGAAATCTCTGACGTCAATGGGTTCAAGACAACTAGGAACTCGAAAAAAAAACTAGGTATCAGGAATCAAGGTAAGACCCAGATGCAGACTGTCAAAGTAACAATGGAAACAGGAGACAAAGGCTTGTGAGACATAGGTTTGACTCTGGACACATGAAAGGTGGGATGTATATAAAGGGTATGGGGCAACAGAAGACGAACAGCAGAGGTGCTAATAATCTTGGAGATGGGAAATGGGCCGATAAACCGGGGGGAGAGTTTGCGGGATTCCACACAGAGGGGCAGATCCCGGGTGGATAGCCATACCTTCTGCCCGAGATGATACCGGGGAGCCGGGGTCCAATGGCGATCCGCTTGTTGTCGATACCTGGAGGTGGTCTTGAGGAGGGCCGACCGGGCTCTCCTCCAGGTACGACGACAGCGGTGGACAAACATCTGGGCAGAAGGTACGCTGACCTCTTCCTCCTACTCGGGGAAGAGTGGGGGCTGATACCACAGGGAACACTCAAACGGAGATAGGCGTTGCGGGCGTATTTGACCCACACCAGCTGCTGGCTCCAGGAGGTGGGGTTGGCAGAGACCAGGCAGCGCAGAATAGTCTCAAGATCCTGGTTGGCTCGCTCCGACTGGCCATTGGACTAGGGGTGGAACACAGAAGACAGGCTGGCCGATGACCCAATGAGGGATCAGAATCCCTCCCAGAACTGGGACGAGAACTGAGGCCCCCGGTCGGAGACCATGTGCACAGGCAGTCCATGGATTGGGAAGACATGCTGCACCATGAGCTGGGCCGTCTCCTTGGCCGAGGGTAGTTTGGGGAGAGGAATGAAGTGAGCCGCCTTGGAAAACTGGTCGACCACAGTCAGGATGGCAGTGTTACCCTCAGACGGGGGGAGACCCGTGACGAAATCCAGTTATATGTGGGACCAGGGACGGTGCAGGACAGGCAGTGGTTGCAAAAGATCAGCCGAAGCTTTTCAGAGGAGTCTTATTCTGAGCACAGACCGTGCAGGCGGAGACAAACGTGGCGACATCCGGAACCATCGTAGGCCACCAAAAGCGTTGTCGCCCGAAGGCCAGGGTCCGACCAGAATCGGGTGGCAGGCAAGCCTGGAGGAATGGGCCCACTCTAGGACCGCGGATGGGACAGCATCAGGCACAAACATCCGATTATCATGGCCCCCCCAGGGTTCGGGCTGGGGCCGCTGCGCCTCCCGGACCTGTTTCCCTATACCCCAGTTGAGTGTCGTCACCAGGCACGAGGTGGGAAGGATGGTCTCGGGCTCCGGGGTGGTACCCGTGGGGCTATAGCGGCGGGACAGTGCATCCGGCTTGACATTCTTGGGTCCAGCCGGTACGAGAGGGAGAAGTTGAACCGTGTGAACAGCAGGGCGCATCTGGCTAGCRTGGAGTTGAGGCGCTTGCCAGTGCGGAGATACTCCAGGTTCTTGTGGTCGGTCCACACGATGAATGGATGTTCCGCCCCCTCCAGCCAGTGCCTCTATTCCTTCAACGCCATCTTCACCGCGAGAAGCTCACGATTCCCCACATCGTAGTTATTTTCCGTGGCGTTGAGGTGGTGGGAGAAGAAGGCACAGGGATGTAGCTTGAGGTCCAGGGCAGAAAGCTGAGACAGGACTGGCCCCACTCCGACATCCGTAGCATCTGCCTCCACCACGAACTGACGGGAAGGGTCCTGTGGTGAAGTGATGTTTGAAGTCCCGGAACGCCCGGTCAGCAGCTGGAGACCATGTGAATGGAACCTTGGGCGAGGTGAGGGGAAGCCAGGGTGCTGTAACCCCGGATAAAGTACCAATAGATGTTGGCAAACCCGATGACGCATTGCAGCTGCACCCTGGGAGTAGGCTGGGGCCAATCTACCACCGCTCTCACCTTCCCGGGATCCATTTGCACACTCCCTGCGGTGATGATGAAACCCAGAAAAGAGATGGTGGAACGATGGAACTCGCACTTCTCCGCTTTTACAAACAGCTGGTTCGCCAAGAGGCGTTGGAGAACCTATTGGACGTGGAGAACATGTTCTTGGGTGGAACGGGAGAAGATGAGGATGTCATCTAGGAAGACAAAGACAAACTGGTTCATGTCGCGGAGAACATCATCGACCAGAGCCTGGAACACAGCAGGGGCGTTGGTAAGGCCAAATGGCATGACCAGATACTCATAGTGACTGCTGGCCGTGTTGAAGGTGGTCTTCAACTCATCCCCTTCCCGTTTCCGCACCAGGTGGTAGGCGTTCCGTAGATCCAGCTTGGAAAACAAGGTGGCCCACTGGAGCGGCTCGAAGGCCGAGGAGATGAGTGGTAGCGGGTAGCGGTTCTTCACCATTATGTCGTTGAGAACCCGGTAGTCGATGCACGGGCGCAGGGTCTTGTCCTTCTTCTCCACAAAGAAGAACCCTGCGCCGGTGGGAGGAGAAGAAGAATGGACAGTCGGACACGCAGGCTCAGAGACAGGACAGGCAAGGGTCAAAACCAGGTGGGCGAGCAAAAGAGAGACTGGGAAAATGCAAGAGCTGAGAAAAATGCTGGTTGACTTGACACACAAGACGAACTGCCAATGGACAAACAGCGATCACAGGTATAAATACACAGGGGATAATGGGGAAGATGGGCGACACCTGGAGGGGGGTGGAGACTATCACAAGGACAGGTGAAACAGATCAGGGTGTGACACTAGATCCCACTGGGAACAATAGGTCATGCAACTCAGAATTCCAAGTCAGAAACTCTGGCATCTTTCTGGAGCTCTGAATTATTGACCTGATGATCACTGGGGACCTCGTTTTGTTCCCGAGTTCCCAGTTGTCTTGAAAGCACCATGACCATCAGATGCAGGTACCATCAGTCCAATAAAATAAAGATGCAAATTATTTGCAAATTATTTAAATTTATGTTCAGGTGTGTCTCGCAAGTGCTACACCAACTGATCTATTTTGTTATCAAAGCTTGAGTTTGGAAATATAATAAGGTCTGAGAAGAACAATATAATGCACTGCACAATCGTCATTCCTACAGAACTGTTTTAATTAGATTAATGTAAAAAGAAATAAGTCATGTTTTTAAAAAGTCTGCGCGGTAGATCTCGGCTTGCTTTTTAACTGCGAAACTGATCTTGACTCAGAAAAGGTTGATGACCACTGGTTTGGAGTGAAGATTTTGAAGCATTGGGCTGGGTTGTGTTCAGAAGGCAAGAAGCTGGAGAACATGTTATCAAATGGAGGAGCTAGTTCTTGGTCAATGAGAACGTACATTTGTTCAGAACCTCTGCTGTCTCTCTCTCTCTCTCTCTCTCTCTCTCTCTCTCTCTCTCTCTCTCTCTCTTCTCTGCTGAAGTCTCAGTCGTAAACACCTGGTTCTGAACCCTCCAACCCCCCATCAGGGGAAACAGTGGTTTGTTGTCTCTATTCCGGCTACACGTCTCCCTCCAGTTATCGTATCTCTCCTGCAGAGATGAATGAGTTCAATGGGTTCTGATTCCCACTGATTCCCCACACACACACACACACACACACACACACACACACACACACACACACACACACACACACACACCACAACACACACACACACACACACAACACCACACACAACACACACACACACCACACACACACACACACACACACACACACTCCTCTTCACACACATACTCCTCTTTCAGCTTGGTCAGTGTGATAATGTGCGTGTTAATAGTTTGAATGGCTAGACTGTTGAGCTTGTGACACTTGTTCTCTCTGGCTCAGTGCAGTTGAGACTGTGACACTTGTTATGACCATGGGTGATTAGATGTGACCCGTCTTACTGAGCTCTGATCTGGTCTCACACTGCTGAGGAGTCCACACACCATCCCATGAATTAGCCTGCTAAAGCACTCTGTAAATTGAGAACTGAGTGGGAGACAGAGAGCTGTGTGTGTGTGTGTGTGTGTGTGTGTGTGTGTGTGTGTGTGTGTGTGTGTGTGTGTGTGTGTGTGTGTGTGTGTGTGTGTGTGTGTGTGTGTGTGTGTGTGTGTGTGTGTGTGTGTGTGTGTGTGTGTGTGTGTGTGTGTGTGTGTGTGTGTGTTGTGTGTGTGTGTGTGTGTGTGTGTGTGGGTGTGTCCGCAAACCATGTGTTTTGAGACGAGTGAAGAGTCATGTATGTGCTTTTTTTGATGTCACTATAAATTTTATGTGTGTGTGATCTGTTTCACGTGCATGCGCGTGCATGCGTATTCCATCCAGAAAACCTACATTTGTTCTGTGAAAGATCTAAGAACATTAGTTAGGTCGCTGCAAATGTTCTCAGAGCACTAAAACTGTCCAGTCGTGCTGATCTTTGTATAAAACATTTGCCTGATGTTGCAAGAACATTCGTAGAACACATTTAATCTGTTCTTTAAAGGTTACCCGAATGTTTTGTTAGGTTGTGGGAACAGTCTTGTGGGAACTTGTGGGGACATCACAAAATATATGCTCCCAAAACACAAAAACTGTCCACTTGTGCGGACGAATCTACAACATTTCTTTTAGGGTGCAAAAAACATTCACCTGATGTTACAAGAACATACACCAGAACACATTTCTTCATTTCTTTAAAGGCTCCCAGAATTATTCATTATATTATGGGAACAGACTGGTGGGAACATTGTGGGGACATGTGGGGACATCAAAAATGATATGTTCCTAAACACAAAAACTGTCCATTTGTACAAATGATTCTACAATGTTTATTTTAGGGTGAACAAAAACATTAACCTGATGTTACAAGAACGTCCGGGCTCTGGCTGGGCCACTCAAGGATATTCGGGAGACTTGTCCCAAAGCCACTCCTGTGTTGTCTTGGCTGTGTGCCTGGGGTTGTTGCGCTGTTGGAAGGTGAACCTTCGCCCAAGTCTGAGGTCCTGACCGCCTGAGGTTCTGGAGCAGGTTTCCATCAAGGATCTCTCTGTACTTTGCTCCATTCATCTTTAACTCAATCCTGACTAGTCTCCCAGTCCCTGCCTAAGAAAAACATCCCCACAGTATGATTCTGCTACCACCCTGCTTCACCGTAGGGATGGTGGCAAATTTTTTCCAGACATGACGCTTGGCATTCAGACTAAAGAGTTCAATCTTGGTTTAATCAGACCAAAGAATCTTGTTTCTCGTGGTCTAAGAGTCATTTAGGGGCCTTTTAACAAACTCCAAGTAGGGTTTCGTGTTTTTTACTGAGGAGTCTGCCATAAAGGCCTGATTGGTGGAGTTCTGTAGAGATGGTTGTCCTTCTGGAAGGTTTCACCAACTCCACAGAGGAACTCTGGAGCTCTGTCAGAGTGACCATCGGGTTGTTGGACATCTCCCTGACCAAGGCCCTTCTCCCAGATTGCTCAGTTTGGCTGGGAGGCCAGTTCTAGGAAAACTTCTTCCATTTAAGAATTATGGAGGCCACTATGTTCTTGGAGACCTTCAATGCTGCAGATATTTTTTGGTTCCCTTTCCCAGATCTGTGCCTCGTGTCTGAGCTCTACGGACAATTCCTTCGACCTCATAGCTTGAGCCCTTTGATCAATGGAAACAGGATGCACCTGAGCTCAATTTCGAGTCTCATAGCATAGGGTCTGAATACTGATGTAAATAAGGTATTCCTGTTTTTATTGGTAATACTTTGCAAAATAAATGTAAAACCTGTTTTCGCTTTTTCATAATGYGGTATTGTGTATATATTTTTGTATTTAATAATTTTAGAATAAGGAGGTAATGTAACAAAATGTTATGCAAAAAGTAAAGGGGTCTGAATACTTTCCAAATGCACTGTWGGTTCCCAGAACACAAACAGTCCAGTTGCGCTGACATTCAGACAATGTTTGTGTCAGGCTACACAAAACATTCCTTTCATGTTGCAAGAATGTTGACAGAGCAGCCTTTCTGAGTTCTTTAAAAGTTACCAGAACATTTAATTTAGTTTAGGAAACAGTGTGGTTACATTACAAGATAGGTTCCTAAAACACAAAATATAATCAGTTGTGATGACATTCATGCWATGTTTAAGTTCGGTTGAATAGGACATTTCTATAATGTTTTATGAATCTTAACAGAACATCTGGTCTGTTCTTTAAATGTTCCCAGGACATTTAATTAAGTTATGTGAGATGTCTTGGATGTTGCAAGAATATTCTTGTTGATTTTCACAGAGAACATTCCCACAATGTTCCACCATTCTCAAGTAAGTCTGTTTTTATGACAATCATAGCATATTTGTTTTAGGTTTCACATAATATTGCATTTATGTTCACACAATATGCATTTTACTTTGTCTTAGAGGTCCTTGAAACATTTAAAAAGTTTGACATAATATTGCCATAACATTTTCATGTAATTCCTTAAAACACAGAACAACAGATCCAAATTATGTTTTTCTCCAGATTTAATGCAAATTCACATTTCAGAAATGTATTGTAGGTGATATAGCAACATAGCATTTTAATTTCATTCATAGTACATTTTACCAGCATTTACTCATTCAAACACACAAAAAAATGTCTTCATATGTTGACAATTTGCACACATGGGGTTAAAACCTGCAATATTTACTTTTTAAGCCAAGTCTTTTACCATCTGTGCCACCAAAGAAGCACGCTTATGTCTTATTGGAAGTATGTTCAATCATGAATTCCATGCTTCTTAGACATAACCCAGGGAAATACTGGTAAATGGGGTGGCAGGTAGCCTAGTGGTTAGTGTGTTGGGCCAGTAACCGTAAGGTTGCTAGATCAAATCCCTGAGCTGATAAGGTAAAAATCTGTCTCTGCCCCTGAATAAGGCAATTAACCTGCTGTTCTGTGGCTGTCACTGTAAATAAGAATTTGTTCTTAACTGACCTGCCTAGTTAAAAAAAAAAAAAAGGGTTGTTCACCTTCACTCAAATGCTTCTGAACAGTCAATTTTTACACATTTCATTTTTATAGTTTTACATAATTTTAAGACTGGATTTATAAATCTGGACAAACGAAATATATCCTCTATTTAAGTAGATTATATCTGAGACTGAATGTTTTCAAAAGAAACCTGCAATCTTCAGCTTTGCAGCCAAATCATTAAACCTCTGCACCAGCAGCGGATATCTGTGGTAGTTAATTTTCTTTCAGTCTAGTTAGGACACAGAACAACATTTCTGAGTCATTAAAATGTTCTCATCCTTTTCATATGCTTTGTACTTGTAACACTGTATTTTACGATTTTTGTTCTTCATCCCATGTGATGAAATGTGTCTTATGAAATGTGATTTTAGTTGGATAGAGCTTCATTTAAATAACATGTATACTTGTTTATTCACATGCTTCTTAAATACAGGCTCAGAACCTTCAAACCAGACAGATTTTTTTTTTAAACGTAACATGTAAAGTGTTGGTCCAATGTTTCATTAGCTGAAATAAAAGACCCCAGAAAAAGCTTATTTTTCTCAAATGTTGTGTACAAATCCCTGTTAGTGAGCATTTCTCTTTTGCCAAGATAATCCGTCCACCTGACAGGTGTGATATATCAAGAAGCTTATTAAGCATGATCATTACACAGGTGCACCTTGTGCTGGGGGCCAATTAAAGGCCAAGAATTTGAAGTTTTGTCACATAACACAATTATACAGATGTCTCAGGTTTTGAGGGAGCATGCAATTGGCATTTTAACCACCAGAGCTGTTGCCAGAGAATTTAATGTTAATTTCTCGACCATAAGCCGTCTCCAATGTTGTTATCAAGAATTTGGCAGTACATCCAACCAGCCTCACAACTGCAGACTATGTGTATGGCATCGTGTGGGCGGGCGGTTTGCTGATGTCAACGTTGTGAACAGAGTGCCCCATGGTGGCGGTGGGGTAATGGTATGGGCAGGCATAAGCTACAGACAATGAACACAAATGCATTTTATCGATGGCAATTTGATCCGCCGTCATCACCTCATGTTTCAGCATGATAATGCACAGCCCCATGTCACAATGATCTGTACACAATTCCTGGAAGCTGAAAATGTCCCAGTTCTTCCATGATCTGCATACTCGACAGCGTGTACGACAGCGTGTTCCAGTTCCCGCCATTATCCAGCAACTTCGCACAGCCATCGAGGAGGAGTGGGGACAACATGCTACAGGCCACAATCAGCCTGATCAACTCTATGCGAAGGAGATGTGTCGCGCTGCAGAAGGTCAATGGTGGTCACACCAGATACTGACCGGTTTTCTGATCCAGGCCCCTTTTTTAAGGTATCTGTGATCAACAGATGCATAGCTTTATTCCCAGTTGTGTGAAATCCATAGATTAGGGCCTAATGATTTCCATATGCTGTGCATTCGGAAYGTATTCAGACCCCTTGACTATTTCCACATTGTGTTACGTTACAGCCTTATTCTAAAATTGATTAAATAAATAAAAATCTCATCAATTTACACACAATACCGTATGACAKAAATGAAACTGGTAAATTCAATTTATTGGACATGATTTGGAAATGCACACACCTGTCTATGTAAGGTCCCGCAGTTGACAATGCATGTSAGATCAAAAACAAAGCCATGAGGTAAAAGGAATTGTCAAGGCAAAGATCTGAGGAAGGGTACCAAAAAAGATCTGCAGCTGTGAAGGTCCCGAAGAACACAGTGGCCTCCATCATTCATAAATGGAAGAATTTTGGAACTGCCAATAGTCTTCCTAGAGCTGGCCCCCAGGCCAAASTGAGCAATCGGGAAAGAATGGAGTTGGTCAGGGAGGTGTCCAAGTGTCACGCCCTGACCATAGAGAGCTGTTTATTCTCTCTTCGTTGGGGCGTGATAGTGACTAGGGTGGGTCATCTAGGSGATTAATGGTTTATGTTGGCCTGGTATGGTTTCCAATCAGAGACAGCTGTTTATCGTTGTCTCTGATTGGGGATCATATTTAGGTAGCCATTTCCCCATGGCTATTCGTGAGATCTTGTCTACAGATAGTTGCCTGTGTGCACACCAGTAGCTTCAAGTTTCGTTTGTGCTTTTCTTTTTTTTGTTCGGTGTTCATATTAAATAAAGAAAATGTACGCCTACCACGCTGCACCTCGGTCCAATCCTTACGACGAACGTGACACCAAGAACCGAATGGTCACTCTGACAGAGCTCCGGAGTTCCTCTGTGGAGATGGGTGAAACTTCCAGAAAGCCAACCATCTCTGCAGCACTCCACCAATCAGGCCTTTTTGGTAGAGTTGCTTGACAGAAGCCACTCCTCAGTAAAAGGCAAGTGACAGCCCGCTTGGAGTTTGCAAAAAGGCACCTAAAGACTCTCAGACCATGAGAAACAAGATTCTCTGGTCTGATGAAACCAAGATTGYACTTTGGCCTGAATGCCAAGGGTCACGTCTGGAGGAAACCTGGCACCATCCCTACTATGAAGCATGGTGGTGGCAGCATCATGCTGTGGGAATATTTTTCAGTGTCAGGGACTGGGAGACTAGGCAGGACCGAGGTAAAGATTAACGGAGCAAAGTACAGAGAGATTCTTGATGAAAACATGCTCCAGAGCGCTCAGGACCTCAGACTGGGCTTAACGTACACCTTTCAACAGGACAACGACCCTCGGCACACAGCCAAGAAAGCACAGGAGTGGCTTCAGGACAAGTCTCTGAATGTCCTTGAGCGGCCCAGCCAGATCCCGGACTTGAACACGATCTTGGATGCTCCCCATCCAACAAGACAGGGCTTGAGAGGATCTGCAGTGTACTTGTACATCAAGCTGCCCGCTACAGAAACAGGAGATAGGTTCCTGCCCTATTAGCTGTTCTGGCTCGCTCGTGCAAGGCTACTTACTGTGCAACCTAACTTAAACTTCATCACAACTGAGTGTGTTTTGGGAACCTATCTCTTGTAATGTACCCACACCGTTCCCACAACCTAATTAAATGTTCTGGGAACCTTTAAAGAACTCAGAAAGGCTGTTCTGTAAACCTTCTTGCAAGATTTAAGGACTTTTTTATACAAACATTCATCAGCATGACTAGACAGTTTTTGTGTTATGAGAACATTTTCCACAACCTAGGTAATGTTCTGGGAATTTGCAGAGAACCAATTTGGGTTACTGAGAAAGCATTACTGGTACATTGTGTTATTACATTACCTGGAAACCTAATGATAACTTTTAGGGAATGATCTGTGGTGGTTGCTACAGATGTCTTGCACGTCATTTTAGTGAATGTTAGAACTTTCCAAGGATATTTCATTTAAAACAAAAAAGATCAAACCCTATCTATAAATGTATGGGAATCTTAGCTAATGTTCTGAGGATGTTCCCAGTTTGCTGGGTAATATGTGTGTCTGTCTGAGTACAGACTGGCTGGCTGGAGCGGTGTGGGAGTCCAGGGACTGTCAGGGCAGCAGATACAAGCCGAGCAACAGAGGTGCAAATTAAAAGTCAGTGAAGCGCTATAGGGGAACACGATGCAGACTGCTAATGCTGGGGCCCTGCACAGCTAGCCTGCTATCACACTGATAATGTTAGGGCAGCGTTAGCCAACTACTACATTGGTAATATCAGGGCAGTGCTAGCCAGCTAACACTGAGTCATGGCAGGACAGAGCACTGGGGGGTAACAAGGAGAAGAACATGAGTTTGGGGAAAAGAGGGTGAGAGAGGAAGAAGAGACTGAGAAGGAGCAAGACATAGGACTATACGGATATACATTATATATATATATATATATATATATACAGTACCAGTCAAAAGGCTGTGTCAGGGCTATTTGACTAAGAAGGAGAGTGATGGAGTGCTGCATCAGATGACCTGGCCTCCACAATCACCCGACCTCAACCCAATTGAGATGGTTTGCGATGAGTTGGACCGAGTGAAGGAAAAGCAGCCGACAAGTGCTCAGCATATGTGGGAACTCCTTCTTGACTGTTGGAACAGCATTTCAGGGGAAGCTGGTTGAGAGAATGCCAAGGATGTGCAAAGCTGTAATCAACGCAATGGGTGGCTTCTTTGAAGAATCTAAAATCTAAAATATATTTTGATTTGTTTAGCACTTTTTTTGGTTATTTCATAGTTTTGATGTCTTCACTATTATTCTATAATGTAGAAAATAGTAAAAATAAAGAAAAACCCTTGAATGAGTAGGTGTGTCCAAACTTTTAACTGGTACGGTATATATACACTACCATTCAAAAGTTTGGGATCACATAGAAATGTCCTTGTTTTGAAAGAAAAGCTACATTTTTTGTCCATTAAAATAACATCAAATTGATCAGAAATACAGAGTAGACATTGTTAATGTTGTAAATGACTATTGTAGCTGGAAACGGCTGATTTGTATATGGAATATCTACATAGGCGTACAGAGGCCCGTTATCATCAACCATCACTCCTGTGTTCCAATGGCACGTTGTGTTAGCTAATCCAAGTTTATCATTATAAAAGACTAATTGATCATTAGAAAACCCTTTTGCAATTATGTTAGCACGCGCTGAAAACTGTTTTGTGCTGATTAAAGAAGCAATAAAATTGGCCTATTTTTAGACTAGTTGAGGATCTGGAGCATCAGCATTTGTGGGTTCAATTACAGGCTCAAAATGTCCAGAAACAAAGCCCTTTCTTCTGAAACTTGTCAGTCTATTCTTGTTCTGAGAAATTAAAGCTATTCCAATGCGAGAAATTGGCAAGAAACTGAAGATCTCGCACAGCGCTGTTACTACTCCTTCACAGAACAGCGCAAACTGGCTCTAACCAGAATAGAAAGAGGAGTAGGAGGCCCCGTGCACAACTGAGCAAGAGGACAAGTACATTAGAGTGTCTACTTTGAGAAACAGACGCCTCACAGTCCTCAACTGGCAGCTTAATTAAATAGTCGCAGCAAAACACCAGTCTCAACGTCAACAGTGAAGAGGCGACTCCGGGATGCTGGCCTTCTAGGCAGAGATGCAAAGGAAAAAGCCATATCTCAGACTGGCCAATAAAAATAAAAGATTAAGACGGGCAAAGAGCACAGACACTGGACAGAGGAACTCTGCTAGAAGGCCAGCATCCCGGAGTTACCTCTTCACTGTTGACGTTGAGACTGGTGTTTTGCGGGTACTATTTATGAAGCTGCCAGTTGAGGACTTTGTGAGGCGTCTGTTTCTCAAATGTCTTTGGCTAAGGTGTATGTAAACTTCCACTTCAACTGTATATAGTATATATTATATATATATATATATATATATTATTATATATATATATATACTATGAGAGAGAGAGAGAGAGAAAGAAAAGCAGAGGAGATGCAGAACCGAGAGAGAGAGAGAGAGGAGGAGAGAGGGGAGGATGGAGAGAGAAGAGAGAGAGAGAGGAGGAGAGGAGAGAGAGGGAGGAGAGAAGAGAGAGAGAGAGAGGAGAGAGAGGAGGAGAGAGGAGAGAGAGGAGAGAGAGAGAGGGGAGAGATGAGACAGAGAGAGAGACTCAAGGAGGACTTTTACTGTGGACTTATGGTTATGTTGGTACAGTAGTGTCGTCTCATAACCTTAATGCTCTAATCACGGGTCTTGCCCAGATTGGCTGAGCTGGAATCATTTATAAATATATGTAAATATAGCCACCCACACTGCACTGAGGGAGCCAGGCAGGCAGCAGACCATATCCACACGGCAGCATGCTGCATTCACACACAGTAAGTGGAAACTGCCCATTAGATGTTGATCCAAGGTCAGTTTTGTGTTCCCCCCCACTCCTAATGTTAAGGTTAACATTGTGTGAGTAGGGGCTGGGCGATAAATCAAAGTCAATAATTATCGAGGTAATACTTCCCTCAATAACAATATTAAAACATTTAGATACATTTTCGATAATGTCGATATAGAATAATTAGTTACAGCAGACCATCTTCACCTCTGTGACGCAGCAGGTACGTGCGGAGAAAGTGACAATATGCACGTGGAGAGGTATACGCCCACATAAAACCACTTGAGGCACCTCGAGTGATGAAGTAGCTACTATTAAACACAAAAAAAATTGTTTTAGGTAACAGTGGCAGTGATAGCCATGGAGAAGGAGCAGCTTCCAACAAAGACATTATTGATAAAAAGGGTTCAACTGTTTCAGTTATTTGGAAGTGGTTTGGCTTTTTGAAGTCCGACAAAGAGCAGAGCAATGTTCGGTGCAAATTGTGCCGTAGACAGGTGGCTACCAAGTRTGGWAATACYACAAACCTGTTTCACCATCTGAAGCAAAATCACTCTTTGGAACATGCAGAAAGTTTGAGTTTGCACCARGGTATTGATAAACGCCCTTCAAGCACCAGCCAATCTAGGGATGTTCTCTCGAAGCAGTCTACACTGACAGCGTTTATGCCCTATGAGCAAACATCGAAAAAACACAAAGACATCACAAATGCAATTATGCATTGCATTGTAAAGGACATGCTAACAATTAGCACAGTCGAAAAGGAAGGTTATCAATTTAATTGACCCCAGGTACGTGCTCCCTGGCCGCAAATATTTATTTCACACCGCACTGCCTAAACTCTACACCGAGTGTAGGGAAAAAGTTGAGGAACAGCTCAAGACAGATTTGACATATTTTGCTATTACTACCGATCTGTGGTCAGGCCACACGTCAGGACCTTATATTAGCCTCACGATCCACTATATTGACAAAGAGTGGAATCATTGAAATAAATGCCTTCAAACATCATACGTTCCCGACGACCACACMGGTGAAGCTATATCAGAGGGGCTCATTGACGCTCTCACCTCCTGGGGACTCAGTCAAGCCTGACAGGTCTGCATTACAACGCATAGTGGTACAAACGTGGTGAAGGCCTCTCAAATCAACAAATGGATCCGACTGCAATGTTTTGGACATCGTCTGCACTTGGCCATTGGTAAGTAACCTTGTCAATTGTGTATATTGAAGTGATTGGTTAGATTAAACTAAATGTGATTTTTTAAAGTTAACTATTACATTCYGACTTAACTAAAGGGATTATTGTGATTTTAACATTTTATTAAAARCTCTTGACTTCTCTTAAAGTGGATACAGACAAACGGGTAAATCGAGCAATTGGAGTGTGTAAGAAAGTGGTAGGTGCCTTTTCCTATTGGTGGAAAAGAAGAGAGACCTGGCAGTTGCTCAAAAAGAGCACAACCTACCCCAGCACAAGTTGGTGACAGAGTCGCCTACCAGGTGGGGATCATGTCAAAAGATGGTGCAAAGAGTACGGGAGCAGGAGAAAGCCATTTCACAGGTCTTGTCCAATGATAAGACGACCCGGCACTGAGCTCCCACCTATACAGATATAGATGTTCTTGAGTCCATCAACGAGGCATTGACCCCACTAGAATTCACAGATGCTCTGTCTGGTGAGTCTTATGTCATTGTGTCTTACCTGAAGCCAGTACTACACCTGTTCTATYCAGATGTAATGAAACCTGATGATGGTGAAACAGAGCTCACCCTAACCATCAAAACGATAGTCATGGACTATCTGAATGAGAAATATGATGACCTAGCCACAGATGACCTCCTGGACATAGCCTCGTTGGTTGACCKTKGGGTTTAAAACACATTACATCAAAGAGGAGAAGGTGGGCCACATAAAAGCAAGAGCTGTCTCAGAGATGGTCAATGAGGGAKATGAAAACCCAAGCCCAGTGCAGGGAGAAGTTGTTGCTGCTTCACCACAACTGTCAGCTAAAAAGTCACTGGGCAGTTTTTTCAAAAAGCCATGCTCCACCACCACGGGTCTTACTGAAATCCAGCTGGTAGAAAAGGAACTCAGCTGCTACCTTCAGTCTCCTGATGCTGACAGTGAAACCAATCCACTGGACTGGTGGAAGATCCACCAAAAAGCTTTCCCAAAGTCAACCACCTGGCAAAGAGCTACCTGTGCATTCCTGCGATCAGCTCCCCCTCAGAGCATGTTTTTAAGCAAAGGTGGCATCATAGTGACCTGCCGTAGGGCATCTTTAAAGCCAGAGACTGTAGACAGATTTGTCTTTCTTGCTTGTAAGACAACTACCCCAACTGTGATGTACCATTAGTCTAACAGTTATAATGCATTTTGACTTGCACTATTTGTTTTTTTATTTCTTGTTCATAACTTAAGGGTTTATAGCTTTAAAAAAAAGTGGAGTTAATGTTGTGAGTTCTACTTCTGACAAGAAACATTAAAGCCTTGTTTGTTCAGGCAGGCTTGAGTCTGAAGCAGAAATGACCCTTTTAAACATTTGATAAAAAATATGATCATTAAAGCTAGAGACAGACTTGTCTTGTAACTTGTAAGACAACTACCCCAACAAACTGTGATGTGCCATTAGGCTAACAGTTATAAGGCATATTGACTTGCACCATTTTATTTTTTGCTCATGASTTGTAAGGGTTTACAGCTTTAAATAAAAGCGGAGTTAAAATGTGAGTTCTACTTCTGACAATAAGAAACATTAAAGCCTTGTTTGTTCAGGCATTCTTGAGTCTGAAGCAGATAGGCAACTTTTTAATATCGTGATAATCATTGATTGAAAATAAATATTGTGAATTTGCCATATCGCCCAGCCCTAGTGTGAGGGTAAACTGATCATAGATCTGGGCACATTACAAACCAATCTATTTGTTCAGACAATGGATGAAATGTTGAACCAGGGTCCTGACCCATCAGTCATTAACCTGTCACACGAGTAGCAGGACCCACACTAAACCCCAATGTGTTAGGTGGATCYACACAGGGGAACCCAAGAGCAGACGCAGATGAAGAAATAGGGATGAATTAACCAAGATAATTATTGTAACACTGGGAGTTATGGCGTACAGATCCGGGGAAGCTCGGATGATTTGTAGAAAATCAGATGTGGAGACTGAGGTTGGAGTGAGCTGGGTAGAACCGGGTAAACAGGTCCGGAYGGGAATCCAAAGTAGTGGTGGTGAGCTAAATCCAGAACAGGGTAGTAGGGTGGTGAGATGTGGAACGGGAGACAGGAGCCAGAGCCAGAGACAGAGCGGTAACTGCAATGAGAGGATAAACAGTGTCAGGCAGGGAAACAGGCACAGCAGAGTAACATGATCTTGAATAATCATAAATAGCTAGAAGCATGAACTGACTGAGCAGAGATTACGATCTGGCAGAGTGGAAGTGGCAGGACTGAGTATTTGTAGAGGTCTTGATTATGGAACGAGTTGCAGCTGGTAGGGATCTGCTCTGACTCCAGCACACCTGTCTCCAACCACACAATCACACAGAGAGGGAGAGGGAGAGAGAGAGAGTGTATTGGGGGAGCAGCTGCAGTTCAAGAAGACACCGGATGAACACAAGAGGGCGTAGCAGGAGTAGATGTGACATAGTGTCCTGGCTGGAGCAGTTCCCAAACTGGCAGGTCATGGTGCCATGGTAACATAATAATGCCCAGCTCCTCTCCTCTTCCCTGTAACTCTTCCCTAGATCATTGCTGTAATGAGAATGTGTTCTCAGTCAGCTTACCTGTTAAGTGAAGGTCAACGGCAGCAGACTAGACACACACAATATCCTTAAACTTGAACTTTAACTGTTTCAGATAGATTCAGAGTTGGCCTCGCTACGGCAGCAAAGTTAGGCTGTACCTCCAAAAGCTTTTTTTGGGAGCGAGTAACATTTAGAATTCTAATTTATTTGACACAGCTTTTGCCTCACGGAATCCAACTGGGGTTTCCCTAAATCCAAGGAAGGCCTTTTGAATAATGGATACAGCTAAGGCTTTTCAAGTTATTGGGCAGAAATAAGATGTTGTACTCATTTCTAAAGAACTTTGTGCTGAGTTTGGCTTTAGGGGTCTTGGCACCTAACTATTAAACTGTCATGGGGAGAAAGTAAGATCTCCCTAGATGAGAAAATATGATCCTGAAACAAACATGCATTCTGAATATGATGTAAGGCCAGTATAGTTTGTGGAGATGCTCCTTTGTCAAATCTACAGGAGCTTAAGTCAGGCCAGATGTGTATTTTCAGAGTGGCTGATGATCAATCAATCACCCAAAACACAGTGTGCATTCTTCCCTAAGCCTGTTAGTCTTCCGTCATGATCACTGATTTCTAAATACCCGCTTGTTAGTCTTCTACTCTGAACACTGAAGTCTAAATCTCTGCCTGTTATTCTTCCACCCTGAACACTGATGTCTAAATCTCTGCCTGTTAGTCTTCCACCCTGAACACTGATGTCTAAATCTCTGCATGTTAGTCTTCCATACTGACACTGATGTCTAATTCTCTGCCTGTTATTCTTCCACCCTGAAAACTGATGTCTAAATCTCTGCCTGTTAGTCTTCCATACTGACACTGATGTCTAAATCTCTGCCTGTTAGTCTTCCATACTGACACTGATGTCTAAATCTCTGCCTGCCTTCCTTTCTGAGCTTTGTTCTTTTGAAGGATCTCTTCTCCTAACCCAACCAGCCTGTGCTTCTGATTGCCGTAACAACGCACTTAGCATCAGCTCACTTCAATCAGACTTAATATATTGTATCTCAAAGCTTCAGTTTCTCCTCTCATGTGTGTTTGTGAGAGCTGAGAGGCCATCTAGAACACTGGAGGCCCTATAGAACACTCGCTGCAGATGTAAAACTGCCTACTTCAGATATAACTGAAGTTGAGTAGTGATTGTTAGTTACGGTAGCTAGTTCCTCCTACCTCCTTCAGAGATGGCCATCTCTACATTCAAGAGTACATTTCTAATTCTTTCAAGGTCGATCCACACAACACTTTCACCAACACTATGCCCACCACGCCAACACATTTTTCTACAGCACTTATAAAAACGTTCTAGCTCAGCCAGACACATGTAACACCTCTTAACATTGCCAGGTTATTCAAAGTGCTTCATTTCCTGTGCTTGTGACACATTCCCCCTCTCTGGGGAGTGAGACAGAGGGTTAAACAGAGAGAGGGAGGGAGGGCAAGAAAGATTCTGGACAGGGTGACCGGAGACAGAGCAACTAGGCGCAACACATATGTCTCTATTTCAGCCCTGCTGGGCAAGACAGAGGCTGAGATATCAAGTATTTCTAGCTGGTGGCATGCTGTTTCAAGGTTAAGAGAGTGTTACCTTGACTATGTATTATAGATACAGTATGTTGTTTTACAGCCTAGCTCTCTGCTTTTGCTTTAATACATGTCAATAAAAGAGGTCCACTCCTAATCTTTTTAATGCGATAACTGTGGAGTTTGCAATATTTTATTCTTACAGAGCTGTAAAAAAACGGATGTTAAAAACCATTGGTTTGTCATGAGATAATATGTTAGGTATTTTGTTACAGTAATCACTCATTTGTCCCCCAAGATGAGATTTCATGAACTTATTTCACCCTGAGCAGCACATATACCATTAGGTTGGATATAACTCAACATCCTGCCGTTGGCGTTGTGTGAGAAGCTTTCTGCTGTCGGAGCTATAAATGGTGCAGCAGAATGATGTCCTCTAGAGCAGTGGTTCCTAAACTTTTTGTAGTCCCGTACCCCTTCAAACATTCAACCTCCAGCTGCGTACCCCCTCTAGCACCAAGGTCAGTGCACTCTCAAGTATTGTTTTTTGCCGTCATTGTAAGCCTGCCACACACACGCTATACGATACATTTATTAAACATAAGAATAAGTGTGAGTTTTTGTCACAACCCGGCTCGTGGGAAGTGACAAAGAGCTCTTATAGGACCAGGGCACAAATAATAATATTATAATAATCAATAATTTTGGTCTTTATTTAACCATCTTACATATAAAACCTTATTTGTTCATCGAAAATTGTGAATAACTCACCACAGGTTAATGAGAAGGGTGTGCTTGAAAGGATGCACATAACTCTGCAATGTTGGGTTGTATTGGAGAGTCTCAGTCTTAAATCATTTTCCACACACAGTCTGTGCCTGTATTTAGTTTTCATACTAGTGAGGGCTGAGAATCCCCTCTCACATAGGTACGTGGTTGCAAAGGGCATCAGTGTCTTAACAGCGGGATTTGCCAAGGCAGGATATTGTGAGCGCAGCCCAATCCGTAAATCTGGCAGTGGCTTCTGATACAATTACATTTTCACAGAACCACGTGTTGCAATTTCGATGAGGCGCTCTTGTTCAGATATTGGTAAGTGGACTGGAGGCAGGGCATGAAAGGGATAATGGATCCAGTTGTTTGTTTGTATCCGTTTTGCGAAAGTTCCTACGTAATTGCACACCCAACTCACTCATGTGCTTCGCTATATCACATTTGACATTGTCCATAAGCTTGAGTTCATTTGCACACACAAAATCATACAATGACGGAAAGACCTGTGTGTTGTCCTTGGTAATGCAGACAGAGAAGAGCTCCAACTTCTTAACCATAGCCTCAATTTTGTCCCACACATTGAATATAGTTGCGGAGAGTCCCTGTAATCCTAGATTCAGATCATTCAGATGAGAATTAACATCACCCAGATAGGCCAGTCGTGTGAGAAACTTGTCATCATCCAAGCGATCAGACAAGTGAAAATTAAGATCAGTAAAGAAAACTTTAAGCTCGTCTCTCAATTGCCCCTTGATAACCAGCGCACTTCTGTATGTATTAAAAGCATAGTGCAGAAAATACACGAGAGTTCAGGGTCCTTGCTTTAACAAAGTTAACCATTTTCACTGTAGTGTCCAAAATGCCTTTCAAGCTGTCAGTCATTCCCTTGGCAGCAAGAACCTCTCGGTGGATGCTGCASTGTACCCAAGTGGCATCGGGAGCAACTGCTTGCACACGCGTTACCACTCCACTATGTCTCCCTGTCATGGCTTTTGCGCCATCAGTACAGATACCAACACATCTTGACCACCAAAGTCCATTTGATGTCACAAAGCTGTCCAGTACTGTAAAAATATCCGCTCCTGTTGTCCTGGTTTCCAGTGGTTTGCAGAAGAGGATGTCTTCCTTAATTGACCCCCCATAAACGTAACGGACATATACCAGGAGCTGTGCCAGGCCCGCCACGTCTGTTGACTCATTCAGCTGTAACACATAGAATTCACTGGCTTGTATGCAAAGCAGTAATTGTTTCCAAACATCTCCTGCCATGTCACTGATGCGTCGTGAAACAGTGTTGTTTGATGGAGGCATTGTCTGTATAGTTTTCTTGGCCTTTTCCCCCAGCATTGTCCCAGCCATATCCGCGGCAGCAGGAAGAATTAAGTCCTCCACAATAGTATGGGGGCTTGCCTGTTCTAGCCACTCGGTAGCTCACCATATAAGACGCTTCTAGCCCCTTGTTATTAATGGATCTGTTGCTTTTATACATGTCTTACTACTCGAAAGTCATCTTAATTSTCACTCAAAAAACTCCCGRGGCTTATTTTTCAAATTGCCATGTTTTGTTTCTAAATGGCTGCGCAAGAGTGAAGGTTTCATCGAGTTGTGAGATAGTACTTTTGCACATTTAACACACTGAGGCTGAGGAAAGGCACTACACCCAATATAAGTGAACCCCAAATCAATGTAGTTCTCATCATATTTGCGCCTCTTCAATGGTCCAACGTCATTGTCTGCTGTTGTTCGGTGCTTTCCCGGGTAAGGGGGCAGTAGCTCTTCGGCTGCATCAGATTCACAACTGTCAGTGTCCATGCTAGCTGGGCTAACAACAAATGTAGAATTACTGATGTTAGCATTGGATGTGCTTGTGGAAGCAGAACAACTTGTGTCGTCAACAGGTGCAGGTGTAGTACTGCTGGTAGTAGTAGTACTACCAGTAGAGCTGGTGTGTGTCTCTATGCACGCTTACTTTTTTTAACCATTTATCCATTTACGAGTAAACGGAATGAGCAGCAGCTACGTTTGGCTACATACGGACCGTTAGTGGAATTCTTGCGAGAGAGTAACGATTCATGTGATTGGATGTTAGTTGTTTGACTAGGCTACCTGTATTTGACATTGTGTTGTTATTTCACTAAACACTAGATGGTTTCATTTTATTTTTGACAGTGAAACGAGGCTACTCATTTGAGATGTACCCCAGTTTGGGAATACCTGCTCTAGGGGACCACTCATATCAGGGGCCAGAGGTCACTAGGCTACATCCGGGGTTCATTTGTCAGGTCATTCCACATCTGCTGATTTATGAACACACACACGCATAGATGCTGAGAAGTTCCATCCACAGATTAAGTCACTATTGGTATCAACTCTAACCAGCACTCTACAGTACGGAGGTAGATTTTAAATCATGGATGAAAATGGCCCCCAGCAAAACTCAGCTCATTCTGTGGGCTGCTAAACTTCCAGACATTTAGTCTGAATGCAAAATATTCCCTCGTGGTCTTCTTTAAAGGTCAGAGCTATTAGACGTCTTTTTCTTCCCGTTTTCTGAAAGGGCAAGTGTTCACAATCACCATTCAATAGAGGCAGAACGCTCTGCAGCCCTATCTTAACCAATATCAGTCTAGAGCACACAGACGCACACTCGCACACACATGCTGTCTTGCTGACTGTCAGACTATTATTTCAGAAACTAAAACCCTAAGTCAGACACATACAACTTCCCCGGTGAAACGTTGGGCTGACTGCACCACTCTCTGGTGAGCCCTGCGACTGTGGACGGTGCAGTTGCCGTAAAAGATGGTGATACGGCCCGACAGGATGCTCTCAATCATGCATCTTTAGAAGTTTGTGAGGGTCTTAGGGGCCAAGACGAATTTCAGCTTCTGAAGTTGAAGAGGCGCTGTTGCACCTTCTTCACCTCACTGTCTGTGTGGATGGACCATTTCAACTTGACGCTTTTCACCCTCTCCGTCGATGTGGAAGTCCACGATTAGCTCCTTTTTGTTGACGTTGAAGGAGAGGTTATTTTCCTTGCAGCACTCTGCCAGGGCCCTCACCTAATCTCTGTAGGCTTTGTCGTTGTTGGTAATCATCCCTACCACTGTTGTCGTCCGCAAACTTGATGATTGAGTTGGAGATGTGTGTGGCCACGCAGTCATTTGTGAACAGGGAGTACAGTAGGGGTCTGAGCACATACCCCTGTGGGGCCCCCATGTTGAGGATCAGTGTATCGGAGGTTTTGTTGCTTACCTTCCC
>NC_036851.1:38158158-38172638 GCF_002910315.2 Salvelinus sp. IW2-2015 | reverse complement strand
CAGGTGATGGTCAGTGTCTCAGGGAGACTGTTTTAGTCCTGCTCTCTTCACTCAATATCCACATGCTGTAGGCTACATGCTTAGATACATACACACACGTATGTAAAGAAATACACTGAACAGAAATATAAACCCATAGCGTTGGTCCCATGTTTCATAAGCTGAACTAAAAGATTCAGGTACACAAAAAGTTTATTTCTATCAAATTTGGTGCACTAATGTGTTTACATCCCTGTTAGTGAGCATTTCTCCTTTCCCGAGATAATCCATCCACTTGACAGGTGTGGCATATCAAGAAGCTGATTAAACAGCATGATCCGTACACAGGTGCACCTTGTGCTGGGGACAATAAAAGTCCACTCTAAAATGTGCAGTTTTGTCACACAACACAATGCAACAGATGTCTCAAGTTTCAGGGAGTGTACAATTGGCATGCTGACTGCAAGAATGTCAACCGGAGCTGTTGCCAGAAAATGTAATGCTAATTTCTCTACCACCTCCAACGTCGTTTTAGTGAATTTGGCCTCACAACTGCAGACCACGTGTAACCACACGAGTCAAGGACCTCCATATCCGGCTTCTTCACCTGCGGGATCATCTGAGACCAGCCACTCAACAGCTGATGAAACTGTGGGTTTGCACAACCGAAGAATTTCTGCACAAACTGTCAGAAACCGTCTCATGAAAGCTCATCTGTGTGTTCGTCATCCTCACCAGGGTCTTGACCTGACTGCAGTTCGGCATCGTAATCTAAATCAGTGGGCAAATGCTCACCTTTGATGGCCATTGGCACGCTGGAGAAGTGTGCTCTTSACAGATGAATCCCGGTTTCAACTGTACCGGGCAGATGGCAGATAGCGTGTATGGCGTTGTGTGGGCGAGCGGTTTGCTGATGTCAACGTTGTGAGCAGAGTGCCTCATTGAAGAGGAGTGGGACAACATTCCACAGGCAACAAACTGCCTGATCAACTCTATGTGATGTGCAGTGCTGCATGAGGCAACTCTATGCGATGTGCAGTGCTGCATGAGGCAACTCTATGTGATGTGCAGTGCTGCATGAGGCAACTCTATGATGTGCAGTGTGCATGAGGCAACTCTATGGGATGTGCAGTGCTGCATGAGGCAACTCTATGTGATGTGCAGTGCTGCATGAGGCAACTCTATGTGAGTCTGCATGAGGCAATGTGATGTGCAGTGCTGCATGAGGCAACTCTATGTGATGTGCAGTGCTGCATGAGGCAACTCTATGTGATGTGCAGTGCTGCATGAGGCAACTCTATGTTGAAGTGCAGTGCTGCATCCCATAGATTTCATAGATTTCCTTATGAACTGCAACTCAGTAAAATCTTAGAAATTATTGCATGTTGTGTTTATATTTTTGTTCAGTGTAGTATGTCATAACTTTTTCATATGTTTTCTAGTAAATACCAGGCAATGAAGCATAGCATTTAGATTTGTACACGAACATTCTGGGACATTGGTGATACTGCCAAACCTTCTAAATCAGACTTAAATTGCAATATTCCAGACTCTATACACTCTGTCGCTGTATAGGAATGATTGTCAGCCCTTTAACCTTGTTCTCAGCAGAGCACTGTTCAAATACACACAGAGGAATGGTATCTCATCATTAGAGCTTAAAACACCTCTTGCTTCTAACCTAGACCAGCACACTGAGCTCCATATGAAGATGCACCTAAAGACAGTTTGCGTTAGGGTGAAATATGAACCCCGGATTGATTTACAATGTTTAGAGCAAGTTCTGTTGCTCCTGCTCAGCCACACACTTTCTCTCTCTCTCTCTCTCTTCTCTCTCTCTCTCTCTCTCCTCTCTCTCTCTCTCTCTCTTCTCTCTCTCTCTCTCTCTCTTCTCTCTCCTTCTCTCTTCTCTTCTCCTCTTCCTCCTCTCTCACACACCACACACACTTTCAGTCCATATCTACACAACACACAACACAAACACACCCACACACACACCAACACACACACACACACACACCACACCACACACACACCACACATACCACACACACACACACCACACCACACCACAGTGTAATATGCCATCCCTCCTACGATCCACTTGCTGCATGTATTGTTGATAAAGGGTTTTATTGACAAAGATATTTCTTAACACCACATTCAGAAAGGAGAGTGTGGTGAACAAGCAACGGCCCAGTCAAACAAGGTCATGGTTGGTCAATCCAAATCGTTATGAACCCGGCTCAAACAATACTCATCCCTGTCCAAATATTGCAATGGTTGTCTGCAGAGTTCTGAGCATCACAGAGGCACGCTTTAAACTCGTAACTCTGCCAAATCTAAACTGTAACTATATCTAATTCAACAGTAAACTACTCTAAAATTCCAAGTCTAACTCTAGGATATTGAGGTCTGTAGAATATTAGAGGTGTGATTATAATGCTGTTATTGATTTATACTAATGTTTGTTCAACAATAGGACTACAATAATCACATCTGAGCTCCTGTACTCTATTGCCGCATGGTCAAACGTCGCCTTAGAAACGGTGTGTGTGTGGGGGGAGGCTATCGTGTGGTGTGTGTGTTGTGTGGTGGTGTGTGTGTGTGTGTGTGTGTGTGTGTGTGTGTGTGTGTGTGTGTGTGTGTGTGTGTGTGTGTGTTGTGTGTGTGTGTGTGTGTGTGTTGGTTGTATTGTAATTGTGTGTTTGTATTTGCTCAGACTTGGTCACGACTGGAGAAGACAGAGAGAGAGAGAGAAAGATGGGGGGGAGAGCAGGGAAGGAAAGAGAGAGAGAGAAAAGATGGGGGGAGACCAGGGAAGGACAGAGAGAGAGAGGAAGAGAGTGGGGGAGAGCGGCCAGGGAAGGACAGTGAGTATTGTGAAAAGTATGTGTGTGTGTCTATGTGTGCATGCTGCCTGCCAGCAATTGTATGTGTGTAGAGTATCCTTGTAAGTCAGATGTAAAGCCCAATGATATGTGAATCAGTCTAACCATTTAAAGTGTGTATCAAGTGAGTTTGTGTCTGAATCCAATTACCCCCTGGAGGAGATAGATATGCGTGTGCAGAATACTGCTACTGTGGTCACAGTTCCATCTGTCTGAGGTGCTATCACAGCTGCGGAATTGAATCATGCACATTATATCATTAGGTGTTTAAATAGAGGCATTCAGATTTACCTGTGAAATGGTAGCTTAGCAGTCTTTGGTCTTCTGACTAATGTGTGGTAATGTCTCTTTTTACTTTAATCTTGTGTGTGTGTGTGTGTGTGTGTGTGTGTGTGTGTGTGTGTGTGTGTGTGTGTGTGTGTGTGTGTGTGTGTGTGTGGGTGTGGTGTGTGTGTGTGTTGTGTGTGTGGTGTGTTGTGTGTGTGTGTGGTGTGTGTGTGTGTGTGTTGTGTGGATGTGTGATGTTGAGACTCCGTTATATATTCCAGTCACGCTGCAGTGTCTTGTCATCTCACACTGCAATATCAGCCGTTCCATCTTAAGCCTCTCTATCTCTGAATCAACAGGGAGGATCAGGATGTGCGTGTTGTATGTGCATGTGCGTGTGTTGTGTGTGTGCGTGTGTGTGTGTGGTGTGTGTTGTGTGTGTGTGTGTTGTGTGTGTGTGTGTGTGTGTGTGTGTGTGTGATGAGTGAGTGAGTGAGTGAGTGTGATGAGTGAGTGAGTGAGTGAGTGAGTGAGTGAGTGAGTGAGAGTGAGTGAGAGTGAGTGAGTGAGTGAGTGAGTGAGTGAGTGAGTGGATGAGTGAGTGAATAGGAGGTGTGTGGTTGTGTGTGATTCAGAGAGGTGTATGATGTAAAGCATCCAGAGCTCACAATCTCCACAGTTCTCCAAGAGTGGATTTAGGGAGCAGATCAGTGTTTGTTTGATGTTCTCAGGGGGACTGGCAGGGAACCTAACTCTCTGCTTTCTATCAAACAAACACTGCTAAAGAGATGGTTATCGCCAAGAGACAGGAGATTTCAGAGCAGCCTGTGCGTGTGCGTGTACGTGTGTGTGTGTTGTGCTTGTGTCACGCACCTAAGGCCAGAGCAGACAGGATATTAGTTGTCACCCGAGGGATAGGGAGTATGTGGGGATCTTAGCTGATCAATAAATAAAGGTTTTGTCTTCTGGTGTCCTGTGGGAACTCACTTCCCTCCTCCTTTCTCATCCTCTCTTCTCACCTCTTCCCTTCCTCTCCTCTACCCTCCCCTGCCAGAGTGGTGTCCCAAACAGCCAACTGGGTGTGGTAGTGCATTTTGAGAGTGTCCTTTGTTTGTTCTGTGTGTGTGTGTGTGTGTGTGTTGGTGTGTTGTGTGTGTGTGTGTGTGTGTGGTGTGTGTGTTGTTGTGTGTGTGTGTGTGTGTGGCGTGCGTGCGTGCGTGGTGGTAGCGCGTGCGTGCGTGCGTGCGTGCACGTGTGGTCCTTGTGTGTGTCCCGTCGACAGATGTCTAGGCTGAGTTAAAAGCTCCGTGGCCTCAGGCAGTCTTTCCCTCCTTAACGGAGCGTGACGACTTCAGAGGGACGACGGGATGGAGGGATGGAGGGAGGAGAAGGTAGACAATGAGAGATAGTGGTAAAAGAAGGAAAGGGAGATGTTGTGGTGTCTGTCTGTGGGATGTGGTTTGGAAGCACTGTGAAGGACGAGGATCTGAATGTCAATTGGTAAAATTGTCCACCTCCCAAAAAAGTACCATCAACCAGCACTCCTACTCAGTCTGATGGAGAGGAGAGGAGCACATAGGACAAAACTGTGTAAATGAGGGGAGAGAAGAGTTGGAGTGAGCAGCAGAGATTTCTTCAGCAATCAGACCTACACTCCACTCCACACAAGTGGAGTCAGTGTTAACTCAACCCCTCAGCTACAGCACACACACAAACAAGCATGGACACCCTCACACACACACACACACACTGCGCGTACTACCAAGATGGACTACCGCATCCAGCCACCCTTTATTCTAGTATAGACCCAGTCATCCATATTGTGTGAAGTGTGTGTGTGTGTGTGTGTGTGTGTGTGTGTGTGTGTCCGTGGCATGTTGTTGAGGGCTGCTGAGAGTGCTGCTGTGTGTGTTCCCTCTCTTTGCTGCTCACTCTATGCTGTAGAATCACCATTCTTTAGAATCCCCACTCTGTAGAATCCCCACTCTGTAGAATCACCACTCTGTAGAATCCCCACTCTGTAGAATCACCACTCTGTAGAATCACCACTCTGTAGAATCCCCACTCAGTAGAATCACCACTCTGTAGAATCACCACTCTGTAGAATCACCACTCTGTAGAATCACCACTCTGTAGAATCACCATTCTGTAGGATCACCACTCTGTAGAATCCCCACTCAGTAGAATCACCACTCTGTAGAATCACCACTCTGTAGAATCACCACTCTGTAGAATCACCACTCTGTAGAATCACCATTCTGTAGAATCACCACTCTGTAGAATCACCACTCTGTAGAATCACCACTCTGTAGAATCACCACTCTGTAGAATCACCACTCTGGGCCCTCTCCTCTTCAAACCACTCATTAAAAACGCCTCATCAGTTCTCCTTGGTTAGATTGCTGGGACCGGCTTGTCCCCAGAAAGAACCCAGAATGATTCAGCTAAGAGCAGAAAACAGATAACAATGAAGTTGCCACTACCAGACACTGATCTAGGGTCAGTTGTGTTTTCCCCCTCTTATGATTAGGGTTAGGATATGGAGAGGGTATATAACAGGTTCTAGATCAGTGCCCAAGGGAGGAACCTCTCCCTTCTAGAGTGCTGGTTCCATTACTGTTATCTGTCAGAATTTGTCAGAGTTCTGAGTTCCAATTACAGGAGCAGAGAGAGGAGCAGAGAGAGAAAGAGAGAGAAAGAGAGAGAAAGAGAGAGGAGGAATAGAGTGGAAGAGGTGTGCACTGATGGGTGACTCACCCCGAGGATCCACAATGGGCCACAATGTTCCACAGCGCTGCACACAGAAATGGAAGGCTCTGCACTGACTGCACACACTGGACAGATTTCACTCTAATACGACAATTAGTCCCGCGCGATTGACAGAAAACTCTCATTCTGTGAGACAGACGTGTCTTGTTCATTTGTGGTTCGGTTGATTGCTAAATGCACAACACCTGGTTGTAGCTCCTCATTTAGTAATGAGATACCGTAAGGAAACCATCTGCTTCAACAAAATGTCTGCACTGATCTTTAAAGTGATGCACCTGCATCTGCAGGAGTCCTGTTCCATTGCAACAATCTTTTTTTTTTTTTTTACTAATTGTCTTGTCTTGTCTTCATCTAAATCAAATCAATCAAATTGTATTTGTCACATGCTTTGTGAACAACAGGTGTGGACTAACAGTGAGATGCTTACTTTACAGCCCTTCTCAACAATGCAGTGAGAAAGAAAATAGAGAAATAATAGAAAAGTAAAACAGATAATAATAAAAGTAATAGTAGATACACAATGAGTAACAATAACTTGGTTATATACCAGGGGTACCAGTACTGAGTCTGTGCAGGGGTGCAGGGGTATGAGGTCATTGAGGTAGATATAAAGTGACAGATAGTAAACAGTAGCAGCAGCGTCATGTGATGAGTCAAATAAATATGTGCAAAATGGGTGTTATGGCTTGGGGGTAGAAGCTGTTCAGGGTCCTGATGGTGCAGACTTGGTGCATCAGTACCACTTTCCGTGCGGTAGCAGAGAGAACAGTCTATGATGGGTGGCTGGAGTCTTTGACAATTTTTAGGACCTTCCTCTGACACCGCCAGCTATAGAGGTCCTGGATGTGATATACTTGGCTGTGCGCACTACCTTCTGTATCAACTTGCGGTTGGATGCCAAGCAATTGTCAAACCAAGTGGTGATACAGCCAGTCAAGATGCTCTCAATGGTGCAGCTGTTGTACTTTTTGAGGATCTGAGGGCCCATGACAAATATTTTCAACCTCCTGAGGGGGAAGAGGCATTGTAGTGCCCTTTTCACAACTGTGTTGGTGTGTTTGGACCATGATAAATCGTTAGTGATGTGGACACCAAGGAACTTGAAGCTCTCGACCCGCTCCACTACAGCCCCGTCAATGCGAATGGGGCGTGCTCGGCCACGCAGTCATTGGTGAACAGGGAGTACAGGAGGGGACTAAGCACGCACCTCTGAGGGGCCCCCGTGTTGAGGGTCAGCGTGACTGATGTGTTGTTGCCTACAGTACCCTCACCACCTGGGGGCATTCCATCAGGAAGTCCAGGATCCAGTTGCAGAGAGAGGTGTTCAGTCCCAGGGTCCTAGCTTAGTGATGAGTTTGGAAGGCACTATGGTGTTGAACACTGAGCTGTAGTCAATGAACAGCATTCTCACGTAGGTGTTCCTTTTGTCCAAGTGGGAAAGGGCAGTGTGGAGTGCAATGGATATTGCATCATCTTTGGATCTGTTGGGGAGAAATGCGAATTGGAGTGGGTCCAGGRGTCTGYGATGATGGTGTTMATGTGAGCCAWGACCAGCCTTTAAAAACCTTTCATGGCTACAGATGTGAATGTTACGGGCCGATAGTCATTTAGACAGGTTACCTTGGCGTTCCTGGACACAGGGACTATGGTGATCTGCATGAACCATGTAAGTAACACAGAGTGGGTCAGGGAGAGGTTGAAAATATCATTGAAGACACTGGCCAGCTAGTCAGGGCATGCTCTGAGTACACGTCTGGCAATCCATCTAGCCCTGTGGCCTTGTGAATGTTAAACTGTTTAAAGGTCTTATTCACATTGACTATGGAGAGTGTGATCACACAGTTGTTTGGAACAGCTGGTGCTCTCACTCATGGTTCAGTGTTGCTTTACTCGATGAGCATAGAATGCATTTAGTTCATCTGGTCGGCTTATGTCACTGTGCAGCTCACGGCTGGGTTTCCCTTTGTAATCCGTGCTAGTTTGCAAACACTGCCACATTCGACGAGCATCAGAGCCGGTGCAGTAGGATTCAATCTTAGTCCTGTATTGACGCGTTGCCTGTTTGTTCGTTTGTCAGAGGGCATAGCAGGATTTCTTATAAGCATCCGGGTTAGTGTCCCGCTCCTTGAAAGCGGCAGCACTAGCCTTTTAGCTCAGTGTGGATGTTGCCTGTGGCTTCTGGTTGGGATATGTACGTACGGTCACTGTGGGGATGTAGTCGTTTATTCACTTATTAATGAAGCCGGTGACTGATGTGGTAAACTCCTTAGTGCCATCAGATGAGTCCCGGAACATGTGCCAGTCTGTGCTAGCAAAACAGTCCTGTAGCTTTGCATCCGCTTCCGACCACTTCCGTATTGAGCGCGTAACTGGTACTTCCTGTTTAAATTTTTGCTTGTAAGCAGGAATCAGGAGGATAGAGTTATAGTCAGATTTGCCAAATGGAGGGAGAGAGCTTTGTATGCATCTCTGTGTGTGGAGTAGTATGGTCTACAGCCTATCGTGAGGAGTAGCTCACTCAGCTAACTCAGAACCTAAAGACTTCCTTAATATTAGAGATAGCACACCAGCTGTTGTTAACAAAGAGACAAACCCCCCCCCCCTTGAGTTTACACAACGTTGCCATTCTGTCCTGCCAATGCATAGAAAATCCAGCTAGATGTGTATTATCCATGTCCTTGTTCAGTCAAGTTTCTGTTGATAGGATCATCTTGAACGGAGCTCGTCCAGTTTGTTCTCCAGTGATTGTATATTCGTCACTAGAACAGAGGGTAGAGGGGGGTTATTTACTCGCGTCTGCAGTTTAATCAGGTTGCCCGCACGTCGGCCTCTATATCGCCGTCTCTTTCTTTTCCGAGTGTCGGGAATTAGGGCCTGGTCTGGGGTGAGCAGTATGTCCTGCACCGAAGACTCATTGAAGTAGAAATCTTAATCCAAATCGAGGTTAGTGAAGCTCTTTTCGGTCATAGGAAATGATGGCAGAAACATTGTGTAAAAAAAAAAGTTACTATCAACGCAAAAAAAACACTAAATAACAGAATTGGTCAGGAGCATGTAAAATGGCCGCTATACATTCCAGCGCCATTGCCAACTCAGTGTATCCAAGCCTTARTAAAGCGTAGACTGGACATAAAGAATGTCATACAGAATATTTCTATCTGCTTTGAGCTAACTGTTGAACCAGCCTCAGATGTTTGGCTGTGGTGCAATGGAGACGTGAGAGCAATGTGATATGCTGCTCCCCTCTCCTCTTCTCCTTCCACAGTCCATTAAGCTGTGAGCTGATTTGATGAGCTATATCTCTCTGTCTCTTCCCGGCTCGGTTTCTGTCTGTTTCTCTCCTGTCTCTGCTGTCTTCAGGATGGCAGGTAGCCGCAAGGTTAGAGCGTTGGGCATTTCCATTATACACTTGTGTTAACAGAACAAATATAAGCACCCTCAAAATATTATTATTTATTGCTATCTTTCGCTCTCTGTCTGCCCCCCTCTCATTCTCTCTCCTTCTCCCTCTGCCTCTCCCAATCCCCCCTCTCTCTCGTCATAACTCTCTTTCTCCCTCTTTCTTCCTTCCTCCCAATCTCCCCCCCTCTATTTCTGCTGTGTGTTTAATAACAGTAGTATCCAGTGAAATGTCAGAAGGTGACAGTTTGGGGAGAGAGGGAGTGCACAGAGGGAGAACACTGTGCGAGAACACAGACTGACAGAGTAGATTATGTTAGCCAGGGTCTGTCGGGGGGAATTCTGKCATGGAGTAACTTGTTCCTGGTCTGTAAGCGAGTCTACTAGGCTGTGAGCTGTCTGGATGACATTTCGACAGATGTGCTAGATCTAATTGTACCTTATGTGCCAGCTTCCGAGGAAAAAAGCCTGAACCTTCCTGTTCTATTGATGTTTCTAAAGTCCTTGGACCTTTATTGGATTTGAAGAGTATAATACACTTAATCAATTAATACCCTCTCATTGCTTTCTACGTTCGGATTGGACTATATTGTTTTGAGGTATTTTTTGCCATACAATGCTGAATTTAGATTAGGTGGAAATGTGTTTAGTGAGTCTGCGTGTTTGGCCAGCGGTTTCAACTGAGAGAGAGCAAGAGAGAAAGGGAAGGAGATAGAGAGAAAGGGAAGGAGATAGAGAGAAAGGGAAGGAGATAGAGAGAAAAAGGATGGAGATAGAGAGACAGGGAAGGAGATAGAGAGAAAGGGAAGTAGATAGAGAGAAAGGGAGAGATAGAGAGAAAGGGAAGGAGATAGAGAGACAGGGAAGGAGATAGAGAGACAGGGAAGGAGATAGAGAGAAAGGGAAGGAGATAGAGAGCGGGGACGGAGGGAATATAAGAAGGTAAGAGACGACATTGTTAAAGGTTTGTTCTGTTTGTTCTGTTTCTCTCTCTCTCCTCTACCTTGGGCTAGTATTTATTCTGTAATGTAACATGAAGCAGAGTGCACACTGCATGGGGAGACAGTCTCTTGGGTGTGTGAGAGGCAGCAGGAGAAATAGCTACTAAAGAGATAAGCCCACTGGAGCATACTAACCAGGGTTGAGTCTCAAATGGCACCCTATTCCCTATATAATGCACTACCTTTGACCAAGGCCCATAAGTCCCCAAAAATGATGTAGTAAGGAATAAGGTGCCATTTGGGACACAGCCCAGCTCTAGTGTTGTTCCACAATGCTTCAGTCCAGAGACATTGTACTGTTAGGATGTTCAGAAGAATAGATAAGTTCTGCTTGTAGGCCAAGTGTAAGAGTGCTAGCCGTGTAGTTTAACCAGGAGTAAATCTGTCTTTCTTTTTGTTCTCCACAGGCACTGATAAGCCACTTCTAATTTCCTCCTGGTGTGGTGCAGATCTGGTTCTGATCCTGTTCGGTCCAGTTCTGATCAGAGTGTGAGAATGGGGCTTTTGCTGTTTCTGTTGAGCCTCAGCTCCTTAGCTCTGAGCTACGCTGTCGGTAAGGTTTCTCACTTTTTCCTTGTATCTTCTGTCACCTGTCCTCTCCACTCCTCTCCTCTCCACTCCTCTCCTCTCCTAGTCTCTCATGTCTGCTCCTGTCCTCTCCTCTCCACACCTGTCCTCTCCTCTTCTCTCATGTCCTCTCCTCTTCTCTCATGTCCTCTCCTCTTCTCTCATGTCTTGTCCTCTTCTCTCATGTCCTCTCCTCTTCTCTCATGTCCTCTCCTCTTCTCTCATGTCCTCTCCTCTCCTCTCATGTCTGTTCCCTGTCCTCGTCCTATCATCTTCTTCTCCTCTTCTCTCATATTGCTCCTCCCTTTCCATGTTCCTCTCCTCTCCTCTCCTCTCCTTCTCCTCTCCTCTCCTCTCTTCCTCTCCTCTCCTCTCCTCTCCTCTCCTCTCCTCTCCTCTCTCTCCTCTCTCTCCTCTCTCCTCTCTCTCTCTCTCTCCTCTCTCTCTCTCTCTCTCTCTCTCTCTCTCTCTCTCTCTCTCTCTCTCTCTCTCTCTTCTCTCTCTCTCTCTCTCTCTCCTCTCTGTCTCTCCTGTCCTCTCCTCACATGTCTGCTCCTGTCCTCTCCTCTCCTCTTCTCTCATGTCTTGCTCATGTACCTAATTTCCCCTCCTCTCCCCTCTTCTCCACTCAGTACTTCCCTCTAATATCTGCACCTGTCCTCTCATCTCCTCTACCCCTCTTCCTCCTCTCCTCTCATGTCTTGTTCCTGTCCTCTCATCTCCTCTCCTTCATTTCATGTCTGCTCCTCTCCTCTCCTTCCTCTTCCTCTCCTCTCTTCTCTCCTCTCCTCTCCTTCCTCCTCCTCTCCTCTCTCTCTCCTCTCCTCTCCTCTCCTCTCCTCTCTCTCCCGTCCTGTCCTGTCCTGTCCTCTCCTCCCAGTATTCCCGACTATTCTCTTTCTCCTGTGTCCCAATGTCAGAACCTTTCTCCTCACATCCCTTCACTGTCAGTTCTCCTCTCACGCCCACTCATCAGTCAGAACCTTTCCTCCTCACATCCCCTTCACTGTCAGTTTCTCCTCTCACGCCACTCCATCAGTCAGAACCTTTCTTCCTCATCATCCCCTTCACTGTCAGTTCTCTCTCACGGCCCATCCATCAGTCAGAACCTTTCTCCTCACATCTCCTTCACTGTCAGTCCTCCTCTCACACGCCCACTCCATCAGTCAGAACCTTCCTCCTCACATCCCCTTCACTGTCAGTTCTCCTCTCACACGCCCACTCATCAGTCAGAACCTTTCCTCCTCACATCCCCTTCACTGTCAGTTCTCCTCTCACGCCCACTCCATCAGTCCAGAACGTTCAATACTACCAATGAATGTGTCTCCTGTCAGTCCCTGCCTGTGAATTGAATAAAAGGACATTTTCCGTAGGAGTGGAATTCAATGCCTGAATTGATAGTAAATTAAGATGACTTCAGCTCCAGGCTCGTTCCCCATCAAAATGAGCACATCCAGTATGTCAGTCTTCGTTATTAAATCACCCCTCTCTCCCTCCCTTTCCTTCACCTTTCCCTCTCCTTTCCTTCACTCTCTCTTCCCTCCTTTCCTTCACTCTCCCTCTCCCTTCATTCACGCTCTCCCCTCCTTTCTCTTTCACCTCTCCTCTCCTTTTCTTCACCTCTCCCCTCCCTTCCTTCACCTCTCCCTCCTTCTTCCACTCTCTCCCTCCCTTCCCTTCACCTCTCCCCTCCCTTTCCTTCACCTCTCCCTCCCCTTTCTTCACTCTCCCCCTCCTTCCTTCACCTCTCCCCTCCCTTTCCTTTTCACCTTCTCCGCCCTTTCCTTCACCTCTCCTCCTCCTTCCTTCACTTCCGCCCTCCGCTTAATTTCACCTCTTCCCTCTCCTTCATATTCCCTCTCCCCTCCCCTTCATTCACCTCTCCCCTGCCCATGCAACCTATTTCTGTTATGGTGCTTCCCTAGCCAGCCACTGCCTCTTACACCAAACACACACTCAACATGTCCATGCGTGCTATCAGACTGATGGTTGAGTGTGAGAATGTGTGTCTGGAGAACCAAAAGTAGGGGTTCTGCAGATCTTGGGGGCTTCAGGCCAGATTAAAATTTTAAGCTGTTTCTTTTTACCAACAGGCGGAAGGGATTCGATTTTCTTGAGATGTCTTTTTCTTATTTTTTTCTTTTGACGACAGAGTTGAAATAATTCAGTGATCTCATGAATGATAAATGAAGATGTGTTGTAGCGTTCCTTTGTTGAAATTAAAAAAGCTTTTCCACTGTAGCCAAGCGTGCAGTCACGCATAGTCGATCCCTGTGGACAGCACACAGTCCATGAAATTGTAATTACTAGCTCCGTCAATGCTCCGTTGGTCTGTTGATGAAGTGAATCACACACACACGCACGCTCATACACACACACATGCATGCATACACACACACATACACACACACATACTGTATACACACCAGCGGTGTGGAGTCTGACTCGAGTCACAAATTTGATTTCTTGAGACTCGACTTGATAGAAAATCAAATAACTTGAGACTTGACTTGGACTTGGATCCTCAAGACTTGGGACTCGACTTTGACTTAAGACTGATGACTTMAAATGATCTGGCAAGGTTTTGTTAAGTTTTGTCACTCATTTTGTGGCACAGATTCCCCGTGGATTACTGTCCACGCAGCCAGAGACAGTATAGAGACAGTATGGCAGTTGGAAAAAACTAATTGGCTTGTGAAACACACACTCAACCCTCTGATTAGACCAGCACACTGTAAATCAACACAGGTCAGGAGAGATAACATAGCGAGAAGGTTTTGGAGGGTTATGAGAGTGAAACTGAATGGGAAAAATAAAAACAAATTCATGCATATTTTAATAGGCTACATATAGCCTACCATTTGTATTTTATATGCATATKTTAGCTTATTCATACTGTTCACTAACATAGGCCTAAACCATTGCACCAAATTATTTCAAAAACATCTAATCTGTGCTTCAGAAGCAAAAAGGTGCACGCCTTGAAATTGATAATTTACTTATGATGCTTGCATTTGGAATTTGTTGAAAAAATGTATTATTATATAATCAAAATGTGTTGTATACAAAATAAAGAAAAGGGCTGTCTGGTAGCCTCAATAAATAGACAAAGATATGTAATTGAAGTCATTGTCTGCATAGATTTTTTTTTTCTTGACATGAGATGACTTGAAAAAACTTAACTTGCTCTTAGAATGCACGACTTGGATTTAACTCGACTCGACCCATTCTACTTGGGACTCGACTTGAGATTCGAACCTTGTGACTTGAGACTTGCTTGTGACTCGAATAATAGTGACTTGGTCCCTCCTCTGACACACACTTCGAACTTCCCGAGAGAAAGAAGATCATCGAAACCTTCCTGTGAACTTCGGACTTGCTACTTGTTGTCTGACACTCGAATAATCCAGTGAACTCTGTCGACAGGTCCCCTCCTCTGACACACACACACACACCACACACCACCACACACCACCATCCACCACACACACACCACACACACACACACACCACACACACCACCACACACACACACAACCACACCACCACAACACCACACACACACACACAACCACCACAACAATATTACACCATCAAAAATACACAC
>NC_036851.1:38150335-38158133 GCF_002910315.2 Salvelinus sp. IW2-2015 | reverse complement strand
GCCCCATGGGTGGCGCTCTGGGAATCTCGACTTGTGGATGGTCGCACTATCCTTGTGCACTTTGGAGAGCTTGCTTGTGGACGGAATAGAATTACTTCAGACTGGGACTATCGTAGCGAGATCCGTAGTCGCCTGTGTCTCCCTCTGAGGCTACACCGGCATTCCCTTCTGTATACTGCATCGCTAGCACAGCGACGACCCCCCAAACAGCCAGCACTTACCGAAACCGACACACACACACACAGATCCTATTACCACCTATCCAAGCGACCTTAACACAAACACAACCACACTGATCTCATCTCGAGGACACATCACAATCCATCACGTAACATACACAACAACAAAATAGTACAACATACATGATAATCTCCACACACAACATCAGCAGATATTGACTTAGTACGTTTCATCGAGGAGAGAGACACGACTGGAGAACCGACCACAGACTGCAGGTCGCTTCAGGAAGGCACAAGGCCGTAATATGCACAATGAGAGACCACTCTGCTCACGCGCGTTACCTCGGTAGAATAGACCCAAATAACACTGAGGAATGTGCAAAGTGATGATTCACTTACGAGTTCAAACAAGAATCCGACAGGACAGAGCCCGGACAACCCCCAGAGGGGAAATAGGGGACTCTATCAGAGGGCAAAAATAGGGGGACAGGTGTGAAAGATGTAAGAGGTCGTTAGGGAATGAGAAACAGCTGGAGCAGGACGGAACGAGTATAGAGAGAGATGGTGATGAAGTATCAGAGAGTGATATCAGATTATTGAGTCGAAGTGGAATTGATTTTTTATAGATACATATAGTGGAGATAGCAGCAAACTCCAATTAATATTACGACTCCTTCATGCAGTGGATATAGGTCTCACAGGGACAAACAGTGGTATATCTCATAAAGAACAAAAATAAATCTTATGTGAGCATATATGCCAAGGTTAACGGTATGTCGGCCATAGATTGTCGCATCAGGGAAGATTGAACATCTTACCGTAATTGCTTGAGTTTGCATATATGAATAACCCCAATCCCACTTATCTGAGTAGATGAGGTGTAACATATATAGGAGCGTCTAGGATAGCGCAAAGGTCACTTGGTCGTGGTCTAGCAAGTAGTGGAGGTTAGGGGTATGGCAATAGAGCTATAGGAGGACGAGGTGTCCTCGACAATTGGTAGAAAATGCTCGAATGGATCAAACTAGCCATCTATAGGAGTGCAAGGCATTTGGTACTTGCCGCAATGTCCTCTCAATGGTGTATATTGGATACCAACCGCTGTATCTGATCAAATTGTATTCCAGTTCCTAATACCTAGAATATAACTCGAGTGATATTTTCACTACACATATTAGCTATCTATCTTATACTGACAACCAAGCTCACATGCTGCCCATAGCTGAAATCATAGATGCGCCAGTACCCCATAGCAAAGCTCACATTCTTATTTGTGGGCTCTGCGGGCCAATCTGAGATATGCATATTACTGTTTGTTCTTTCTTGGTAGCCTCAGTCGTTGTTCCTACTTGCCAACAAGGTGGATGAATTTTTATCAAGTATGAGACTCTGGGAAGTATTACGCATTATTCCCAATAGAAATGGATTGAAATAATCAGGGATTTATCTATCATTCGTTATTCTTCTAGACAGCTCCTATGATTTATCTACTTCCATAGTGTTTATTACATCACCGTGTTATCTTTTTAATTCACATGTTTTGAGGATTTGATCATTACTATTATCATCGAGTATCACTAATCGAGTTTTCATTTTCGGAAGTTGCTTTCATTTCAACTAATCTCCTAACAAGTTTGCAATATAAAATAAAAATTTTAAACTAACCATGTGTCCCTTAAAATTAAAAATCAGCCCCCTATAGACTTTGCTGATCCATGTTTGTGTAATAAATATGCTAGATGTCCTATCAAGAAATTAGAACTCTCGAACCATAATGATTGCAAAGACGTTCCTGATTTCTGCCATTCATTTGTCTGTGTTATGAATGGAACATACGGATTTGATTCGCATTATTATACCAGACGAAGCGTCTCTTGCCTTGTACTATAATAATCAATCAAGTAAAGGCGCCAAAGCTGGATGCCATAAGCATCCTATAATTGTATGTACGCGTCCCATTGTACAAGCTCTCTTCTGTATTGTTATCTTTGGGCTGAGTGATGTAGTGTGCGTATTTAGAGCAAGGTCCTAAAGATTTAGTTATTCAACTCTAAATATACTCGTGAATTCCACGCTCTCAGTTCCACTCGGAAGAAGCAGAGAGTATCCAGACTTACGACAGCAAGAAGTATGTACAAGCATTAGCCTTTCACAAACATATAGTCCAAAGAAAAGAGTCCAGCTATGGATATGTCTACATGAAAGTGAATAATCTTATCATAAACCTCAATGCTGGAGACTCAAATTAACTCTACATGTTAAAAGTTTGTATATTCGCAGTGATTCATAGGTTCCCGTCACAATTGACACCCCTACAAGTTCATCCATACGGACACATAGGATGGAGGGACTGTGGTACTAACCAAAAAAACATCCCCAGTATGTATGCTGTCTTCAGACTTATTAATCACCGCCACACTCAACCGTATCGACAGCCCGCAAAGGCAGGCGAGCCGCCAACCCAATCCCACGACTAACACACATCACACTGAATGCCTTCACCAACCCCTGCACGATCTACATGTTTCACTTATCGCGAGACAACACACCACAACAACACTCACACACCACACCAACATCACCCTTCCCAGAAACACCATTCACTTATACCATCCACCCAAACCCACGACCTCCACTAACGATCACAGCACGAAGTACCCACCAATCATGCTCTTAAACTACAATTAAACACCTAGGAGCGCACCAACGACACATCCATATTCAGTCATCAAGCAGACACACACTAACACACAGCACCATAGCAGCGATCACCCAGACTCGTATCCACATTCACACACGCTAATGTCTTTGTGCACGGAATACATCACATTCGATTTACCTTCGTTTATCCCACTTGACTCGTACGTGACCCTGTACCCACAATGTTTTTTTTTTGGAATCTCGTCGTGCCCATGTAGGGAATCACATGAGGTTATTCTCTCCAAAATTATATTGTTTCATGTCCAGATGGCTGATACTCCTGACCGCAGTTTGTGCTGTGTAAGGCTAAACATTTAGAGTCAATCCTGTGTACGCAATATGACCGAATAGCTGTCTGCTCCGATCTTAAATGTACTTGTGTTTCACGCTAGGCTCCACAAATCGTACTCTTCCCCTACTCTTATTCGCTTTCATGCTATGCCGCGCCTCACTCCCAGGCTCACGTGGGCCTCCCTTCTCCCCCGTGCTTCTCCCCTCTCCTCTCTCCACCAGCGTGTCTCAAAACATATTCTAACTCACTCATTCAATATCTCCCTCGACAAACTGACTCTGCGGCCCCCGAGCGCTCTCCCTTCTTCACATGCTCCCGCTCCGATACCCTCCTGTAAACCATATGCCGTTCCACTCCGTCTTGTCCCCCCACCTCTACCCGCGCCTCTCTTCACTCTCTCCACCATCGTTGAGACTTTACCCAATCTCATTCTCTCTCTCTCACACAACATCCATCAGATATTGACTTAGTTATAGCACAAGAAACATGTTACCGGTATGGACAAATAATGAATGTTCAGTGATTTTGGTGTGAATTCAGGTATTCAATTTATTGTCCATTTATTTATTTTTAAATCTTAGAATGCACTCATATATACATTTTCTTATTGTATCAGGTATTTTTTTAAATATTTTGTGATAGAAAATGATATGCGCCTAATTTGCATAAATACATGTGGTGTATTTGCATATATGAATAAAATACCATAAAGGATAGGAAAAAGGCTGCAACCACCAAACACTTGCTCTGTCTAGCAGTGGAGGTTAGTAGGATGAGCTATAGGAGGACAGGCTCATTGTAATGGCTGGAATGGAATTAATGGAACAGAGTCAAGCATTTGGTTTCCCAATGTTTAATGTGTTTGATACCGTTCAATTTATTCCATTCCATCTATTACAATGAATGGTCCTCCTATAGCTCCTCCCACCAGCCTGTACTGCTGTCTAGGCCTACCTGCACTCACCTGTGCTGCCTCATTAATTACGTTTGTTGTGATGTTCTCTTAATTCAACAAGTGTGTCAATAGCAGGATACCCTGGGATTAAAAATCAACATGTTTAGCTCTAGATTACACCTATCTCAACGTACTTTACATTGTTTGTGAGATTAGACATAATATCACTAATATCACTAATCCGAGTTTTCATTTTCGGAAGTTGCTTTCATTTCAACTAATCTATTTTGTAAAATTTCAACTGTATTAAATTATAGCTTCTTTTTTTTTTTAAATTCCACAAAAAATGAACACCCARCAAAATAAAGTTCTGTTTCTTKTCTTTCTTGTGATGTGGAGATGGTGTGTTAAATCCCAGACAAAGCTTTCTTATAGATTCAACAGAAAGCCAAGGTATCCCATTGAGCCCATTTCAGCCATTACCGGGGTGTGTTTGACAGGTCATTACAAACATTTCCCCGGTCATAACGTTAGCGGGAAAAAACGACAGGCACAAGCAAGAGTATGAAAGGGTCGCAGGTGTAAAATGAAAGCAATCAATCCAGCGAGATTTACAGTAAGTGACCAGTGGATTTCGCAGCCCCCAAACACAGGAAATAGATGGCTGAAAAAGAATTAGTTCTTCGCTTATTATGCACACCACAACACACACACCCAACCTCCACTCACACACAACACACACACACCACACAACACACACACACACACACACACATACACACACACACACACACACACACCACACACACCACACACACACACACCAACACACACACCACACACACACACACACACATCACCTACACACCCTGACAAAAAACCATCCCTCTTTCCTCCTCTCTTACCACACGCTCTGTCCTGAGGACATAAGATTCCCATATGTTCATGAGCATCTCTAACCTTGTGTGTACAGAGGTCTCGTGTCTGAGAATGCTGTTCTGCTCAGCCTGCTGTTTACCTGACCTTCTTGGCTCACTCATTATATCGCTTTCTCTTCCCCTGCTACCTGCGCTATCCCTGCCCTCTCCTCCCCCTACATCCTTTACTCTCTCCCCTCCACCTCTACCTCCGCTTCTCCTCCCTCTCTCACCCCTACATCCTTTACTTTCCTCTCTCCACCTCACCCGCGCCTTCTTCACTCTCTCCCCCTACACCCTTTATCCTCCCTCACCATTACCCGCGCCTCTCTTCACTCTCTCACCCCTCACCTTTACTCTCCTCCCGCCACCTCTACCCGCGGCCGTCTCTTCACTCTCAACACCCCTAACACCCTTTACTCTCCTCCCCTCCACCTCTACCCGCGCCTCCTCTTCACTCTCTCCACCCCTACACTGTATTCTTCTCTCCTCACCTCCACCCCAACACTATCTTCCTTCTTTTTAAGCTATGTTCGTCCCTCCTTCTCTCTCCCCTCTCTAGGCTCTCCTCTTCTCCTCTCCCATTCTCCTCCTCTTCCCTCTCTCCTCTTTCACTGTAGACACAGTATTATCCCTGACAGCCTGTAGGCCTCCGAGCACTCCACACTCTAGTGCAGATGGATCCTGTACTCTGTTTGCCTGCACAACTCCGGTTCACACACACACACACACAGACACCACCCACACAACACACACAACACACACACACAACACCACAACCACACACACACACACAACAACACACAACACACAACACACACACACACACACACAACCACACACACACACACACACACTTGCATACACATTAACTACACAAACCAAATCTGATATTCTCTTCATTTTTTGGTTCTTTTTTTGGTTCTTTTGGGGGGGTGGTTATTTGTGTATTCATATTGTACTGTTAGAAATGTACAGCACTGCTGGAGCTAGAAACATAACCATTTCACTACACCTTTAACATTCGCTAATCTGTGTACGCCAGAAATACGTTTTGATTTATTTTGATTTGATTTTAAATAATTTATGTTACCATCTCTGAGCCATGCAAAAATAAGTGTGGGTTTCTGTCAGGGGAAGAGGGAATAGGGGAAACAGGCCATCCAAACACTCTCCCAGAGTACCAGATACAATTGGATTAGATTACATTTAATCAAATTCTTCTATTTGTAAAAATGTATCATTCAATTAGACAATTCAAATGTTTCTTACCTTGGCTTCCCAAAGCACAGATTAACCTCTGATTTTCCTCTAGTGAACTAAATGGGATTCAGGATGTTTTGGTGATGAAACATTTTCATTTAATTAAGCAAAAATATGTTAAAGTGATACAAAACAACTTGTTTGAAAAGGGAAAGTCACTGGAATCAGTTTTTGACTCTGAATCCTGATTGGTTGGAAGGGGCTGGTAGTAGGACATTGAGGGGTTTCGATTATCTGGCCCGGGTTACCTCGGTGGGAGGAGTTTGCACTGGGTGAAAAGTGATTGCATTCATTTTGTAACAGGCTGCCTCCCAGGCGTAAYCCATGTTCCCTGCTCCAAGCCCAAGGCAAAGTCGGCTCAAAACAAAAGTGACGTAGCCTAGGCTAGATTAAGCACGTGGAGTAATGAGTAGAATTCTGTGTTTTCACATGCAAAAGTGATTGCTTTTGATTAAAAAAAACACTTTATCTGCCTTCCCAATGAAAATTTGCTTGAAAATATGAACATATATTTTATGGAAAAGAGATGTTATATGTTTCTGGACGATGCACCATCCTGCCTTGTTGATTACATGACCTAACAGCACAGAATACTATTCACCTCCCTCATCTATTTTTCCCATTTACTCCACGGGCTATGGACCGGTACACCATGGCTCAGGTTAATAGAACTCCCTCATTGGGTGATGGGGGATTCTGATTGGCTGTGTGTGTTGACAGGCGGGCACGTGTGCATAACGGGTCATGACAGTGGACCAGTGTTTGAAGAGCAGCCCAGCAGTGTGGTCTACCCAGAGGGACTCAGTGAGGGCAAAGTCACTCTCAACTGCCAGGCTAGAGCCAGTCCTGCTGCTACGTACAGGTAAGCACACACACAGACACACAGACAGAAAACAAATCAAATCAAATGAATTGGTCACATACGAGAGAGAAGGGTACAGCCAGAGTATACATCAGACAGGTCTGTTATCTAACCCCTCCCTGTCCGGTAGCTGGCGCGTCAATGGTACAGACGTGCCTGTAGGTGACCCCCGGTACACGCTGGTAGCCGGTAACCTGGTGATCAGCGGTCCCCAGTTCGGCCGTGATGGAGGCTCCTACCAGTGTCTGGCCATCAACCGCTGTGGCAGCATACTCAGCCGGGCCGCCAACCTCAAATTCGGCTGTGAGTACATTGATTTATTTATTCAGGTATTATTTACCATTCTCTCAGTGTTGATGGGGACAATGCATAGTCATCAACATTTACTGGATCCCAGTTGTTGTTCATCAAACCTTATTTGGATCACATCTCATTCCATTGATTGGTTTACATAGTGAAAAGAATACGTTTCTCAGTGAGAATTACATTTTTGTCTTGACTGAGTGGATTTCATACATTTTTTATTTTTCTTGTGAAATCCTTCTTTCCTCCTTTTCCAGACCTTCATGACTTCCCTGGGGAAGGGAGGAGCCCACAGACGGCTTACGAGGGAGCAGGTGCCTTCCTGGCCTGCCAGCCCCCCGCCCACTACCCAGGTGCACACACACACACACACACACACACACACAC
>NC_036851.1:38004293-38150310 GCF_002910315.2 Salvelinus sp. IW2-2015 | reverse complement strand
GGAGAGGAGTAGGAGAGGAGATGGAGAGGAGAGGAGAGGAGAGGAGAGGAGAGAAAGAGGAGAGGAGAGGAGAGAGGGAGAAGGAGAGGAGAGGCAGAGGGAGGAGAGGAGAGGAGAGGAGAGGAGGAGTGTGACTCAGAGAGAGGGAAATGCCGAGAATTGAGTCATGTGTGTGAGTGTGTGTGTGTAGTGCTCGTGTGATGTGTGTGTGTTGTCGTTGTGTGATGGGTGTGTGTGTGTGGTGTGTGTTGTCGTTGGATGTGTTGGTAGCTGTCGTGTGTTGGTGTGTGTGTGTCGCTCCGTGTTGTGTGTGTGCCTGCATAGCTTCGTAATGTGGGGTGTGTTTTGTGTTGTGGTGTGTTCCCCTGGGTGGGCAGCGTGAGCGCAATGGGGGGCGTTGGCCCTGGCACGCCGCCATGTTCTAGAGAATGGGGTCCATCCCTTTTGTCCCTCAAATCGGACTTTCAGTGCACTTCAGGGTGCTGGTCATAGTATGGGGCTTCCTCCTTTCCCGGGAAGTCATGAAGGTCTGGAAAAGGAAGGAAAGAAGGATTTCACAAGAAAAGATAAAAATGTTATTGAATCCACTCTCAGCGTCAGACAAACATGTACATTCTCACGAGAAAGCTTGTATTCTTTTCATTTTCTATGTGAGGTAACCTGATCCAATGGTAAGGGCTGATGTTGCTCACCGAAATCGCGCTTCCTAGGTCGAACAATAACAATTTCGGGAGTTTCGGCATTTCACCTTTTGTAAAGGTGTACTTGTGTTCTATGATGACTATGTCATTGTCCCGATTCATTATCACTGAGAGAAGGTCGGTAATTCATGACACTACTGACATAGGATATTAACTCAATTGTACACTTGTACACACCCCATCTGGGAGCCCGTGGGTGTATTTTAGGACCCCGGGTTCGATGTAACACGTCGTGACTTGTTGGTGGGTGCTCCTGGCTGGGCACGTTATGACTTTGGCTCTCGGGCCCACAAGTCGTCTGGGTCTATGATTGCCAAACATTGGATCAGAGGGATAGGGTGTCCATGTGCACGAGCCGCGAGGACCTGGGGGATCTTTTTCGATAGCAACTCACGGTTCCATGGTGAGTTTCAGCGGAAATTACCCTTTTGTTTGCTTACAGGATCGGGAAGAATCCTGGAGCCTGTGATCTGAATGCTCTTCTTGTATGGGCTCGGGTGTGTGTTTGCGGGTTCATGCTTCACTGTTTTCATCGATTGGTTGTGCATCAGTTCGTCGGGCTGTAACTCAGCTATCTTTATTGTTTGACGCGGGGACAGTGTCCATGATGTTCTGAAGGCTTGCGGTGGCGTACTTATGGATTAACGCGCGACAGGGTGCGCGCGGCCATTAGTTTACGTCATACAGGATGTACTTCTGAGGTGCAACTGTCTACCGTACGTGTTGCCGGTAAGTTTTCACGAAGCTTGAAGTTCGAGTTCGTTGGTGTGGTTATCTTTTGGATAGCCCTTCTCCGATCTTCGTGTCTGAGTACTGACTGACCTAAATCTTTCTATTTGATTTTGATTTAACTGGTGCTACTAGTTATTGTCGGGAGTTCGTTGTTTAGGGGGTTTCCCCTGTCGTGCTGTGCTATCCTGTACGTAAGCAGCTTAGGAATGGACATTAAGCTGGCACAGTGAGAGTGACTTTGCGCACTCACTGAGTCGGGCCTCCTGTGAGTAAGCACGCGACCTTCACTGTCCGTCGGGTAAACTAGGCCCGTACCCTTCAACACTATACCCCATCTCGGGTCTCTCTCCACCACATGTCATGACACAACGCCGGCGCCGTTAAGTTGCATTCGGATGTTCTGGGTCGCGCGATTGACACGCCTGGTCGCCTTGTCATAGGACCACCGCCCATGCAGAAGGTCCCTATTATGAACGCTTCTTGGTCTGTAGGCGCTTCATTGCTGTTGGAGTGGTTCACGGTTTAATCGATTTATTTTTTTCTATTTTTAGTATCCGGGGGGGGGGTTTGTGTGGATTTTGAGCTCCATTGTTCTGTTATACGAGGTTGTAGCGTTTCACCTTAGCCCGTGTAGTAAATTGGGGAAATACGTATGAGGAGGTGACATAGTATTCTGTGCTGTAGGTCTCAGTGTAATACAACCCAGGCAGGATGGTGCCAGTCGTACAGCACACATATACAGCATCTCTGGTTCATCAAATATATGTTCATGGATCTTTTTCAGAGCATAGTCAATTTGGTTGACAGCGCAGACTTGAAGGTGTTTTTTAATCAAAAAGGTCACTTTTTGCAATGTGAACATGACCAGATATCTCGTACTCACTTTTATCTTCCAACTCGTGCTTAACCTCTAGCCTATGGCTTCAGCGTCACTGCTCTTGTTGTTGAGCCCCGAGCTTGCTTGGGCTTTGGAGTGGAGCGGAACATATGGTTGTATCGCTCGGGAGGCCAGCTGGTCTACAAATGATATGGTCAATCACTCTGTCTTCACCGCCAGCCTGGACACGTCCTCGCTCACCCGTAGGTTCTAGTACAATCGCTCGGTGCCTTTTTATTGTATCCGTTAGGCATGGCTGTTGGCCTCCTCCGATACCTCCTCAATGCTCCTTTCACTAACAGTCTCTTCACCACCTCAGTGACTTCAGGAGTCTCTACAAATCGCTGGAGGTCCCAGTGCACTTTCGCCTTTTGCAAGACAACAGAGTTTCTTTGCTATCACTTTACATAACTTTTTGCATATTATGAAACAGATGTGTCTCGATCACAAGGGACAAGGGCAGCCTGAGCTAAGCAGGGACCTCCGCCATACAATTATTTGCTTCATAACTAGATGGGAAAACACAGGCTGGGCCAGCATCGGTATAATCTGTCACCTTTGGGAAGCCCAAGCAGACGTCTAAGCTTTTTGGAATTGAGTTAATCGAGACTTGTTCTACATTGAATGCTACAATTTTTACAAATACCCAGGGAAGCGTTAATTATCATGACTGTTAATTAAATAACAAAGTTACGGCACTCTCACTAATGCCACTTGTCCGGGTTACCGTCGTTGCGGTTTGACTGCCGCCTCACGGATTGGCGGGCTACCCCTCGGGGCGGACGTTCGCGGTTGCAATCCCTTTCGGTCATGGGATTTGGTCTCGTGCCCGTCTTGGGACTCACTATTGTCACTCAGTTTATCTCTCCGCTTGTCTGACAGGGAAACCACATCTCACATTAATCTTTATTTGGCACCATTGGGCCTTGCCTACCGTTGCAGTGACAGTTGTACTAGTAATGTGGTGGTGTGAAATCAATTCCAAACATAACCTCAAAACGTATTTGCTGGTCGTAGCTTATCAGATTAGCGTAATGTTTCGTCTTAAAGCGTATGTTTGGCTGACACACTTTTGGTTATGAGCTTCCGGTTTTTCACTCTACGCGTTTGGTTTGTTCCGAGCGAATTCGTTTCAGGCGGTTCTTGCTGGTGTGCGTGTAACTACTAAGTCTGGATTTTATTCTACACATTATGTGCTCTCTGACCCTTCTACTTCGTTAGCTATACATTGGCATCAGCAACCCTGTACTCTAACAATTGAATACAACAAACATAACCACCCCAAAAGAACAAAAAAAGAACCAACTAACAAATCGGAAGAAATAGGTCAGATTTTTGGTTTTGTGTAGTCTTAATGTGTTGCAAGTGTGTGTGTGTGTGTGTGTGTGTGTGTGTGTGGTGTGTGTGGTGTGTGTCGTGGTGCTGTGTGGTCGTGTGTTGTGTGTGTGTGTGTGTGTGTTGTGTGTGTTGTGTGGTTGTGCTGTGTGTTGTCGCTGTGTGATAAGTGTGTGTGTGTGTGTGCTGTGTGGATGTTTGTAGATACGCTCGTGCAAAGCACTGCACTCTCGTGTAATGTCCGGAGGACCCGCGCAAAGCAACTGGGATACCTTAGAGATAAAAAGGCATTAACCTCTATGCGGGCAACTGGGCAGGGCGCTAGGGTGCTGCTCTAGCCAAGGAAGGATGAAGATCCGTCTTCTCGCTTCAGATGGGAGTTCGCGGTAACCAACCCAAGGTCTCGTCAAACGGATACTTGATGTTATTCTGGTGTGGTGGTTTCCTTCACGGTCCGTATCTGTCAGGGATATACTTTGCTACACGGTGCGAAGAGGATCGAGAGGGAGACCGAAGGCAGATGGGTAGGAGGTTTGCAGAAAGAGGAGGGTCCTAGAGGGTAGAGCGAAGGGAGAGGGACCTAGCTCTTCAAAAGAGGGGAATGATAGTGTCTGGGGTGGGATGGTGTGTAGGAGAGAAATATAAACAAGTGTAAGAGGGCTCAGTCGAGAGAGTGTTGGCACAACAAACTGACGAAGGCCGCCACGGTTTCGTCCAGAGGCAAGTTGGAACACTGCGTGTTAGGCTAGAGCAAAGGGTGTAGGGGGTGTTCATGAAGGTTAAGTGAGAAGAGAGGACGTTCGGGGTTACGAGGGGTGGTCGTTTGGCCGATGGCAGCTCAGTACAACGTTTGCTGTCGATACTGGGGAACCTATGGGAGAGGAGCTCTACGGTCCGTGGTAATAACAAGCCAGTAAAGAATGTCAACGTCGCCGAATTAAGTACGCATGCGTAGAGAGGCGACGCCGGAGGATGAGCTCTCAAAGGCATCTACGTCAAGAGGTTGAACATTGGTAGCAAGAACGTGAAGACTCGCTCAGGTCGGTTCTCAGAGGTGGAAGAAAAAACGTCAACTAACGCCGAAGACAGGACTAATCGATTGGCTGTTCTTAACGCATTTACGAAGAAGATAGGGCGATTCAGAGACTAGGAGGAAAAGGTGTTAACTCGGAGCCCTCTGATTAAAGACAAGGAAACCGTGAGGTATGAGGCGCATCGGAGGCTTCATGGAACAGTGAGATGCACAGATGCATTAATGGTTCAGGAATAGAAGCGGATGCGAGAACGGTGAGGAGAAGCTGCAGGTAGACGGTGGATAGAGGGAAAGACGAAAGCGGGATAAAATAAATAGATTATGGGTAGAGCGTCTAGAATGAGGGTTGCGTTCGCTATGTGCTCGAAACTAGTCAGGCACAGTGAGCGAAGCGGAATAACGCACCTTGAAGATCTATAAATTCTTAACAGAGATCATATTTCTCAATCGAGTAGAAGGGCTACGGATTCCCTATTGCTTACCAACACGCCCAAATCCAGGGGGGCAACTCATCGAGCAAGGGCTATAGTACTGCCAAAAACTGTTGTATGACACATTCTATTGGGGATTCGGCTTTACGACACGGTTTGGTCAATGATTAACGTCACTAGTATTGTCTACCTCAACTGCCGAGTTCACAGGAACGTAAGCCGGGTGTCTCGGAGTTGCATCATGATATGGCTGGAGGGATGGTCTCACCCAATTAGCAACGACAGTCGGCGTGAAACATACAAACGGGAGGATGTCATCAGATTCAATGGGCCTGTCCTAACGCTAGACGAAACAAACAATAAAGTGAGAGCATGAGAGAGTGTTCTTTGTAATATATAATGATCATATCCAAACGTGTTAGGAGCGTCTTCTAACATAATCTAGATAATATTGACTTGGAGTTTTCTAAAACATTCTAAGATTTGGGCAATTATAAATACTCAGAGTTCTCAACAACATTTTCCATGCATATAACTAATAGCTTTTAGTATTCAGTAGGGGAGATTTGATCAGCAATGAGAACATGTCATTGTGAGACGTCAGTAATCAATACATCAGTAGTCGTACATAGCAATACTATGTCCTGATAATTTTGAAAGTGTATACTATAGTATCACGCTCCTAGTGCGTTCATGCTGTCTGTTGAACGATCATAAGCACTGAATGTATATGGTCCCTTGAAACAGTCTACAAGTAGAGTATCGTTGGTTTATAATTATGACTAACTGCCAGTAGGTCTCTGTAAGTTGTTGGTGATGATGTTGTCTGTGATTGTGAGATTACGTTTCTACGCTTAGGTAGGTACGTGTATTGTTCTGTCTGTTTACTGGGCTTTACTATGTCATGTTCCTGGTAGATTCTGGTTACTCTAAAAGGATACATTGCACCTAGTGCACATGGGTGTGTGTGTGTGGTGTGGTGTGTGTGGTGTGTGTGTGTGTGTGTGTGTGTGTGTGTGAGTGTGAATCTCCTCTCCTCTCCTCTCCTCTTCTCTCCTCTCATTAGCTCTTTCCTACCGCTGGTTCGTTAGCGAGTTTCCTAGCTTCATGAAGCCTGACGGGGGTCGGTGGTTCGTTTCCCAGGTAACGGGCAACTTGTACCTGGCCAAGGCGGAGCCTAACGATACAGCAAGTTACTTCTGCTTCACCACCATCAACATGGACATTAGCACCAAGAGTACCTTCAGCAAGGCTAACCAGCTCACCGTGCAGCCAAATGGTACAGGACTCTGTGTGTGTGTATGTTTGTGCGTGTAGCTGAGTGAGAAAAAAGGCCTATTCAAGACTCTGTTACTCTTACACAGTAATTGTACAGCTTTGAAAAGTTTTGACATTTCAATTGACAATTTCAGGACAGTGAAATAAAGTGGAAGGATAAAGTATGTTTCTCCTGTAAGAGGGAAGATTTGAACCACATCAGCCATTTTCTCTGTTGTTGACATGTGCTCTCTATTCACCACAGCCAACGCCAGGAAGTCAGCTCCTGCMATCAAAGTGGGTTTCCCAGCAGAGACGTATGCCCTGACAGGACACACTACCCAGCTTGAATGCTTCGCCTACGGAAAGTAAGTCCCTGATCCATTTTCTTGTCCCATGTTAGGATATCTCTGATTTGTTGTATTTCTTTTGTTTTCACACACTCTCTCCCTACATGTCCCTTCCTGCCTCTCCCTCCTTCTCCTCCTCTTGTACCTCTCTCCTTGCCTTCCACCCATTTCCCCTCTCTGTCTCTSCTCCCCTCTCCCTCCTCCTCCCCAACTCCAACCCTCTTGCACTCTTTATCCCCCTCTCCTACTCCTTCCCTCCCCAGTCCCGTCCCAAAGCTCCGTTGGAGGAAGGTGGATGGTCTGTTGCCGTCTAAGGCCGGGGCTAGTGCAGAGGGACCCATCCTCACACTGCCTGAGATGACCTTCCATGAAGAGGGGGTGTATGAGTGTGAGGCCTACAACTCTGAGGGCCGCGACACACAACAAGGACGCATCACCGTGCAAGGTAGGGTAGAGGACACAACCCCACACACCCCCCCCACACCACTCACACCACACATCAATCCAGATGAACCATCAACCGAAACCGGATGACTGGGTTGACCCTGCCGTCTTTATTGTTTCCCTGTTTGTGTTATCTAGGTCCCTTCCCCGTAGCACAGGCCAGAGTGGGCTGCAGGGTGATGGAGTGACTACTTTGAACGGTGTGGGAGATCAGCTCTGGAGCTAGCACTGGACTTGTGTTGCAGCAGGCGAAAAACCAAGACAACATCCCATACGCTAGGGACTGACGCAAATGACGAAAGCCCAGCTAAGGCACACAGGGATATAATCACACACACCACACACACACACACACACAACCAGACACGCTATCATCACACGACAACACAACCACACACAACGACACACACAGCACACACACACACACAGCACACACACACTTCACACACACGACGAACCTGACCACACCACGGGGACGAACGACCAGCACACAGCACGACACGAAGATAGCAGGATCCTCTAAGTCCCCACTAGACTTCTCGTCCTGCCCTATCATATCTCTCAATGCCAATCGCCGTGAACTTCTCTATCTCTCACGATCATCTTTCTGCCGCTCACCTTTAATCTGCTGGCAATGCCATCCCCATACTCTCTATCTCTGCCCGATTCTTCCATCTCACTCCCTTTATCTCTCATCTATCCACCTCTCTCTATCTCTCAGCAGTCATCTCTCCCTACGACTAATATCTTCTTCAATCCATCCCCTCTCCTCTATTGCTCATACCGCATCTCTCCCTCCCTTTTATCTCCATCCATCCCTCTCTCATCTCTCCATCATCTCTCCCTCCCTTTATCAATCTCAATCCAATCCTACTCTATCTCTCCTCATCTCCTCTTCCTCATCATCCTTCTCTCTCCCTCCCTTTATCTCTCAACTCCACCTCTCTACCCTATCTCTCTCAGCTATCTTCTCCCATCCCATCTCTCCCTCCCTTTAATCTCTCAATCATCCCTCTCTCTAATCTTCTCCCATCATCTCTCCCTCCCTTTATCTCTCAATCATCCCTTTCTCTCTCTCAGACCGGGTGGAGGTCCACGGTGGGGTCGTCTGCAGAAAAGGTCTCAACCTGGCCCTGGAGGGATTCTGGATGTATCAGTGTGTGGCCTGAGAACAAACACACGGACCCATCTACTCCAAACGCCGAGCTGAGGGTGCAAGGTGAGGTCAGGGTTCAAGGGTTAACACCAAACCCTGTAAACACTGCAGTCCAAGAGAACTGGAAACTTAACACCCCATTGTAACTTCTCTCCCCCTCTCCATGTTGTGGTCCAGTCCAGTCCCAGACTTTTCCGCTCCAACCCGGTGAGGAGGCTGTCCCAGCGAGCCCAGAGGAGGCACGGTGATGATGGAGTGTCGGCCCGCGAGAGCCGCCCCAAACCCCCCCTGTTCTGGAGCCGCGGTACTGAAACTCCTTACCAACAGCAGCAGGTAACACACACCACCAACACACCACACACACACACCACAACACACACACACACACACAACACACACCACACACACACCACACACACACACACACACACACACACAACACACACACACACACACACACACATCTCACTCATCGGTAAGACACATATGTCAGAATGTTGAATACATTCAGTTGGACAACTGACTAGGTATCCCCTTTCCTTTCCCCTTCAACACACTCACGACACCACACTTAGCTATGCACACACACACACACAAACACACACACACACACACACACACCACACCACACACCACACACACAACACACAACACACACACACACAGCACACACACAACACACACACACACCCACACAACACACACACACAACACACACACACACCACAAACACACACACCACATTAGACACAGCACACACACTTAGAACACACACAGCACACCACACACACAAACACTTAGACAACACACTTAGACAACCACACACACTTAAAGACACACACACACACACACAACTTAGACACACAACAACCACTTAGACACACACACACACACACTTAGACACACAACACAACACACAACACACACACACAACACACACACACACACACACACACACACACACACACACACACACACACACACAACACACACACACACACACACACACACACACACACAACACAGCACGCACACCTTACCCTGAGGCTTGATTGAGAAACCAAGAGGTCAATAGGTTATGTAGTAGAAGTAAGATCAAAAGAGCCAGTTCCCCTCTGTAGTGTAACGTGTTATCAAAGGGAACCTATTTCGAGGCGAGGATTCATCATCATTTTTGTGTGGCTATTGTTAGGTCTGTGTGTTTCTAGATGAAAAAGCATAATTAATTAAACCTGTCATGTGCTCTAATATCTCTGCCAATGTGTGATTGGTGTGTGGGTTATGTGTGGGATAGAATGTTACACTTGATAATCTCCAGAGGGAATTAACATAAAAACGTTTGTGGGACTAGTAAAGTTGAAAGGTCAGGAGATGTGAGCCATTAGCAAAGAGAAACACGTTGATCTGAGGAAAGATTCGTTCATAGTATTATAGATGTTGACTTTCTCGTCCCTTAACTCCCAGGTCTCAGCAACACAAACTGCAAACATCTTAAAAGGACCTCCGAACCAATTTAAAAAAGCCCCAAACATAAATTTCCAAACTGAGTTAACCCAAGCAGTAACCACCATGCACACCGGTAATTCCTTGAGCTTCCGGCCATGTCTGTATCTCATGCTATCAACAGAACTCCGCGAACGAAAAACCGGAGAAAAAGCAATAGAAGAGAACGGGAAGAGGAGGAGAAGAAGAGAGAGGAAGGAAGAAGAGAGACGGAGGTAGGACAGTAGACGCCAACGGGAATGCTGCGGATGCCAGCAACAGTCAGCAGGGCCGATGAGGGGAAATAAAGTTAGATCTGCTTTGCTTGAGGAACTACAGCTGAGGCAAGGCCAACAGCACTGGACAACCTGTGCTGTCTAGAGGTACACACCACACCGTCACGAACACAAAGCAACACACACGACGACACACACACACGCAAACCACACACGCACCACGAACAGACACAGCAACACGCACACACGCCACACACGGCGACACGACACACACTGAATCTGTCAGAGGTAACTGAGCTCCCGCACTATCCTCCCCTCCTCTCCGCTCCTCCTTCTCTCCCCTTCTCCTCTCRCCTTTGTCCTTTCCCTCCTTCCCTCCAGATGCCACTAAGATCACCTTGGCTCCCTCTAACGCTGACATCAACCAGGGGGAGAACGTCACCCTGCAGTGTCACGCTTCACATGACCCCACCATGGACCTCACCTTCACCTGGGCTCTCAACGGAGCTCTGCTGGACCTGGAGGACCCCGGCGGACCGTACCACCGCGTGGAGGGGGTGAGTTAGTCAAGCCACAGTAGATCAAACCATTGCAGGAATGGGGTGCGTCATGATGAATGACACKAAAAAAATCCACGGGTTCTCTTGGGGTTATTTTGAATCAAAGAGTTAGAAATTTAATGAAACTGCTTAACTGATTTTGGAATCAAACAGCTTGAAATTAATATGATTCCCAGTGTGATTAATGAAAATAAGAAGCATTCAGCAGGGTTTATTTAAACAACAAACATTTTATTAGAGACAGCTATTATACGCTTAATTGAATCACTTAAGATCTATGCTGCAGACCATATCAAGGAGACCATCCATGTAATGTGTCTCCCTCCCTACCGTTCACGTCTTGCTGACCAAACACTTCTAGGTTGATGATGTGACTGGCATTTTCCATGCCTCTGGGTGTACTGGGGATTAGAGTTTAGAATCTTGACCCAAACAAGTTTCGGTCAGCACCAAGATTTCACTGTCACTGGAGTCATCTTTATAATGGTATATACTTTTAAAGCCGAGTGTTGGATACAATTGAATTTCATTTTAATTAAAGTTACCTTCAATACTGCTGTGAAATTGTGATGATATGAATACTGAATACCTGGCTTGTTTCTCTGTAGCAGACAGACCATGTCTCCAATTACTAAACAAGCTCTTTCTCTCTCCACTGTCACCTGCTCTCTCTTTCCTCTCTCCTCTCTCTCTCTGTCTCTCTCTCTCTATATATATCTGCCTACCTTTCTCTCGCCCTCTTTCTCTTTAATCTCTCTCTCTCGCACTCTCTCTTTAATCTCTCTTTCTCTTTAATCTGTTTAATCTCTTGCTTCCGTTCTCTTTAATCTCTCGCACTCTTTATCTTTAACTTCTCTCATGCCCTCTTTCTCTTTAATCTCTTTCATCTCTTGCCCTCTTTCTCTTTAATCTCTAATCTCTCGCCCTCTTTCTTTTTAATCTCTCACTCTCTCTTGTTCCCTCTCTCCAACCTCCCATTCTCTCTCCCTCTTCACCCATCTATCTGTCTCTAACAGAAGGAGACCGTAGGTGACCTGTTGATAGTGAGTGGTCAGCTGAGTCAGGCAGGTACATACAGCTGTACAGCTCAGACCGTGGTGGACAGCGCCTCAGCCTCCGCTAAACTGGTGGTCAGAGGTAAGACCCCGATCATATCACAACAACTCACCTGACCTTTTTCTATGATGGTCATCCTTATAAAATGTTTGTTTTACAGCATTACAGAACTTAGTTGTAACATTTTATAAGGATTTTTTAGTTAATTACTTACTTACATAATCATCTTTATCCCCAGGCCACAATGAGCTACGTCCACTACTTTCTGGGTGAGAATTTGTACTTGCATGTAAATGAAGGAGGTTAGATAAAAGTCCTGACTAGGCATTCTCCAACTGTCTCTTCTCAGGTCCCCCGGGACCTCCCGGCGGTTTGGTGGTGAAGAACGTTGCCGCGACGTCGGTGGAGTTGCGGTGGAGTCGTGGCTATGACAACCACAGCCCCATCGGGAAGTATGTTATCATGGGTCACTCTCCGCTGTCTCCTGGTTGGAAGAGGATGAGGACAGGTAAGAGGACCACCACTGTCTGTGTGTGTGTGCTTATCTGTGTACCTGTGTGTTTTTGTGTCAATCAATTAGTCCCTGACTTCTCCTTCTTTCCTTCCCCCGCATTCTCCTCCTCTCTTCTCCCATAGACCCATCTAACATTGAAGGCAATGCGGAATCGGCTCGTGTGGTTGGCCTGTTGCCCTGGATGGACTATGAGTTCCAGGTCATCGCCAGTAACATCCTGGGTAGTGGAGAGCCTAGCATGTCCTCTCACACCGTACGCACCCAGCAAGCAGGTCCCACAGTTGCCCCTAGTGGACTAGGTGGAGGAGGAGGAGACCGCAACGAACTCATCATCACCTGGACCGTAAGTGTGTCTGTCTGTGTATGTGTACGTGTGCCTGAGTGTGTGTGTGTGTGTGTGTGTGTGTGTGTGTGTGTGCGCACTTTAGAGAGAGAGTTAGATGGAGAGCTTTGTCAAAGTTGACATGAAGTTTTGTTTGAATCTGATCCCAGCCCATGGCCAGAGAGTACCAGAATGGAGATGGCTTTGGCTACATCCTGGCATTCCGGAAGCGGAACACTCCGACATGGGTGGTGGAGCGTGTTTCCAACGTGGAGTCGTCTCGCTATGTGTACTCCAACCAGAGCCTGTCCCCCTACTGCCCGTTTGAGGTGAAGATCAAAGCCTACAACCGTAAAGGAGAGGGTCCCTTCAGCCAGATCGCCCTGGTGCACTCTGCAGAGGAGGGTGAGTCAGAACAGATCTGGGTTATACAAGAAGGATGAGGAACATTATGCTACATTGCCACAAGAGGGCGAACAAAAACAGAAAAAACAAAATGAAGTTACCAACCACATTTGTTCACTGTGTTTATCGTACTTGTGTGTGTTGGATATAATCCTCAACCCTAATTTCACCCCTGACCTCTGACCCCTGCCACCTCCATGCAGAGCCCACGGTGGCGCCCTCGAGGATCAACGCCACGGCTCTGACGGCATTCGAGATGCAGGTGTCGTGGGACCCGGTCCAACACCTCAGCGCCAATGGCATCCTCAGAGGTTACGAGGTTAAGGACCTGCACAACATACACATGAACATATACATATACCATGAAATATATCATACGATATACCCCGACATGTGCATTTACCCCTAACAATGNGGCTACATCCTGGCATTCCGGAAGCAGAACTCTCCGACGTGGGTGGTGGAGCGTGTTTCCAATGTGGAGTCGTCTCGCTACGTTTATTCCAACCAGAGCCTGTCTCCCTACTGCCTCTTTGAGGTGAAGATCAAAGCCTACAACCGTAAAGGAGAGGGTCCCTTCAGCCAGATCGCTGTGGTGCACTCTGCAGAAGAGGGTGAGCAACCCAAACTCTAACTCTAACCCTAACCTCAACKCTAGTCTTAACCCTTCAGTCAGATCACCCTGGTGCACTCTGCAGAGGAGGCTGAGTCAGAACAGGTCTGGGGAATACAGGAAGGATTAGGAGCATTATGCTGGATTGCCACAAGAGGGCGAACAAAAACACAAAAAAGCAGATGTTTACCAACCACGTTATGTAAATTCATTGTGTTTATCGTACTTATGTGTGTTAGATGTGATCCGACTCCCCAACCCTTATTTTACCCATGACCCTCCATGCAGAGCCCACGGTGGCGCCCTCGAGGATCAATGCAACGGCTCTGACAGCGTTCGAGATGCAGGTATCGTGGGACCCCATCCAACATCTCAGCACCAACGGTATCCTCCAAGGATACGAGGTCAGGACCTGCACAACACCAGCATATAACATATATGTGACAAGCTATTCTATGGGCCCTGGTCAYAAGTAGTTCACTATGAATGGAATAGGGTGCCATTTGGGACCCATCTCTGGACTTTTGCTCAAAACCAGTCAGTCCCAGTCAGTACCAGCTATGGTGCCATTAGTCCCTTGACGCCAGTGAGAGACCGTCCTGGAGTTGACCTCACCTCATCTTATCTTCTCAGCCTTGATCTTTTACCCCCACACTAATAAAGATGGTACTCATTTTTAGCTGGGCTGTGTGTGGTTGGGATCAGCATGTTCAGTCTGTCGACAGGCAGATTAGGTCTGACGGTTGGTTATCACGATGGCCCTGTGGGGAAACAATGGTAGAGTCATTCATATTATCACGGATCAACAGGTGTCACACTTTCATCTTACATATGTTTATTGTACATATTTGGAAGGAAACATAGTTTAAGAGAAGAAAAAATACAGAATACACAGTGCCTTCAGGTGAAGCATGAAACAACAAAGGGCTTAGATGCAAGGCTCACCAGAAGATATGCTCCAATTTATAGTACCACAAAGTATATTGTGAGGAAGAGTACAGGTATCTAACATTCCTAATGATTTGACAAAGTGTGTTTGTTTTTTTAGTAGAAGAAACAATTCCAGTATTAGGCATCTCATTCCTTTAAGAGATGTAACCACGGTCACATAACAAATTGTTTGACAATGCTGTGTATGTGTGTGTTTACAGATCCGGTACTGGCGTCAGCATGAGCGGGAGGCGTCTGCAGACCGTGTGCGTACAGCTGGGCTTGAGACCACGGCTCGCGTGGTGGGACTGAGACCCAGCACTCGGTACCATGTTACCGTAATGGCCTACAACAGCGCTGGCACTGGACCAGCCTCACCCAGAACCACTGTCACTACCAGGAGACCACGTATGTAGGATACCTAACACGTGCACACACACGTGCACACACACACACACACACACAGTATTGCCACCATCAAGACACCATTCCGTATATATGACATAACACACACTCAAAAATGATTTTAATCTCTGGCCCAAAGCCTCCTTCAGGAGCAGATGTGAGCCATGGGTTGACATTATTGCGTTAGTGTAAGTATGAGTTCTCCCCTGTGGGCTGAGATGGATTGTCCCTACCAGCTGAGATCACCCCAGGGGGTCAAACACAATGTGGCCATACTTGCAAACATTAGAAAAAGTTTAAGTTCAAGGTTAAGTTTAAGCATCAGCCAATTTAAATCGCTGACGTAGTGTCATGTGATAAAACACTACATTGTAGCTGTCCCATCAGATAACCTGGCACACGTTAGCCCTATGCTAACTTTACCAGGTGGCACTGACTATTTCCTGTAACAACTTCCCTCATCAGCGTATCAGAGATGTTCAACTTTTTCTCCACAAACCAACGGCATTTCAATGAAATAGGTCAACTTGGCCTCCATATGGATTTGGTAAACATCCAAAGTCAAAGTTTACTTTTGTTCCACTTGGTCTGTCACAAAGATCAATATGTAGCATGATGCATCCTTGCCTAGGCTACTAGCAACTAAAGTCAGACAAAGTTTTTCGTACATAGTAAAAACAAAGACGAAGAGCCTTGTGGCCTTGTCAAAAAGCTGTCATTTACCACAATTGATATCCCTGCCAGATGGCATATAGCACTAAGGGGTTTAACATGTCATCTCTGGAGCACAGTCATTGTGGGTTTGAGTCCCTGTGAAGTCAAGCTTTTTTGTTGAGAAAAAAACTGTTCACTGCTGGTCCTCAATGCTCAATTCAAATAAGGCTTACATGACGAAGTGGATGATTCTAACAATGCATACAAAACGTTGTACATGTAAGTGTAGCCTACATCAGAAATTAAAGGATGTTTTTGGTCTAACAGTACTGTTAAACTATGCTATTATATTCGGTATGCTTGGRCTATGTAGAATACAAATTCATCATTAAGTGGTCTTGCAAGACATTGATTCAGCTTTGATATTACATTTACATTTACATTTTAGTCATTTAGCAGACGCTCTTATCCAGAGCGACTTACAGTAGAGTGCATACATTTTATTACATTTTACATACTGAGACAAGGATATCCCTACCGGCCAAACCCTCCCTAACCCGGACGACGCTATGCCAATTGTGCGTCGCCCCACGGACCTCCCGGTTGCGGCCGGCTGCTACAGAGCCTGGGCGTGAACCCAGAGACTCTGGTGGCGCAGCTAGCACTGCGATGCAGTGCCCTAGACCACTGCGCCACCCGGGAGATCACCCGGGAGATATAAACTGTATTAAACATGCACCATTCTGAGAAGTGGTGCACTAATGTTATACGACTACGTAGTAGCAGTAACCTATTTGTAATCTTCATTTCCAAGGTTTTTTAAAGGAAAAAGGAAAAAAATTCTATCTCACCTAGGATTCCAACTTGCCGCTCACCGTGAAAAGTACCAGGTGCCAGGATCGCTACACTGTGCTCTTAACATACAGTTTAAATCAGAAGCTTTTTAGTAACTTCAAAAGCAGATTGTGCCGTTTGACTTTTGTCGCCCACAAGTTTAACATCTTTGATAGGCTGATGAGGATGTTGTTAAAGGAAATAATCACTGCCACCTGGTGAACTTAGCATAGGGCTAACGTGTGCCATGTTATCTGATGGGACCAGCTGCAATGCAGCATTCTATCGCGTATCAATACGGCAAGAATTTTTATTGGCTGATGCTTAAACTTGATTTTAAACTTTGTCTGAAGTTCGTAAGTATGGCCCCAGTGTTTTTGGGAGGGTYGATATGCACCTGGCTTCCAGTATCTACTGGGCTTCTTGTGGAGGATTTATAGGGTGAGAGGGAATCATGTCTGTGCTGATCCTGATACAGAGGATCTCCTGTCCTTAAGCTACTGATACTGATACCTTAACCCACTGTCAACATTAGGCAAACATATGCCTATATTAATATATTCTATATGATATCATGCCTTTTGGGTTGCATTTCGGTTACAGTTTGGATCGTCATGTTTCTGTGTCCGTAAAACGTGTGTGAGACCATTGTATTATCAAGTACATGTATCTAAGTTTAATTCATGTCTTGGTCATGTGACTCCCGGAAGGTGAGACAGGTCAWTAAGTTGTTGTCTCTTGTTGTTTTCCTTTGTTTACCTTTACAGCTCCTAATCGTCCCCCTGGCAACGTGTCCTGGAAGACTGATGGCTCATGGGTAACTGTTAGGTGGGATCATGTCAAGACCCTGGACAATGAATCAGCCGTACTGGGTTACAAGGTGAGTGGTGTCTGTTTGTAGGAGAGGTGTGTGCAGGTAGGTATGTTATTGTCATATTGCGAATGCACTGTCAAAATATATTAAATCATGTTAAGATGTGTGAAGTGAAAGGGGATATGCGGTCAACCCTTCTGTAAATAATCAGATATGTAGTGCAATAAAAAGTGAATGTAAAAGAATCAAAGAGCATTTGATAAGGCTCAGCCTGGCAATAGAAAAACATTCAAGATATGGCATATCATCAATAGATAACATGAACCATCCTATTCTGGTTTTATAGTGTGATGCTGTGCAGAGAGAAAACAGAAAAGTAATGAAAACATTAGCTTAATAAAACAAATAATAGTTAACAAAGGGGGAAAGGACACACATTCAATAACCCAACAAATGTATTTCCTCTGTAGAGTTTGTGTGAATAGGTTCCCTCCCTCTGTCTTCTCTCAGGTCCTGTACAAGCACGAGGGCCAGTCTGCTCTGAAGGTTCTGGACAAGGGGAAGACGTCTGTGACCCTGCCCCTACCCAAAGACAATGGCTACGTGGTCCTGGAGATACGCTCCTGGGGGGAGGGGGGCGACGGAGCCGCTCAAGAGACCATCGTCTCCCGAGACTCAGGTGAGACTTGGACTGACTGGGTGTGTGTTCCAATAATATTTTTTTTCTCATAAAGTGTACACTCGTTCACTACTTCCCCTAAATCTATAAGCATTGGATTGGTGAAAGGATGGGCTATAGATTATTTCTACCATATTTCTTATACCAGTCATTTCCTTTCATATCAGTGAAGGGAAGTGAACAAGAGCACACTAACATAATTTTTGTAACTTTCAAGGATTTTGTGGAATTTTATCAGATTGAATCTAGGGCCTTTTTGGGTAGTTCAGATTATCACAGGTGTCTAATTATCTCTGTCCCTCTGTGTGGCCTTATCACATGTATAATATGTTAAATAATCAAATAATACCATTGGTGCATGAAATAGCCTTTGTCTTTTTTTACCCACGTTTTTTTATTTTACGATGTCAATATGTCTTTGTTGTAAATGTTTTAGGGCCAAACTGGTGGCAGTTGTGATAAAAGACAATTGTTGGAAGAGTTGCAGAGTTGCCATTGTTGATTAGATACTTTTTTCATGAATTAGTCTATATTATCTTGAACACTTATGTTCTATCCACTAGAAACTCATGGACAATATGGACACAGATATTTAAAAAAATCATGTAAAATATGAATACATTTAAAAGTTATACAAGTATAAATTACCAACGTTGCCATAGATMACCTGTTCATGACCAACATTCCAGTAACCTTGGTATATTACCAGTAGCTTTGCAACTCTACACACACCACATAGCCCCAGATCTTCTTCGGGCAAGGTTTTGTGCCAAGTTTAAGTTACAACCCCACCTAGGACTAGTCTAACAGCTACACCACTCCTGCTGTGATCAGAACTCACTATAGGAGGATATAAAATAACCAAATCCCATCTCCTGTTCTGCATGAGTCCGCCCCAACAGCTAGTGTAGCCCACGGCTAACAGGATTAGCTAGCTGTCACACACAGAAGGTTACAAGAGCTTAAGTGGTAATTGGAACCACGCGGCTATACACGGCAGCCCAGTCATAATTAGCTGGGAGGATGAGGTCAAACTGTTCTGTGAAATCCATGTCAAATCAAATCAAATCAAAAATCYAATGTTATTGGTCACATACACATGGTTAGCAGATGTTAATGCGAGTGTAGCGAAATGCTTGTGCTTCTTGTTCCGACCGTGCAGTAATATCTAACAAGTAATCTAACAATTCCTAACAATTTCACAACTACCTTATACACACYAGTGTAAAGGAATGAATAAGAATATGTACATATAAATATATGGATGAGCGATGGCCGAACGGCATAGGCAAGATGCAATAGATGGTATAGAGTACAGTACATACATATGAGATGAGTAATGTAGGGTATGTAAACATTATATAAAGTGGCATTGTTTAAAGTGACTAGTGATACATTTATTACATCAAATTTTTWATTATTAAAGTGGATAGAGATTTGAGTCAGTGTGTTGGCAGCAGCCACTCAATGTTAGTGATGGCTGTTTAACAGTCTGATGGCCTTGAGACAGAAGCTGTTTTTCAGTCTCTCGGTCCCCGCTTTGATGCATCTGTACTGACCTCGCCTTCTGGATGATAGCGGGGTGAACAGGCAGTGGCTCGGGTGGTTGTTGTCCTTGATGATCTTTTTGGCCTTCCTGTTTCTGATAGCCTATCATTTCTCAGGTGGCAATTGGAATATTGGAACTAGGTAGCTTTCTGGAGTTCCGTTGCTGCCTGTGAGGTTGCTAGGCTGCTGTGGAAAGTTGAGGTTCGTCAGTGAGTGACAGGGTTTAATGAGAGGTAGAGAGGGTTAATGGGGGTTTACCTCACTGGATTCTGTATTAGTGCCTGTCTATCACACACATGCAGGAATACACACATACTGAACACATATGCGCGTGCGCGCACACACACACACACACACACATTGCTCTTTGGAGTATGCTTAAGACTAGCTGTGTTCTAGTCCCAGTCTCTAGACCCGGGAGGGCTGTGTGAGCCAGTCAGAGAGACAGTGGTTGTTAGTCAGTGTCTGTCAATTAGCTTTTGCTTACTGAGCTCAGTATTAGAACTGTGACTCCTCCAATAAGCAAAGGAGACAAGAAGGCAACTGTTATGATAATACTGTACCAGAGCATGTCCCCAATTTTCTCTCTSTCTCTCTCTCTCTCGCTTTCTATCTCGCTCTCTTTCTCTTTCTCAAACAGGAACTGGAATGATGGTGCAGAACCAGGCGGGATCCCCATGGTCCAATCATGCTCCTTTCCTGCTCACCGCCACACTCTCCATCACTCTCATTGGCTTACTGGACCTGTGATCTACAACAATCCCTGGACATTATGTTTCATGGTCTAAGCCGATTGGTCAAATTCACCTATCTGGAGTTTTGTTGGGGTGGGGTTAAGGGATGAATTTGAATAGGTGGGGAGGGATGTYTGGGGTAATATTTTGAAACAAGGGGGATGGTGGGAGTTGTCAAAATGACTAATGGTTATTTTATTCTTTTTATAAGAAAATCAAAGAGGGTAATTTTTTTATGTGTGGGTCTGTGGGGTTTCAAGTGGGTCAGACTACCTGATTGTCAGTTACATTGGTGTCGTTAGAACCATGCCTTATGGGGATAAGAGAGGCCTTTGTGCTTCACAGCAATATGTCACTCTCTCCATGTCTCCTGGCTTTCCCTACTCTGCTATAAACCCAAGGCTCACTGGCGTATGTCACCCAAATCAGCCTGTGTATGTAGAGCATCATGTGTACATACCATAGAGAATGAAAGAGGACTCTAGTGCRCAAAAGCACGTTTTAGCATGGGCTGCGCAATTGAGGACTTTCACCTTTCTGAAGTTGTCAAATGGGTGGGACATCCTATGGGTTAAGGAAGGATCACATAATTCCATCCAGGTCCTCAGGAGGGATCAGCCAATGAATTATACTTGTGATCAAACATTCCGTAACTGCAGGTGGCAGTAAATCGCCAACCTTCCCTTTATACCTGTTTAAACAACACACTACCAGGTGGCAGTATGCACCCTTTCAGTTTTTTTACCAACTCATAGAAGTAGTAGTAGAAGAACATGTACTACTTCAAAATGGAGATGGTCTCAATGGCGCTGCCCGTGCGCTCACAGACACCATAATGGGACAGGTACAATGATGAGTCCTCTATAATTATCTATGGTACATACATACAGAACAGTAGACAACATCTTTGGTTCCCTCAGACACTGACCAACTCAAACGTTTGTATCTAGAATAAGATGAAGGGGGATAAAACAGTGATGTCATAAATCTCATGATTTTTGAGAAAGTCTACTTCAAATGGAACTCACTGTAAATAGAACGCTAACTTAGTCTACTGGTTTTTCTTATGACACAGTCTGTTTAAAATGGTCCATTTTCTCTTTGGATTTTCTGCCTGTGTATTTGATTGGTTGCTTTATTATTTGTTTGCGATGGCAGCATCAGGATGAATAACTTCAATGGTCCAAATGAATGTTTACCTTTTTTATTGTTTATGTTTAGATGAGAGAACTCAACTTGATAAAGAGCTTCATCAGTTCTTTCAACAGCAAAAATACAATGAAKGTGTGATCACCAAGTACAGAGTTATCGTTAGTATTATTATTAATGCACCATTATTCTGTCACCCTTTATCTATTAACTTTTATGTAACATGTCCTGTTGTTCATTAACTGTTAATCATGCAACACACCTGCCATAAATACTGTCTGTCTGAGAAGGGTTCACAGCAAGGATACGACATCTAAGGAACATACCGCATATGCTAGCTAATCATGAAGCCCCTGTGATATTGATTTGGGTGTAAAGCAAAGAGAATTCCCGCAAGCTATTTAGATGTTCCCGATGTTTCCAGTTACAATAGCAACATGTCAACCACTGTCTTTGTCAAGTGTTATGCCACTGTACATTAAAACCGTGGCAGCTTTTGTACAGTGGGTCTTCTCCTATATTTTCCCATCTGATAACTCCTGCACCTAGAAAGTCTGTGGAATGTATGTTCAGTACATTGAACTATTGATTTTGGGCGTAGCCAAGAAGTTCAATGGTAAACTGCTGTTCCAACACAGTGTGTCTGTTCTCAATATAACTACTGTTAGATACATCTTAACGTGAAACAAGATGGCAACTACTGTATGTTGTCTATTGTTGTTTTATTCCATTTCTGTTGGTCTGAACCATATAAAGGCAGGTTGGCCAGTAGCAGTACGTTTGTGCTGCTACATGTTGTTCTATGCAGTAGAACAGTTCTAGGAACCAAGAAGCTCTGCGGCACTCCAGGGTTTGTTAGTCATCACTAATTGTAATTCTATGATTTCAAAACATCTCAGGAGTGTAGGAATCAAACAATACCTTTTATGGTTTGCAAGGGGTCTTTTTTTGTTATTTGTAAAATTCTGGGAGTTGAAAACGGTTTGTTGAGCAAGTGGTTGGATGATGGACCACTTGTTTTTTCCAGTGCTGTCTGCTAGCTACATTTCACATTTTAGGGCCAAAGCTGTATAGAAGTTATTGTTTGTTTTAAACAGACATCAACTGATTGTCAACATCAGAATGAGCTAGATACAAACACACTGGATATGAAACATTTTGATGACAATCTGTTAGTACAGCAACAACGCCACTATACCCAGAGTACCCAGTTTTGACAGTCACGTTGTTTTCATAATACATTGATGTATTCAACACCTGTCAGTTTTGATGTTTCAGACCCGTAGTGTTGTTTTGATTCCAGTGTGTGAAGCCACCCAATCCTGTGCCTGACAGTGTTCAGGTCATTTTTCTATTGGATCGGGACTGTTGCGTTTTATAAACTGTTTTGGTATGTTGATCACTGTACCTTAAAATAAAGAGGGCAGCTAAAAAAGAGAAGACGTGACTGTCCATACGTCTTATAGTAATGAGTTACTTGAGGAAACACAAACTCTCACTTTGACGTTGAAGACAATGAATGCATGGTAATACTGTCGTTAWAACTGCAGAACAAGGACATCAACTTGACTCTCAACATGCCGGTCAAAGTATAGTCAAACATATTGTTGATGATATATCTCATTTAGCAGCTTTTGCAGGGTCAAACAGTTACTAAGGCCTGATATGCTGAAAGCCACTGGACCACTCAGCTCTGTACACTGTATCACATCTAGCTGTTCAATAATGTTTAAGATAAACTGATACAGCCACCAACTGGGAAAGCAGCCTGTGTTCCCGTAAACACAGGATAGGAGTTACTATGGTAAAGACATAAACTGAGCATARAAAACATTAGGAACACCTTCCTAATATTGAGTTGTACCCTCTTTTGCCCTCAGAACAGCCTCAAGTCGTCGGGGCATGGACTCTACAAGGTGTTGAAAGCGTTCCACAGGGATGCTGGTCCATGTTGATTCCAATGCTTCCCACAGTTGTGTCAAGTTGGCTGGATACCCTTTAGGTGGTTGACCATTCTTGATACACACGGGAAACTGTTGAGTGTGAAAAACCCAGCAGTGTTGCAGTTCTTGACACACTCAAACATGTGCGCCTGGCACCTACTACCATGCCCCGTTCAAAGGCACTTAAATCTTTGGTCTTTCCCATTCACCATCTGAATGGCACACATACACAATACATTGTCTCAAGGCTTAAAAATCATTCTCTAACCTGTCTCCTACCCTTCATCTACACTGATTGAAGTGGATTTAACAAGTGACATCAATAAGGGATCATAGCTTTCACATGGATTCACCCGGTCAGTCTGGAAAGAGCAGATATTCCTAATGTTTTGTACACTTAGTGTATTTGTACACTGGATCTCACTTATCATCGGTCTGTAGATACTGTACTGTACTGTACTGTGCTGCTAGAGTACAGTTGTTAGCACATACTTAGCTCACAACTCAGAGCCTACTGTTTGGTGGGTAGTGTTGTTCCTTCCTCACCCAGCACTGGTATAGGTCTGAGAAGACGCACAAGTACACGTGATCTGCACTTGCTTATTCTACCCCAATGGGGAAGGTTGCCTCAGCCATGGAATGTTGTTGCCCTTTTGGTTATGTACTTAATGCTAGCTTATTCATTTGTGTATGTGTGTGTGTGTGTGTAAATGTTTTTGTTAACGCAACGCTTTTCATATTTAAAACTACCATCAGATATCTCTGTAATACTAAGGTGACATCATGTCCAAAAACTGTTATCGGAATGTTGTGTCAACTTCAGGAAGTCTGATTGGTCGGTTCATCTCTCACTTCGTGGTGGAAGCTATGATGGTGCTCGAAGTAGATGTTGCCCGTAACCACAGATCTACGATCAGTTACTCTCCCCCTAATACTAACCTGAAGCATTAAGGGGGTGAAAACACTGTCCCTGTATCAGTGGTTAAAAAGGGCAACCTCTCTGCTAGGATGTGTTTGTCTGTCAGCTGGCCGGGCTGAAATGTTGATATGTTATGATACCATTTGGCCAATCTAAATCTGTGATTGAATGGGAATGTGAAGGGGGGATGGCACTTGTAAATATGACWAAATAAACACCTTGGGGTTGTATTTAAAACGTTCCTGTTCCWCTGTGTTTTTTATTTCCTTATCACTGTTGAATTTGCATGGATGATGTAGCATGATCAAAGATTGCTTTATTATGTCAGTTGTGACATATCAGGATGAATAGCCCCTAAACACTTGCCATTTTACCTAGTGTGCGTCAATTCATCTATTAGGGAGGGGGACCTGGGTTGATTGTCACAGTCCTTATTATTCCCTAGAGATTGCTGTGTAATATTAAAATATGTAAATTATTTGAAAGATCTCATCCATCTGGTCAATTCATGTCAGCATGACAAGTTTCACGTTTTTATCAGTCGTATGTARAGGATATACACATGGTATACACCGTCCAATGAAATGCACACACACACACGTGTCATATGTTGCTCTCACGGCATAAAATGKTGAATTTTGTTGGGAATATTTCTCGATCAAASAAAGGCTTGACTATTTCTAAGACTCTGTATGCTATAGTTCCTGTTACAAAAGGAATAAGCAACTAGCAAACATTYTGACAACTAACCCCAGAATGGAGCGTGTGTTTGATGGCTTTTAGCTCAATGTTGGAATACGATATGAGGATAGAAAGGGTCCCTACTGTATGTCAACCCAAGGCCTTGGGATTTCTATTAAGGCTTAAACGAGTCTTGTAAGATATACTGGTGCTGAGAAATACATGAGAGTAAAAAGTGTGAAAGCCAACTGCGGTCTCCCCTAATCAGTCAATCTCCCACTACCCAGAATAGCCACGAAACTTATCACTTGCACTTTGATACCAATTATTATTAGGGAAAGTGAAAGTATAAATGAGCAAGAACAAAGCACAGCTAGAAACTCGCCCTKTGTCACTGGTGGAGAAAGGTAATACGATCACATCCATATTCATGTTTTGTATGTAATATGTAATGCTATATTAATGTATGTAACATATCTTGTAATTTCATATGTAATATCACCGCTATTTTGCAACGTACTTATCATGCATGACATTGTGATAACAGCGTGTTTATTAATTAACGTGTGAATAGCATTTGAAAAGATTTAGGTTTGTTAACAGTGGATATAAGTGTGTGTATGCTTACATCAGACTTGGTTCAAATACATTATTGAATACACTGCAGGGTGGGTGGAGTTGACCCTTTTGGTTATGGTGGCCAGGGCGTAAATAAAGGTTACATWWAAAWAWAAAWWAAAAKKWTTWAAAAAAAATACTTTTTGGGGACTTTTTAATTGGTTCCATTATACCAGTCAAGTTACAGTATGTGAAGTGCACTTCAAGTATTTGAAAGTGTTTYTACATTTGACCTAGGTCTGGGTATACATGAATGTGGTTTTGTTTGATATCCAGCTAATCAAGAACAATAGTTACATGGGTTACTAAATGTTAGAGATTGTGAAATACGTTCCAATACTAATTGTTTAACACTATCCAATACTTTGTGATATCTAATATTTACAAACTTGGTTGATCTGAATTAACAACATAACAACAGAATTGCACTCTGCTTTTAAAAAGTATTTCATGTATGAAATGTTATAATTGCATAATTATACGATTTTCGTTATATTTTTATATTTAAGAATGTATTTATTAAGTCATTTGTTTGTTTATTTGTTTGTATGTATTCATTTATTTTAATAATCTATCCTTTCTTTCAGGTACATTGTTTCTAAGGAAAACATTCTTTATTTTTACAACACAATGGTCAGACTTACTGTGCTTGCAGGTATATGCCTATGCCTTCTTCAGTCATTACCATCACTATCATCATCCTCATCCTGCTTATCATTATCATCCTCCTCATCTTATTCTTCAACATGACGCTCTGGCAAACGAGTCCCTAGTGTCTACTCTGTTAACTCAGTAATCTTTCCTCAGGTCTGGGCCTTCTGCTGATGTTGCAGATTGGTAAGCGTTTCCCTCATCAACTTTTTTACATTTCTCAATTGACATGTTTAAACCATAGAGATAAAGATTGTGTTCAATTTAATTCTGTGGTTTAGATCTCCTTATCTGAGCCCCAATTACACCTCTGAGGCTCGGTAATCCTACTCAAATTCACGCATCCTACATAAGCATTTAAAATTAGGAATCCCATAAAGCACAATAATCCAACCCACTATTTTAGAGCACCCCAAAGGGTCAGTGTGAAGTTCAGCCTCTGGATAGATTTCCTCTTCTACCTCCAGCCGCCTCCACCAAACTGGTGTGTCACATGACCAACTGGTCCCAGTATCGCCCAACCACTGGGAAGTTCACCCCTGAGAACATCGACCCGTTCCTCTGCACCCACGTGATCTACGCCCTGGCAACCATCAACAGCTTCAACCAGGTCGCCCCTATCGAGTGGAATGARGAGACCCTCTACAAGAGCCTCAACCACCTGAAGAATGTGTGAGTGACTCTGGATTGACATCAGTGAGAGTTGGGCCTTAGTTAATAATTCCACGGTGAACACAAGGTTTGACTCCTCATCTTACCTCTCTGATCTGCAGGAACCCAATGATGAAGACTCTGCTGTCTGTCGGAGGCACAGTCAACGGACTCAGCCCGTAAGTCTCTTATTGGTTCTTCACAGTATTTTATTGCGATTTCACAGCTCTACAAAAGCATGGTTTGCGATAAGATAAAACTTAACTTTCACATCTTTCCACTAATCCACATTAAACAGATTTGTATTTTTGTACCCAGCATCTGAAAAAGTCAATTTCAATGGTGCAGGTTTTTATTGTTTCCCATTCCACTCCTTTTTTATCAGGTTTAATCATTGTGTTTTATCATAGTGTTTAATCATAGTGTTTTATCATAGTGTTTTCAATTTCCCTACTTCTGCACATCAATAGGCTCAGGACCAGAGTAACGGTTTACATTGTCTCCCTCCACCCCTCTAGATTCATCGGCATGGTGTCCAAGCCTGAGGGCCGCCYGGCCTTCATCAAGTCAGCCATCAGCTACCTGCGTTCCCATGGCTTTGACGGTCTCAACCTGGCCTGGGAGTTCCCCACTCAAAACGGCAGCCCCGATGGAGACAGAGAGKGATTCACCGAGCTCGTCAGAGTAAGCTTGCACATAAACTTTTTTACTGCAGTTATAACATAAGTGAGGATTTGCACCTTTATCTTTCAATGTGTTTCTGTCATTTTCTGTGACTTGTTATCGTTGTAGCGCTGTCTATCCGGCTCAGCCTGAACGGCCGTATAGTTTTGACTGTTTTCTGTACCTAATGTCTCTGTATGGCTTAACAGGAGCTGCAGAAGGCCTTTGAGAATGACGCTAAAGACACCAGGCTGACCCAGCTGCTCCTGTCTGCCAACGTGGCTGCTCTTCAGCCCACTATCAACTCCAGCTATGAGGTGGCCCAGATCGCCAGGTACTGTAGACAGCATGGGTCTGGGAGAAACCCACTCAACTGATATAAGTCTCTGATATAAATTGAAGTCTTTGTTTTCTCTCTTTCTCTTTTTTATCTCTCTCCCTCTCTCTCTTTTTCAAACAAACACACTTTATATACTTCATTCCTCTGTCTATTTATGTCTCTGCAGCTCTCTGGACTTCATCAACGTGATGACCTATGACTTCCATGGACACTGGGAGAGAGCCACAGGACAAAATAGCCCACTGTTCCGCAGCAGCCATGACTCGGGGACACACTACCACTTCAATGTCGTAAGACAACTTTCTTTTTTAACATCTACACCAAGTTTTTCACCAGGAAACTTGTGAAGAAATTATGTAAATATAGGAAAAATTGGTATAGATGTCCTCCATTGTAGCTCCCTTGTCTTAACCACCTGTCCCTGTGTGTTAGGACTCTGCAATCACCTACTGGCTGGACAACGGTGCTCCCGCTGAGAAGCTGCTGATGGGTTTCCCCACCTACGGCCGTACCTACCGTCTCACCACCTCCAACACTGGCCTGGGAGCCCCCACCAACGGCCCGGCTGACGCAGGCCCCTACACCCGTGACGCAGGATACTGGTCCTACTACGAGGTGCGCCAAAACTTTAATAACTATGTTCATGATCATACATCTGATCTATATATATATATTTTTTTTTAAATGTAGTTTGTTTGTTAATCTGTTTGTTTGTCATTATCTAACAGAATGTTTCACTCCTCCCAGGTCTGCTCCTTCACCTCCGGTGCCACTATCGAATGGGTTGATGAGCAGAAGGTCCCCTACGCRGTCAAAGGCAGTTCCTGGGTGGGCTACGACAGCAAGGAGAGCTACGCTGCCAAGGTACATGCCAGGAACATATGAGTCAATATCAATCAATCATGCAATCAACTGATTTATCTCTAAAGCCATGTCCATGTTAGCACATCTGTCTGTGTCTTCTTTGCTTCATCAGGTCCAGTGGCTGAAGACCAAGAACCTGGGAGGAGCCTCTGTGTGGACCCTAGACATGGATGACTTCAGTGGTGCTTTCTGTGCTGATGGCTCCTTCCCTCTCGTCAACCACCTCCGCAACTCTCTGGGTAAATGAACTTCCATTCAGTTCAATTGAATTCAATTAAATTGACTTTACAAACCTCTAAGTCAAGTATAGTAAAGGTATACAGTATGTAGGACTATATATCATCTCAAACTCTCCTCCCTTTCTCCATACCTCCTTCCCTTTCTCCCTCCCTCTCCCAGGCTTCGCCCCCAAGCCCACCACCACTCGGGCACCCACCACCACCCCTGACCCCATCCTCAGCTTCTGCTCCGGACGCCCAGACGGCCTGTACGTCAACATCTTCGACAACACCACCTACTTCCAGTGTTTCCGTGGCAACACCTACCTGCACAAATGCCAGCCCGGCCTGGTCTATGTTGATGCTTGCAAGTGCTGCAACTGGCCCTGAATTACTGCTAGCTATGTACTGTAGGACCAATTAGTTAGAATGCCATAACAACCTTCAATGACAACATGCTGTTACAGCAATAACCTACCTTAGCAACTTAATCTTTAAAATAAATGTTTTAATTTTGTCCTTTCCCGTTTGCCTGGCTACAATCTTCCTCAATAAAAAAATAATAACATATAATGTGAATGTTTAATTTTGCTTGGTGTTTGACATAGAAACACAGGATTTTCAGAGTTTTTTCCAATCCTGTATATTAATTATGAAATTATGAAAAATATTAACAACGTTCCACCCATGAGGCCACTAGAAGGCAATCTGGTCATTTTAAATGTGTTAACATTTGTTTAAATGTAACCTATATTTAACTAGGCAAGTCGGTTATGAACAAATTCTTATTTACAATGACGGCCTACACCGGCCGAACCCGGACGACACTGGGCCAATTTTGCGCCGCACTATGGGACTCCCAATCACGGCCGGTTGTGATACAGCCTGGATTCGTTTAACTGCAGGAAAGAGCTACACTGCYTATATCAAGCATTTAGTCAACGGTCTCTCTCCTCCCTGCAAATATAACCACATACATATAAGAATGCGTCATAATCAATTACAAATACTATAGTTTACCAATTTTCTCTTGGTCTCAAAGAACTTCCCAAAGTTAGGGGGTTTCGTCATCTCACACAAGATTATACATAACAGCCAATGTTATATTATTACCAGTTTACCAAGTAATTTCTAAGTTAATATCGGGGACTGAAAAATAAAGAAACATTTTATATTTTCATTCCTACAAACCTGGATGTTTACCAGAAAACATGATAAACCACCCCCATGGTTATAGACTGCTCTACCTGGATGTTTACCAGAAAACATGATAAACCACTCCCATGGTACCAGATGTTTTCTGGTAAACATCCAGGTAGAGCAGTCTATAACCATGGGGGTGGTTTATCATGTTTTCTGGTAAACATCCAGGTAGAGCAGTCTATAACCATGGGGGTGGTTTATCATGTTTTCTGGTAAACATCCAGGTAGAGCAGTCTATAACCATGGGGGTGGTTTATCATGTTTTCTGGTAAACATCCAGGTAGAGCTGTCTATAACCTAATTATTAAAGTTATTTAAGGTGACTAGTGATACCTTTATTAAGTCCATTTATTAAAGTGGCCAGAGATTTGAGTCTGTATGTTGGCAGCAGCCTCTCTATGTTAYTGATGGCTGTTTAACAGTCTGAGGCCTTGAGATAGAAGCTGTTTTTCAGTCTCTCGGTCCCAGATTMGTTGCACCTGTACCCAGCTTTGTTGCACCCTCGCCTTCTGGATGATAGCGGGGTGAACAGGCATTGGCTCGGTTGGTTGTTGTRCTTGATGATCTTTTTGGAAGCGTGCATGGCCACGCAGTCAATCAATTGAATTTACCACAGATGGACTCCAATCAAGTTGTAGAAACATCTCAAGGATGATCAATGGAAACAGMATGCACCTGAGCAAAATGTTGAGTCTCAAAGCAAAGGGTCTGAATAATTATGTATGTAAGGTATTTCTGTTTGAATTTTTTATACATTTGCTAAAAATTCAAAAACCTATTTTTGCTGTGTCATTATGGGGTATTGTGTGTAGATTAATGAGTAAAACATTGTATTTAATCAATTTTAAAATAAGGCTGTAACATAACAAAATGTGGAAAAGGTCAAGTGGTTCGAATGCACTGTATTGGGCTTCTTGCCGTCAATTTGCAGTCTACAAATTATACTGAACTAAAATAGATATACAACATGTAAAGTGTTGGTCCCATGTTTAATGAACTGAAGTAAAATATCCCAAACATTTTCCATACACACTTAAAGGTTATTTATCAAAAAATGTGGCCACAAATTCGTTTACATCCCTGTTAGTAAGCATTACTCCTTTGCCAAGATAATCCGCCTACCTGACAGGTGTGGCAAATTAAARAGTATGACCATTACACAGGTGCACATTTGTTCTGGGCACAATAGAAGGCCACTAAAATATGCAGTTTTGTCACACAGCACAATGCCACAACTGTCTAAAGTTTTGAGGGAGCGTGCAATTGGCATGCTGACTGCAGGAATGTCCACCAGAGCTGTTGCCATAGAATTTAATGTWAATTTCTCTACCATAAGCCYCATCAAATGTCATTTTAGAGAATTTGGCTGTACGTCCAACCATCCTTACCACCACAGACCACGTGTACACACTCCAGCCCAGGACCTCCCCATCTGGCTTCTTCACCTGTGGGATCGTCTGAGACCAGCCACACGGACAGCTGATGAAACTGTGGGTTTGCAGAAGTGAAGAATTTCTGCACAAACTGTCAGAAACCGTCTCAAGGAAGCTCATCTGTGTGCTCGTCATCCTCACCAGGGTCTTGACCTCATTGCAGTTTGACGTCYTAACAGACTTCAGTGGGCAAATGCTCTTCACGGATAAATCCCGGTTTAAACTGTACCAGGCAGATGGCAGACAGCATGCATGGCGTTGAGCGGTTTGCTGATGTCAACGTTGTGAACAGAGTGTCCCATGGCGMCAGTGGGGTTATGTTATGGGCAGATTATATATGGACAACGAACACAATTGCATTTTATCGATGGCAATTTGAATGCAAAGAGATACCATGATGTGATCCTGAGGCCCATTGTTGTGCCTTTCATCRGCCATCATCACCTCATGTTTCAGCATGATAATGTACTGCCCCATGTTGCCAGGATCTGTACCCAATTACTGGAAGCTGAAAATGTCCCAGTTCTTCCATGGCCTGCATTCTCACCAGACATGTTACCCATTGAGCATGTTTGGGATGGTCTGGATTGATGTGCACGACAGTGTGTTCCAGTTCCTGTCACTATCAAGCAACTTTGAACAGTGGGACAACATTCCACAGGCCACAATCAACAGCCTCATGAACTCTATGTGAAGGAGATGTGTCACGCTGCATGAGGCAACTGATGGTCACACTAGATATTGACTGGTTTTCTGATCCACGCCCCTACCATTTTTTAAGGTATCTGTGACCAACAGATGCATATCTGTATTCCTAGTCATGTGAAATCTATAGATTAGGGCCTAATGACTTTATTTCAATTGACTGATTTCCTTATATAAACTGTAACTCAGTAAAKTCTTTTAAAWTGTTGCATGTTGCGTTTATACAGTATTTTTGTTCAGTAAAGATTTTAAGAAAAAATGTGACTTACATGATTGATATGAACTGCCATTGCTGTCACTGAAKACTAAAAGTCAAGGTTTGAAAAAAATTAACAAATGCATAGCTGCAAGCTGTACCATATTTCATGAGGACAGTTTAGATAATGCTTTATTACTTACAGATAGACAGTTTATTAAAGGTTGTTTAAGACACCACTAGTATATATTACTGTAATCAGTAGACTAAGAAGTACCCAGATAGGAACAAGCAGGCAGCAGGAAGGCAGCCCTCCAAAGTGATTGCGCCATGGCGAGAAAGCCGAGATGCTCGGTGGCCTCACCGGTAAGGTGCTTGCGATTGYCCGCTTTAGTCACATGACAGCCGTGCTCCTGCTGCTGACATGCCGTTTTCCTTACACACCCCAACCGCCCTTTTCCTGACCTGCYACACTACAGCTGCCAGTCAAAGGGCAAGCTGCTTTTTTTCAGTGTCAAATCAGCAGCATGCCTGCTCCCTGGTCCCATTTATTTTTATATACACGTAACTGACAAAATAATGGAAACATGAGCAAAGGAGGGATWCAAAGTATATTGAAAGCAGGTTCTTCCACACAGGTCTGGTTCCTGAGTTAATTAATCAATTACCATCCCATCATGCTTAGGGTCATGTATAAAAATGCTGGGCAGGCCATGATTTTGGCTACCATGGCAATGCCCCATAGGATGACAATATCCCCATCCACAGGGCGCGAGTGGTCACTGAAAGATTTGATGAGCATGAAAACAATGTTAACCATATGCCATGGCCGTCCGAGTCATCAGATCTCATCCCAAGTGAACATTTATGGGAGATTATGGAGCGGCGCCTGAGACAGCGTTTTTCACCACCATCATCAAAACAACAAATGCTGGAATTTCTTGTAGAAGAATGATGTTGCATCCCTCCAATAGAGTTCCAGACACTTGTAGAATTGAGCCAGCTGTTCTGGCTCGTGGTGGCCCAACGCCCTATTAAGTAGTAATGTGCAGTTCGCGAACAATTCATAATTTTTCAAGCACTCATTTTTGTGACTGAAGAGTCATGATCGTTTTTCCGAGTGACTTGTTCACTTTAGTCATTAGTTTGACCTGCTGGGCGCAATGATATCTACAGCAGYGTTAATACACGCTCCTCTGGCTCAGCTGCTCCAGAGACGTCTATCATGTGTGTGCAGAAACAATAGATCATGCATAGAGAAGAAAAATACATGTACATTGTTTGAAGCACATTTTAATAAGTCTCAGTCACAGACAASATCTCCAATAAGCCCCCTATGGTGAATGAGAGGCTTGCAGAATSATGATTTATTCTAGTTMTTAGTTCATCGTTCGCCAGTGGGTCCTGTGTGCTCTGGGCATTACTGAATCAAGTTTCATTCCTCTTACTGAACGAGTTGAAAAGTCYGTAAAAGAGTCCAACTTCCCATCACTACTATTAAGACACTTTATATTGGTGTTTCCTTTATTTTGGCAGTTACCTGTAGGTATTATATAATTATTGATTTTTAGTTTAGCGGTCCTCTGAGTAGGGGCTACCTGCCAGAGATGCAAATCAATGTCTTAAGGCCTTTTCGCACTGTACATCKGACTCAGTAATTTGCTATTATCACGTCACACCTTGCAATGTTTATATAATTATAGTTGATAAAAGTATTGAAGAACTGGAAGTTAGGACAGCATGAATATGTGAAAGTTAGTTTGGTGTCTTTAGCTTGAACGGTTCAAGAGTTACTGTTGGTGAGTTAATTTATGCAAATGTGTAAAGTTATAATTGATAAAGATCTTTAAGAATTTGAAGTTAGCATAACGTGATWGTTTTTTCAAGTTGGTTTTATAGCTTATTTGGCCAAGGATTAGGACTATTTTAAATAGCTACCATTGTTTTACTGTGGTTCTATTTCAAACCCATGTTAATGTATGCAAATTTTAAATGGTTAAATTCAAAAATGTTAAATATTATAAAACATCCGATTGCAGGCTATCTAAGTTGGGTGTGTTGATAGCTTAAATTGTGTAAGAGCAGTGGAGAATCAAAATACTTCCCATTCAAGCTTGTGGACATTTTATTAACATTTAAAATGCTTACTGTTCAAAATGTAATAAAAATAATAAACACAAGCAATCTAAGTTGGGTCAGTCTGCACATTTGGACGTTGTTTAAGCACTAGAGCAAGCAATTAATAATAATAATAATAATAATATGAGTAAGTAAGAAATCTAGAATTGTGCATGCACACCTAATAAAGAGTGAAATAGCTTGGTTGGATGAGTGTCTACCCCCCTTGTAATAGCAATCCTAAATTAGCTCAGGTGTAATCACCTTCAAAATCACACACCAAGTAAATTGGCCTCCACCTGTGTTAAATTGTAGTGATTCGCATAATTTCAGGATTTTTATTTAACCTTTATTTAACCAGGTAGGCTAGTTGAGAACATTTACAACTGTGACCTAGAAACAGTTCCTGTTGGTTCCCTTTGCTGGGTAGTGAATTGCAAAGCAAACACTCAACCATGAGCACCAAGGAGCTTGTAAATGAACTCTGGGACACAGTTGTGGAAATGTACAGCACAGTAGCCTGAGTACCAATCTCTTTAGCTAACATTCCACTCCTTGTCATTGTCAAAGAGACTAGCCTTTCGGCAAGSTCAACGTTCAATATGCAGCTGGATTTACGGCGCAGTAACTAATTGGTAGTTGGAAACAACATTCATGTTTTCCATGTCAACGTTACGGAACATGGGGTGCGCATRACAAATTTGGCGSAATATAGAATTTTAAYAACAACTATACAATACCGTCACGACCTGCTGCAGTAATTCCCTTGTGAGAAGGCAGTGTCAATGCAAGATCATGTTGTTCAAAGTGACTAGAGAGGACTCCGTAATGAGAGAGTAATAATGATATAATAATGAAATATTCGCCAACAAGATTCAATCGAGCTGCGTTTTCTTCAGTTGCATCACATTAATGAGAGGAAAGAAACGCAAAACTGGCACCTGTCATCATTCCTCGCATCATGACTTACTTACACATTTTTACAAGACAGGCCACTAGGAATGTTCAATCAATCAAAGCCACCAACGCACCTCAGACACACACAAAACACATTTCTTCTTTCCTAAAAACAAATTCGGACTCACCTTCAATTATTGGCTGAAGTCCATCAGAAAGTAAGCCTAGGATGTGGTATAGCATAATGTTAAAATAATTTTGCCTATCAAATTAATTGACAAGGAACGTTTAYAGGGTGAGAGAGAGACAGCTATAGTATTACTAGAGACGTTGGTTATTATGTAATTATTATCCCAGTTTCTGCCTTATTCCAGAAGGAAGATTTCCATGGGATTCGTTTTTTCCAAACTGCCTCCCGTAATTCTTTATTTGTTCATTAAATTGAGTCTATGCCGGAAGCCTGGTGGTTTTGATCGGTAGGGGTGAAGTTATTTCAACATCATGTCTACATGATAAAAGGCTACAATGATCACTTGCGCCTGGCTGCCAATATAGGTGTCCCCATAGGTCTAATATTTAAATTGAGGAAATGTGATCAAAATCATTCATTTTGAGATCCATGTTAGACATCCCTCCTGATGAAAAGGCCCCCCATCCTGCTGATGTGAGCTGCTGGAAAGTGCACTTGATATTTGTTTWTGGATGAGAAAGTGAACTTCCCATTTCCAAAAAGGAGCTCAGTTGGGAATTGGAAATTCTTTTTCGCGATCTGTTGTCTATGTCAACAGCCGTGGTTTCATAAAATAGGCCTAGGCACTATATATTTTGAATTGCACAATTATTTAAAGCATTTGGAGATGTTCAAGTTCAACTTCAATACATTGGCACAAAACGTGCGTCAGACAAAAAACATGTTTGTCTCTGGGTTGCATAGCACAGGTGGTCACCTAAATTCACTGTAGTAGGCTAGGCCTAATATACAGTTGAAGTCGGATGTTTACATACACTTAGGTTGGAGTCAATTAAAACAAGTTTTTCAACCACTCCACAAATGTCTTGTTAACGAACTATAGTTTTGGCAAGTCGGTTAGGACATTTACTTTGTGCATGACACAAGTCATTTTCCAACAATTGTTTACAGACAGATTATTTCACTTATACTTCACTGTATCACAATTCCAGTGGGTCAGAAGTTMACATACACGAAGTTGACTGTGCCTTTTATTAAACAGCTTGGAAAATTCCAGAAAATGATGTCATGGCTTTATAAGCTTCTAATAGGCTAATTGACATCATTTGAGTCAATTGGAGGCGTACCTGTGGATGTATTTCAAGGCCTACCTTCAAACTCAGTGCCTCTGTGCTTGACATTATGGGAAAATCGAAATAAATCAGCCAAGACCTCCACAAGTCTGGTTCATCCTTGGGAGCAACTTCCAAATGCCTGAAGGTACAACGTTCATCTGTACAKACAATAGTACGCAAGCATAAACACCATGGGACCACGCAGCCGTCATACCGCTCAGGAAGGAGACGCGTTCTGTCTCCTAGAGATGAACGTACTTTGGTGAGAAGTGCAAATCAATCCCTGAACAACAGCAAAGGACCTTGTGAAGATGCTGGAGGAAACAGGTACAAAAGTATCTATATCCACAGTAAAACGAGTCCTATATTGACATAACCTGAAAGGCCGCTCAGCACGGAAGAAGCCACTGCTCCAAAACCACCATAAAAAGCCAGACTACGGTTTGCAACTGCACAGGGGGACAGATATCGTACTTTTTGGAGAAATGTCCGCTGGTCTGATGACATAAAAATAGAGCTGTTTGGCCATAATGACCATCATTATGTTTGGAGGATAACATCTTGCAACGCGAGAACACCAACCCACCGTGAAACATGGGGGGTGGCAGCATCATGTTGTGGGTGGTGCTTTGCTGCAAGAGGGACTGGTGCACTTAACAAAATAGATGGATCAATGAGGTAGGAAATAATGTGTATATATTGAGCAATATCTCAAGACATCATCAGGAAGTTTAAAGCTTTGGTGGCAAATGGGTTCTTCAATGGACAAAGACCAAGCATACTTCCAAAGATGTGGCACAAATGGCTTGTGGATAACAAAGTCAAGGTATTGGAGGGGCCATCACAAAGCCCTGACCTCAAATCCTATAGAAATGTGTGGACAGAACTTGAAAAAGCGTGTGCAGCAAGGAGGCGTACAAACCTGACTCAGTTACACAGCTCTGTCAGGAGGAATGGGCCAAAATTCACCAACTTATGTGGGAAGCTTGTGGAAGGCTACCCGAAACATTTTTACCAAGTTAAACAATTTATAAGGCAATGCTACCAAATAGTAATTGAGTGTTATGTAAACTTCTGACCACTGGGAAATGTTGATGAAAGAAACAAGCTAAATAAATAATTCTCTACTATTTTCTGACATTTCACATTCTAAAATAACAGTGGTGACCTAACTGACAGGGAATTTTTACTGGATTAATGTCAGGAAATTGTGCAAACTGAATTTAGATGTTTATTTGGCTAAGATGTATGTAAACATCCGACTTCAACTGTAGGCTAGCATATTAAAGATGGATTAATAGCCCAGCCTATGAATTAACTTCTAATTTACACATCTCTGTCTTCACTGTTCCCTTCTTGCGCAATTCATGCATCTCCGCTGGCATCTCCGCTGGCATCTCCACTGGCATCTCCGCTGGCATCTCCACTGGCCTTTCCATCTTCCATTCACTCTTCCAATCTTCCATCCATAGCTCTTGAACCAGAAGCCTGCCGAACAGGCAGGTCAGTATTTGACGTCCATCTATGTCTGAGGGTGTCGGGAGATGACTTGGAAACCGGCCACTAGGGGCAACAGTGAGTGTTTTTAACTTCAAGTAGGTTTCGCTTTAGTTGGGTGTTGTYGACAGGGATGGCGGATAGGCGGAAGCATCTGCCTCTGGTTCGAAAGGTTGCATGTTCAAATCAAGCGATAGAAAAGTATCTGCCTCTGGTTCTAAAGATTGCATGTTCGAACCAAGCAATATAATTTATTTGGGGATACATCTTTTAAAAGCCTATCCCTATCTCAGCGGAGGATCCTCAGAGGAGGAAGGGGAGGATCATCCTCATAAAAAATAATAATAATGAAACATTAAAAATGTTTTCGTTTTTAGATTAAACTATACTAACTATTTTCATGTCACCAAATAATTGATTAAAATACAGTGTTTTGCAAGGGTCTACAGTATTCTCAGCAGCACTTTGTAGGGTAGCACCATGGTGAGTAGTTGACACAAATAGAAAGACAATAGTTGAACAGTTTTGAACAAATACATTTCTTCAAAAATTAAGGAGAAGCAAGAGAGAGCGGGAGAGATATTTGGATAATTTTTTTTTGCAAATGCAGCTAGCTAGTTTAGCCTACTAAAACAACSTGGTCAAACAGAGAGGGATGGTATGTTAGTGTAACAGTTTAACTTTCGTCCGTCCCGTCGCCCCGATCTGGGCGTGAACCAGGGACCCTCTGCACACATCAACAACAGTCACCCACGAAGCATCGTTACCCATCGCTCCACAAAACTGCGGCCCTTGCAGAGCAAGGGGAACCACTACTTCAAGGTCTCAGAGCAAGTGAKGTCACCGATTGAAAGGCTATTAGCGCGCACCACCGCTAACTAGACAGCCATTTCACACCGGTTACATTAGCTAGCTGGCTATGGCTATCCAATACTGGAACACTTRCAAGTCAAGGTAAGCTTTTGGTTTTATTAATGTATTGCCAATGGGGCCTGCCGGTGTAATTGCTAAACTGCTTAAACAGCGAAGGATGCTGTTAGCTAGCTGACAGTGGTGTAAAGTACTACCTAGTACTTATTTTTGAGGTATCTGTACTTTACTTTACTATTTATATTTTTTGGCAACTTTTACTTTCACTACATTCCTAAATAAAATAATATATTTTTTACTCCATATATTTTCCCTGACACCGAAAAGTACTCGATACATTTTGAATGCTTAGCAGGACAGGAAAATGGTTTAAATCACACACTTATCAAGAGAACATCCCTGGTCATATTGCCTTTGACCTGGTGGACTCACTAAATGTAAATGCTTAGTTTGTAAATTATGTCTGAGTGTTGGAGTGTGCCACTGGCTATCCGTAAAAAAAMATCTAAAAAAATACAGTTTTGTATTTTTATTATATACATTTTTTTTTTCAAGATAAAAAATGTATTTTTTCCCCTTAAAAGTGTGCAGTATGGTATGTAGATAAGTAGGGGTAAAATCCTTATTTAAATTAAATGCATGAAACTCTGACGCACTGACCATATATTTTTACATGCACACCAATATCCCGTTATTATTCGGGATACTCTGTTTNGTCACCGATTGAAAGGCTATTAGCGCGCACCACCGCTAACTAGACAGCCATTTCACACCGGTTACATTAGCTAGCTGGCTATGGCTATCCAATACTGGAACACTTRCAAGTCAAGGTAAGCTTTTGGTTTTATTAATGTATTGCCAATGGGGCCTGCCGGTGTAATTGCTAAACTGCTTAAACAGCGAAGGATGCTGTTAGCTAGCTGACAGTGGTGTAAAGTACTACCTAGTACTTATTTTTGAGGTATCTGTACTTTACTTTACTATTTATATTTTTTGGCAACTTTTACTTTCACTACATTCCTAAATAAAATAATATATTTTTTACTCCATATATTTTCCCTGACACCGAAAAGTACTCGATACATTTTGAATGCTTAGCAGGACAGGAAAATGGTTTAAATCACACACTTATCAAGAGAACATCCCTGGTCATATTGCCTTTGACCTGGTGGACTCACTAAATGTAAATGCTTAGTTTGTAAATTATGTCTGAGTGTTGGAGTGTGCCACTGGCTATCCGTAAAAAAAMATCTAAAAAAATACAGTTTTGTATTTTTATTATATACATTTTTTTTTTCAAGATAAAAAATGTATTTTTTCCCCTTAAAAGTGTGCAGTATGGTATGTAGATAAGTAGGGGTAAAATCCTTATTTAAATTAAATGCATGAAACTCTGACGCACTGACCATATATTTTTACATGCACACCAATATCCCGTTATTATTCGGGATACTCAAGTATTCTGTTTTTGAGTTGATGCATATAAACAGAATTTCCCGGTAATAATAACCCGAAAAACYTTGTATCCTGATATGAAAAACCTGGATAAGATGCCTGGGATATACTGATCTTAGAGTTTAAAAAGTAGGCTTTCTGCACAGTTCAATCKAKCATAATAATTCCATAATCATTTATTTTGCTGATAGTCCGTACTGGARCGTATAGCCTATTGGCTTAGGCTACTTTCACAACAAATGTAGATATTTTTCTGATTACAGTTTTAAACATTTAGTATGGCATATGATAATTTCCGACATATGGAAGGCCATTTTTTTGTCAACTATAGTTAGATACATGCAACTTCTCTTCTTTCAAAACTTGTTGCCCTTGAAGACAAAAAAAGTAGAATAAGGTCTTACATCGATAGAATGAATGCATTAGTAAAATAGTTAACATCGGTAAATTTGTCTGTTTCGTTTAGGGACCGGGGAGTAAACGCAATGACTTCAAAACAGTAGAAAGAAGCCTAGACGTTTCTGATAAGAAATACTGTCTGGTGCATTGTAAGGGGTGAGTACTGGCMGCAGAGAAGTCAGGCGCAGGAGAGCAAAAACTGTGTTTACAACGGAGCAGTTTAATAATAAAAACCACCGGAATCAGAACAAACAATCAATGGGTACAAAACCCGTCGCACACCAGATAAACGTGCACATGCACTTACAATAAACAATTCCGGACAAGGACATGGGGGGGAACAGAGGGTTAAATACACAACATGTAATGATGGAATTGAAACCAGGTGTGTGGGAAGACAAGAKAAAACAYATGGAAAATGAAAAGTGGATRGATGATGGCTAGAAGACCGGCGACGCCGACCGCRGAACGCCGCCSGAACAAGGAGAGGAACCAACTTCGGCGGAAGTCGTGACATGCATAGCAGTGTCAAAGATAACTGTTACACACATATTAAAATGTTCTCAAGAGTTGKRTAAAACTTCTTACGGCTGAGATCCCGTTAACGGGATCGATATGACAACAGCCAGTGAAAGTGCAGGGCGCCAAATCCAAAACAACAGAAATCTCATAATTTAAATTCCTCAGACATACAAGTATTTTACACCATTTTATAGATCAACTTGTTGTTAATCCCACCACAGTGTCCGATTTCAAAAAGACTTTATGACGAAAGCACACCAAACGATTATGTTAGGTCTGCACCTAGTCACAGAAAAACCCAGCCATTTTTCCAGCCAAAGAGAGGAGTCACAAAAAGCATAAATAGAGATAAAATTAATCACTAACCTTTGATGATCTTCATCAGATGACACTCATAGGACTTCATGTTACACAATACATGTATGTTTTGTTCGATAAACTTCATATTTATATCCAAAAATCTTAGTTTACATTGGCGCGTTATGTTCAGTAATGTTTTGCCTCCAAAACATCCGGTGATTTTGCAGAGAGCCACATCAATTTACAGAAATACTCATAATAAACATTGATAAAAGATACAAGTATTAAACATGGAACTTTAGATAAACTTCTCCTTAATGCAACCGCTGTGTCAGATTTCAAAAAAACTTTACGGAAAAAGCACACCATGCTATAATCTGAGTACAGCGCTCAGAGCTCAAATAAGCCATAAAAATATCCGCCATGTTGTGGAGTCAACAGAAGTCAGAAATAGCATTATAAATATTCACTTACCTTTGATGATCTTCATCCGAATGCACTCCCAGGAATCCCAGTTCCACAAAAAAAAAATGTTTTGTTCGTTATAGTCCATCATTTATGTCCAAATACCTTCATTTTGGTCTGTCTCTTATACACATCTAGATGTGTATAAGAGACAGGACCAATATCCCACTGTATATTGGATAGGCAAACCTACAAACCTCAGATTTCCCACTTCCTGGTTGGATTTTTTCTCAGGTTTTTGCCTGCCATATGAGTTCTGTTATACTCACAGACATCATTCAAACAGTTTTAGAAACTTCAGAMTGTTTTATATCCAAATCTACTCATAATATGCATATCTTAGCCTCTGAGCCTGAGTAGCAGGCAGTTTACTCTGGGCACCTTTTCACCCAAGCTACTCAATACTGCCCCCAGCCATAAGAAGTTAAAGAAAGTAATCATATTTCTCCACTTCTGTTCCAGGGACAAAATTAACATGTGTTATATCATTTTCCTGCAACAATTGCATGTCTGCAATAATTCCTATTTTATTAGGCTACATGTGAGAGGTTATAGGACTACGGTCAGTGTCCAGATTTCAGTTACCATTCCATTTAACCCATATAATCTTAAATTAGGAATATTTTGTTTATTCATGGTTACAGGGATACTCGTGAGAGTATGAGCTACTATCCGGAATACTGTGCACGTGTAAACGTGGCCAATGACACAGCAACATTTGAAAAAAAGTTCAAGGCAGTGTACTTTCTATAAGCACTGTGTCTTATCTGTCTTGTTTTGCCTTTCTCAGCTGAGTACTGTACATTACCTGGCATGCGCCTGTCATAAACACATCTCCACCCAATCCAGACCATTCTGTACATATCTTATCTGATTGTATTGCAATACTTTTATTAACCCCCCTCCCATTTGGTCACATAAACAATATAAAAGGACAGACTAAACTTCTCATCACTGGTTCTTTCATCGTTGAAATTCCCAAGGTAAGCTTGGAAGGAAACTCTGAGAGCTGACAGTTTATTCCGTCATATTTTGACCAATMATTCATTGTGTAATTGAATGAAAAAACCTTTGATGTTAGCTGCTATCTTGTTTTAGTTGCTAGACACTGTTGCTTTTAATGCTATTGCTAAATTAATTTACTAAAGATTCTAAGTATCTAAATTTATTAAGGAGAGTCAGTGAATGAACACATAATTTCAATAGTGTAGGACATGTTGTTTAGGACAGTACCATGCACAGTACAGTTGGTCAGGTTTAATTATTTAATGGGGAGATAGCTATTAGTGGTGGGTAGTTTATTGTTGTGATGTAGTGAGCAGGTAAATGTTTGACACCTTGCATCAGTTCCATGCTGGCATAACCCACTGTAAATACCAACTGTAATCATTAATATCAGATTCAAGATTAATTGATGAATCTCTGTCTCTCTCTCTCTCTTGTATCAAACAGAAGTCAAGATGTCTAAGCTGACAATCTTAGCAGGTGACTACATACAACTCATCCACTACGACTCCATAGTTTACATCAGGCACAATCACTGCCCTTTGTCGTCTAATAAAAGGATATGCTTTGACAAATGTTTTTGGGCAATTTACACAGGCATTTGCTTTGCCTTTCAAAACTGCACTATCACATCAGTGCAGATAAAAGTTTTTGCTCTCTCTCTCTCTCTCTCTCTAGGCTTGTGCCTGMTGCTGTGCCAGTTGGGTGCTTCCACCTCAGTGTCCACCACAGCTGCAGCCTCTCCCAAGATGGTGTGCTACTTCACCAATTGGTCTCAGTACAGACCAGACAAAGGGAAGTACAAGCCCGAGAACGTGGACCCCCACCTGTGCACTCACCTGATCTACGCTTTCTCCATCATCAACAGCCGCAACGAGCTGGTCACCTACGAGTGGAACGATGACGTCCTCTACAAGTCTTTCAACGCCTTGAAGACCAAGTAAGTGGCTCGCTTCACAACTTATTAGTGTTGGTGTTGAATGAGGAACTTAGTTTCCCAATTGTCCAGGATATTTCATTGGTGTTGTTATTCATTTCTCTGAACTGGGGCTAGTTTTTAGCAGCCACTTAGATTTTCAATATACTTATATCCAAAATTGCTGAATAATCTCAAACCCGCCATTCTTTCCCGTCTCTCTGCAGGAACCCTCATCTTAAGACTCTGCTGGCTGTCGGAGGATGGAACTTCGGTTCTTCCCAGTAAGTACCTTCCTTAGTCATGCCACAGGGCTATGAAACACACCATACATTTGGCTTAAACAACCATACTTAGTTTTAGAGTACATCTTCAACTGTACCTACAGTATTGTAGTGTTTGGCYGAAAGGGCAGCAAACCGAAGGGTTGCCAGTTCGAATCCCCAAGCCAACAAGATTCAATATCTCTCGATGTGCCCTTGGGCAAGGCACTTATCTCTAATTGCACCAGGGTTGCTGTTAATAATGGCAGACCCTGGCTGTGACCGCACTCCCTGAGGTTGTTTCAAGAAGAGTTGGAATATGCAAAAAATACATTTCCAATTCACACATACATATTAATACACACGTGTACATGTGTGAAATAGCTGAATTTAGGTTGTCTGGATGTATGTTAACTATACTAGGGGACCTGAAATCACACAACGATCATGTTTTACAAGCAAAGTGAAGATAATATGCTGTTCAAAGTGCTTTTGACAAAGGACAATGTTACACGTTTGTGTTGTAAAGATAACTTTCATCATGACTATCAGTACTATATGACTACTGATATCTGTACTAATTTACTTTTAGCACACTTTAGCAACCATAGTGTWTTATATTAAGGCACTGTGATAAAACCTTGATCTTCTCTCAGGTGTTCCATCATGGTGTTCTAGTAGTAAACTGAGTTAACCCAGAACGAAAATCTCACCTAGTTCTGTCAGATGCTCAATTTATGTTTACTTAGTTGGTCCATGAGAGATTAGCTAGTAATATATCTGTGGAAGTAGAACAGTAATAGGTTGTATTTAGAAACTTTATGGTGTATTGTAATACAGCCTTATGAAAACACTTTCTTCCTCACCTCAGGTTTTCCATCATGGTGAGCAATGCTGCCAACCGTAATACATTCATCCAGTCATCCATCAGCTTCCTGAGGACTCATGGCTTTGATGGGCTAGACCTGGACTGGGAGTACCCTGGAGCCCGAGGGAGCCCCCCAGAGGACAAGAAGAGGTTCACTCTGTTGTGCCAGGTGGGTGTGGCACCTCCACTATAGTTATTAGTCAATGGAAACAATGTAGATAATGGTTTGGATTTATTAGTGCTTTTCCAAGCATTCAAAGAGCTTTACGAAAACTGGGTGCATCCTATTCATATATTTTCCCTTTCTGACCCATGATGCTTTGTGTTTGTACGTTTTACAGGAGCTCGTGGCTGCCTACGCAACTGAGGCCAAGTCCACCGGCAATGCCCAGCTCATGCTGACTGCTGCCGTGTCCGCTGGAAAGGGAACCATCGACGCTGGATATGAGATTGCTGAGATCGCCAAGTGAGTCTACAGGCCATTTTGAATATGAATGTTTCCAGCAGTGTTCCATCACTTTTTATAGTGAGCTCTGGATCTTTAGAAACAGCTTCCAGGTGCCATTTCTGATCTCAATAGCTATAGTTTACGTGTCTGCTTGTGTGTGTATCTCCAGGTCTCTAGACTTCATCAACGTGATGACCTATGACTTCCACGGAACTTGGGAGAAATTCACTGGACACAACAGCCCACTCTACCGTGGTGCTCATGACAAGGGAGACCTTATCTTCTTCAACACTGTAAGGAAAGATTCCACACAAACTGACAGAATGTTTAGCAGTGTGTATAATAATACTTTTGTAGTGACTAAACCTATAGAAGGAAGAAAGTAGTAAGTTTAAAACCCTTCTCATTCCAACCATCTTCATGAAGACAAATTGGTTTCATACATCATACAGCTTTACCGATGATATTTACTTATTATGGTATAATTATGACATTTGCTACGATGATAAAGAAACACTATAGTGCCACTTTACTTTTGAGTGTTATTSTACAACAGGGATGGGACATTGCGGCCCCCATAAAAAAAAAAAATTGGGGGGGGGGACTCAGTCAGGGTCTTAGAATACACGAGGTGCAATTTTGAAGTTTGGRTGTGCATCAGCAATCCCTTAATTAGCCCATGTCAGATACATTTGTTATAAATTGGTAAGTTAGTCTAGCGGTCAGCTATCTAAACTTGTAGTAATCATGGTCGAATTACAGACCAGGGTGGGGCCCAGTGATCATCAGTTATCATATTAAACACTGCAAACATTCGCCTCCACCTTTTTTGGAAAATGTGTAGAATTGCAGGAAATTAGCTGTACAACTTCACATTTTTATCTCCACCCCATGGCAAGATGAGCAGAATTGCAGGAAATGTTTTCTCTTTGCTGTCACGAGGGGGGCCGCTAAAATGTTTTGCTCACAAGGTGGCGGGGTATGGATGTGAGTACGCAGACCCACGAGCCACTGCGGCCCCTAATGATGAGTTCCGTTTTTTTGTGGCCCCCACCCCCATCAAATTTACCCATCCCTGTTCAACAACAATAAATGCCCTAGCACTGCTGAGGTACTTGCTATATTTCTCACCTCTCTCRCCATCCCCCCCTCCATCCCTCCACCCCTCTCTTTCTCTCTCAGGACTACGCCATGAAGTACTGGAGAGACAATGGCACCCCAGTGGAGAAGCTGAACATGGGCTTCGCCTCTTATGGTCGTACCTTCCGCCTGACATCATCTGACAGCAGTGTTGGAGCACCAGCTAGTGGCCCCGCCTCCGCCGGGCCCTACACCCGCGAGGCCGGCTTCTGGGCCTACTATGAGGTGAAAGCTGGGGGCCAAAACATTCAAACACTCAGGACCAAAATGTTAAACAAAGTTAAATATTTGTTTTTCATTGTTATTTCAAGAATGATTTCATTTGCATGATGATTTCACAAAACAATCTCCCGTTTCATGTGTTTTGTTCAGATCTGCACCTTTGTGAAGGGCACAACAGTTGAGATGATTGCAGACCAGATGGTTCCTTATGCCTACAAGGGCAATGAGTGGGTTGGATTTGACAACAGGCAGAGCTACGAGACCAAGGTCATTTTCAACTCAACATTTACCATGATACTAATTTAGAAAAAGAAGACATTATTGCCCAGTCATTAAAGTGGTAAACAAAATATCTGGTACGATACTTAAGCTTTGTGAAAAATTGGGTGACATAGCCTCTAAATATATACCCTTTCTCTCTCTGTCTTTGTCTCTCTACCGTTCTCTGTCCTCATTCAATCCCACAGGTCCGCTACATGAAGGACAACAAGTTTGGCGGTGCCTTCGTGTGGGCCCTGGATCTTGATGACTTTGCCAACCAGTTCTGCGCCGAGGGTAACCACCCTCTGCTGGGACATCTGCGCAACCTTCTTGACATTGGTAAGTCTGCCATTTCAGTGAAGGAACAAACTTGACAATCCAAAACTTAACTAAAGTGTAATCTGAAGTGAACCAACTACTGTTCCAGATTATCCCACTGTGGAGGGGGCCACTATGATAAATGCAGTCAGATTAAATAATGTCCAGACGTTTCATCACCTCAGCTCTGTCCCTCATGGTAAAACCCTCTCTCCTTTTCTCTTTCCTCCCATCCAGAGCTGCCCCCTCTTCCCCCTACCACCACCCCCAAACCTGGCTCAGTCACCACCACACGCCCCACCACCACCACACGCCCCACCACCACACGTCCCACCACCCACGCCCCTGGGACCGGCTTCTGCAACGGCAAGCCTGATGGCATCTACGCCAACCCAGAGGACAACAGCTCCTTCTACATGTGCGCTGGTGGCATCACTAACCTCAGTAAATGCGGCAGCGGCACCGTCTTCGACGATAGCTGCAAGTGCTGTGTGTGGCCTTGAGCGTGTTGTGAGGGAATGAATTTATGATTTATGATTTTAATTCGGATCCCCATTAGCTATTGAAGAAAAAGCAGCTATTCTTCCTGGCATCCATTWGCATCGTTAATGCTAAAGCTAACACCAACTTTGTATTTATCAACTTCAAGTGTTACTGGTGAAAAAAAAGGTTTTGTGGAAGAATTATTTCTGTAGACAACTGAGATGCATTCAGTTGAGTCTTGCACTTAGTTTAGTAGTAGTGGAAATTGGTTGATTTGAATGTGCATTTTACTTTAGAAGCATATGAATAAAACATTTTTTTCCTGCTTTAACTTGTTGTATTTTCCCTGTGTTTGACATGGTTTTTAAGACTTTTCATTCTTACCCCTACAACATATATATTACCTTGAGGCTACCTTTATTAACATTGCACCTTTGTATTGCGATACTTCTTCAAACCCAAAGCCATTTAACTATATTTTCTCTATTCTATTTGACTATCTGTATCTTTTCCCCTTTATTTACTGACTCCTCATCAAATGGAAGGTGAAAATATACCAGTAATACAATACAGTATTATTATTACTGGGGTTTAGTAATACAAAAAACATATAGAAATCAAAAAAACATATAGAATTCACAACACAGGAGRCTATATTGCTACTGGCACAAGACAATGTGAAAGGTGAGTGAAAACATGTGGAAAACACATTTAAGTTAAATAGAAGGGTGTTTAAATACACATCCACTATCTTTGGGAATGGGGCTGCAAATTAGATATAGTACAAAACAAATGTTGGAATTCCTCATATAACCAAAACATTAATGAAAAACATCCCAGAGAGATTATTTTTAAAACCAATCCCGTCTCTCAAACACACATATACACAGCAATTTAGCACAAAACACAAAAGAAAACCTTAATAAATAAATAAATGGCAGCGTAATATTCCTCAGTTCACAAAAAAATGTTGGACTGACAGACATCATGACATTGTAGTAGGTCAGGTTTATCTGTATAGGACAGTATAGGAACACCAGCCAGTAGCTAGGTGAGGAGCAGTCGGGCTGACAGCATAGTCCAGTAGCCATAGGCCTGATCTAAGGAAGTGACATGGGGATTACAAGGATCCTGCCACCCAACACGATGCAGGGTTTGCAGTGGCGTATATTCATAGATGTCGAGGGAAGTAAGGCTTCCCCCCKAAAAAATCTAAACCAAGAAAAAAAGAAAAAAAATATACACAACAATAGCTTTCATCTCTCTGTGTTTCATAATTTTCCTTCAATTCACAAGAGGCTGAATGTATCTCACTGGAAAAAGCATCTGAGTGAGTGAAACAGCACCCCTTTGTCTCTGTATGTGTACGCCATCTATCTGATGATGTCTGGTCAAAAAGATTATGACAATATTATCACTCGTAGCATTGAATGCAAGGTAAGCCAGTGACCATTTGGTCTCCCTTGATAAAAAAAAAGTATAAAATAATAGCCAATCAGCGTTGAGCTAAACTGAGTGAGCTCAACTGTGAATGGGAAGCCAGTTTGGATTTGGCTTCACCTCAGTCCCATCACATCGAGAGCAAAACGTTGTTGACAGAAAGAAACTTCAATTGTTACGTCTCGTTGTGTTGTTGTCCTCCGGTGGCTAACTCTATAGCTAAAATTGGTTTTACTTAATTCTCCATAATGGCCAATGATTTCAAATGCGATTCTGATCCAACTATAAATTCACACATTGGAGTGAGAGGATGGACATTCAATATGGAGCTAGATGTAGTAGACTAATCTTAATGAAAGGAAGTTAGGGTAGCGAGCAAGCATTTTAGCCAGGTAGCCTAGGACACCACAATTTAAAAGCATGTACTGTATGACAGAGTGTTACGTACGCCTCTTGGAGGAGGGAACGCAACACCCTGCTACATGTCAACTCCCCATGGAGTGAAAAAAGTATGTGATCGTAGGTGCGGGGAAAGACAACCAAGGCAGAGAAAAATACAGTTTACAGGTTATTTATTATTCCTAAACACGGCAATGTGGGGAATAGGGGCTGGACGGAACCAAAGCAAAGAAAGTAAAAGTGTTCCCTCTCCTATATTACCTGCCTTCCCACGTCTTACCTAATCTTTAGCACCACCTGGCGCACTAACCAAAATACAGGAGGTGGTCCGCCCAGGTCTTATCTATTGGGCATAGACAGAGTAAATACTACGGGTTATGTATGCCCGCAGGCCTCTTGCCTAAACAATCCCAAGGTGCGTTCCCCTTCCCCCCCAGGAACAAATGAAAAATAATAATTCACCAATACTTTAAGTGAACAATTTAAATAATCATAAACACTAAGTCCAATWGACATACGCATATCTCTGCAGGAGCGGCTACAAAATAATTTCAACAAAACTTTTACTGACCAACAACCAGCACAGGACATACAAAGAAGRTCTCTTTCTGACAAAGGAACACTGGCTTTTATCAAGATGGAGAAACAGTAGGTAATTGAAGAGCCAGCTGTTTCCCCTGATGAGAGGGAGGGTCAGAGCTTCAATCAGCGATGGGGCCGACCAATCAGCTGCTTGAGGAATCCAGGGTTCCATTTCCTGAAATACACACACACATACAAACCCACAACAACACAGAAACTGGGGAACGTAACACAGAGTCATAGACTGTTTCATCTACAAGTAGGGCGAGTCAACATGTTTTTTTCCACTTGCACAAATGCACACACACACACACACACACACACACACACACACACACACACACACACACACACACACACACACACACACACACACACACACACACACACACACACACACACACACACACACACACACACACACACACACACACACACACACACACACACACAGAGAAATCAGAAACATGGACAGCCACATAATATTTAGCTCATGTTGATTAGACTAAATAGTTTTTGGTATATTTTGTCACTGTATTAGACTAAGCATAGGTGATTTGATGATGATATTGATGATGATGAAGTTGAAATGGTGCTAGAAAAGTGGAGGCAGCTCCTGTCTTCTTTGAGGCTTGCGGTAACTCTCCGTGATTCTAAATAAAGAGTTGTTTACTAGTCCAACAAATGTGGAAACATTAACTTGCTTGAACATGCTGTAGGTCATGTAACTGTTTTTCACATGCAATATCCTTTGTGGACTTCACCGGAAAGAGGTTGCTCTCCGGTATTGTGATGAATCAAAGGTGTGATTGAATTTATTCTGCCACTGTGCCTTCTCATTGTCTCTGCCTTGGGCCTATACATCACGGTCGCAAGGCATATGAACTAAAGGGGTTATAGAGCCAACAACGCATTTATCACACACAGTATCTTCTGCTTGGATAGTATAAACGGGTTAGCTGAGATCATCACAAAAATGATGTGCACGCCTCAATGGGGCAGAAGGCCATTTGATGTTGTGATTCTGGATGGCCAGATAGCTAGCAACAATGACAAGAAACTGCCATGTGGGGAATCGTAAGTAGCTCGTTTCAGCTAGTTGTATCTTGTTTTTGATACCATGTCACATCTATGCTAATATGGCAAAGAATTGCTAGCTAATTGACCAACAACTGTAATGAAGTATTTGAGAGAAAAAAAGTGCTCATTGGAAAAGTGGGTTTGGTGTCTCTAGCTTGAACGCTTCAAGAGTTACTATTGGTGAGTTTTGTCATGCTAATTTATGCCAATGTTCAGTATTCATACCCCTTGATTTTTTTCACATTTTGTTGTGTTACAGCCTGAATTCAAAATGGATTAAATATATTTTTTTCTCGCCCATCTACACAATACCCAATACCCAATAATGACATAGTGAAAACATGTTTTTAGAAATGTTTACAAATGTATTGAAAATGAAATACAGAAATATAATTTACCTAAGTATTCACACCCCTGAGTCAATACTTTGTATAAGCACCTTTGGCTGTGATTATAGCTGTGATACTTTCTGGGTAAGTCTCTAAGAGCTTTCCACCACTGGATTCCACATTTGCCATTATTCTTTTCAAAATTGTTGAAACTCTGTCAAATTGGTTGTTGATCAATGCTCAACAACCATTTCCTGGTCTTGCCATACATTTTCAAGTATATTTAAGCAAAAAATTTAACTCATCCACTCAGGAACATTCACTGTCTTCTTGGTAAGCAACTTTAGTGCAGATTTGGCCTTGTGTTTTAGGTTATTGTCCTGCTGAAAGGTGAATAATCTCCCAGTGTCTGGTGGAAAGCAGACTGAACCCTTATCCTCTAGGATTTTGCCTGTGCTTATGTAACAGGGTTGGTTATGTTTCCACTTGCCTCTAAAGAAATGTGTATTTAATGTTCAAGCATTCTTATTGGTTAGTTCAACTCTGATGACATTAAGGTGTGTTGTGATTGGCCCCGCTTGCAGATAGGGGGAGATCGCGAACGTCAGGTCTTCCCAGTAGGAAAATGTGATGCAAGGGGTAGGTCACGTTCTGAATACTGTTTTCTATTTTCTATTTTACAATGTGTACACGTTTGCTGTACGTTACTGATTTAATACAGTGGGGAGAACAAGTATTTGATACAACTGCCGATTTTGTGCAGGTTTTTCCTACTTAAAAGCATGTAGAGGTCTGGTTTTTTATCATAGGTACACTTCAACTGTGAGAGACGGAATCTAAAACAAAAATCCAGAAAATCACATTGTATGATTTTTTAAGTAATTAATTTGCATTTTATTGCATGACATAAAGTATTTGCATACATCAGAAAGCAGAACTGAATATTTGGTACAGAAACCTTAGTTTGCAATTACAGAGATCATACTTTCCTGTAGTTCTTGACCAGGTTTGCACACACTGCAGCAGGGATTTTGGCCCACTCCTCCATAACAGACCTTCTCAGATCCTTCAGGTTTCGGGCTGTCGCTGGGCAATACGGACTTTCGGGTCCCTCCAAAGATTTTCTATTGGGTTCAGGTCTGGAGACTGGCTAGGCCACTCCAGGACCTTGGATGCTTCTTACGGAGCCACTCCTTAGTTGCCCTGTGTGTGTTCGGTCGTTGTCATGCTGGAAGACCAAGCCACGACCATCTTCAATGCTCTTACTGAGGGAAGGAGGTTGTTGGTCAAGATCTCGCGATACATGGCCCCATCCATCTCCCTCCAATACGGTGCAGTCGTCCTGTCCTTTGCAGAAAAGCATCCCCAAAGAATGATGTTTCCACCTCCATGCTTCACGGTTGGGATGGTGTTTCTTGGGTTGTACTCATCCTTCTATTCCTCCAAACACGGCGAGTGGAGTTTAGAGCAAAAAGCTCTATTTTTGTCTCATCAGACCACATGACCTTCTCCCATTCCTCCTCTGGATCATCCAGATGGTCATTGGCAAACTTCAGACGGGCCTGGACATGCGCTGGCTTGAGCAGGGGGACCTTGCGTGCGCTGCAGGATTTTAATCCATGACGGCGTAGTGTGTTACTAATGGTTTCTTTGAGACTGTGGTCCAGCTCTCTTCAGGTCATTGACCAGGTCCTGCCGTGTAGTTCTGGGCTGATCCTCACATTCCTCATGATCATTGATGCCCCACGAGGTGAGATCTTGCATGGAGCCACCGACGAGGGTGATTGACCGTCATCTTGAAACTTCTCCATTTTCTAATAATTGTGCCAACAGTTGTTGCCTTCTCACCAAGCTGCTGGGCTATTGTCCTGTAGCCCATCCCAGCCTTGTACAGGTCTACAATTTATCCCTGATGTCCTCACAGCTCTCTGGTCTTGGCCATTGTGGAGAGGTTGGAGTCTGTTTGATTGAGTGTGTGGACAGGTGTCTTTTATACAGGTAACGAGTTCAAACAGGTGCAGTTAATACAGGTAATGAGTGGAGAACAGGAGGGCTTCTTAAAGAAAAACTAACAGGTCTGTGAGAGCCGGAATTCTTACTGGTTGGTAGGTGATCAAATACTTATGTCATGCAATAAAATGCAATTAATTACTTAAAAATCATACAATGAGTTTTCTGGATTTTTGTTTTAGATTCCGTCTCTCAAGTTGAAGTGTACCTATGATAAAATACAGACCTCTACATCGGCTTTGTAAGTAGGAAAACCTGCAAAATCGGCAGTGTATCAAATACTTGTTCTCCCCACTGTACATGTGTGGGTATATGGTACCTGTTAGGGATTGAGGGGCTTTCTGGGATGTGCTTTGGCATATGATTGCTGTAAATAAGTGTGTTAGCTYGCATACACCGATGTCATGGTCACATATGCTCAACTGGGACCACTGGCCGAAGTGATTTATTTTGAGAAAACACAACGCATGGAGAGTACATTATACATCTGTTACACTTAGCTTTAATTTTTATCCTGAAAAACTCAGAAATGCTTAACAATTACAAGCATACCCATAACATGATGCAGCCATTACTATGCTTGAAAATATGGAGAGTGGTACTCAGTCATTTGTTGATTTGGATTTGTCCCAAACATAAAACTGTATTCAGGACAAAAATAGAAATACTTTGCCACATTTTTTGCAGTATTACTTGAGTGCRTTGTTGCAAGTAGGATTCATGTTTTGGCATATTTTTATTCCGTACAGGCTTCCTTCTTTTCACTCTTCCAATTAGATTAGTATTGTGGAGTAACTACAATGTTATTGATCCATCCTCAGTTATCTCCTATCACAGCCATTAAACTCTGTAACTGTTTTAAAGTCACCATTGGCCTCATGGTGAAATCCCTGAGCGGTTTCCTTCCTCTCTGGCAACTGAGTAAGGAAGGACACCTGTATATTTGTAGTGAATGGGTGTATTGATACACCATCCAAAGTGTAATTAATAACTTCACCATGCTCAGAGGGAACATGAGAAAGTTGGTTTGGTGTCTCTAGCTTGAACAGTTCAATAGTTACTGTTGGTGAGTTATTTTATGCACATGTGTGTAAATGTGTATAGTAATAATTTATAAACGTTTTTAAGAATGTGAAGTTAGGATAGACTGAAGATGAGAAAGTTGATTTGGTGCCTCTAGCTTGAACGGTTCAGGAGTTACTGTGGGTGAGTTATTTATGTATGTACATTTGTATTGTTTTAGTTGATCAAAGTTTTAAAGAATTTTGGATAGCCTGAACACGTGAAAGTTTGTTTGGTGTCTCTAACTTAAACAGTTCAATAGTTACTGTTGTTTGGTTATTTTACGCTAATCTATGCTAATGTATATAATTATAGTTGATGACATTTTTGAAGAATTTGAAGTTATGAAAGACTGAACATGAGAAAGTTGGTTCGGTGTCTCTAGCCTGAACGGTTCAACAGTTACTGTTGGTGAGTTATTTATGAAAATGTATGTACATTTGTATTGTTATAGTTGATACAAGTTTTTAGGAATTTGAAGTTAGGATAGCCTGAACATGTGAAAGTTGATTTGTTGTCTCTAGTTTGAATGGTTCAAGAGTTGCTGTTGTTTGGTTATTTTATGCAAATTCATGCACATTTATATAATTATAGTTGATAAAGGATAAGAATTTGAAGTTATGATAGACTGAACATAATAAAGTTGGTTTGGTGTCTCGAGATTGAACGGTTCAAGAGTTACTATTGGTGATTTATTTTATGCAAATTTTTATAGTTAAAGTTGAATTTGAAGTTAGGATAGCTTTATTGTTTTAAAGTTGGTCTTATAGCGTAATTGGCAAAGGAGTAGGACAATTTTAAATGGTGTAGGAGTAGATACACGCCCAAAAATGTCAAAGTTTTCCCCATGTAAGTCTAAGGTACTTTTATTGCTATTGAAATGCTTTGGGGGCTCTTTTAGGGATCTCATTAAAATATTGTTGTAGTACAAAACAAATAATATCATAATGATTTTCTCAAGCAATCTACGTTGGGGCAGTCTACACATTTGGAAGTTGGTTTCATGTCAATAGTTTAAGTAATTTAAGCGATAGAGCGAGGAGAATAAATCAAATAATAATATCAGTATGTAAGAAATCCAGAGTTGTGCATTGCTTTGAATACACACCTAATAAAGACTGAAATAACTTGGTTGGATAAGTATCCACCCCCCTTGTAATAGAAATCCTAAATTAGTTTAGGTTTAACCAATCGCCTTGAACAATCACACACCAAGTTAGTTGGCCTCCACCTGTGTTAAATTGTAGTGATTCGCATAATTTCAGGATACATTCAGCAGTTCCTGTTGGTTCCCTCTACGGAATAGTGAATTGCAAAGCAAACACTCAACAATGAGCACCAAGGAGCTTGTAAATGAACTCTGGGACAAAGTTGTGGAAATGTACAGCACAGTAGCCTGAGTACCAATCTCTTTAGCTAACATTCCACTCCTTGTCATTGTCAAAGAGACTAGCCTTTCGGCAAGCTCAACGTTCAATATYCAGCTGGATTTACGGTGCAGTTGCTGATTGGTAACATTAATATTTGCTATGACAACGTTATGGAGCATGGGGTGAGCACATATTTGGAGCAATATAGAATTAGAATTTTAAGAATAACAATAAACAATACTGTCACGACCTGCTGCAGTAATTCCCTTGTGAGAAGGCAGTGTCAATGCAAGATTATGTTGTTCAAAGTGACTAGAGAGGACTCCATAATGAGAGAGAGAAATAATAATATGGCAAATATTCACCTACAAGATAAAATCGAGCTGCGTTGTCTTCAGTTGCATCACATTTAATGAGAGGAAAGAAAAGCAAAACTGGCACATGTTGTCATTCATCGCATCATGACTTACTTACACATTTTTACAAGACAGGCCACTTTAGGAAACTTTCTGAATGGACATAGAGAGAATTAGGGAACTTTCTCACACACACACACACACACACACACACACACACACACACACACACACACACACACACACACACACACACACACACACACACACACACACACACACACACACACACACACACACACACACACACACACACACACACACACACACACACACACACACAGGACCCATCAATCAAAGCAACCAACGCAGCTTAGACACACACAAAATACATTTCTTCTCTCCTAAAAACTTATTTGGACTCACCTACAAATCTTGGCTGCTTAAAGAATAGTCTCTTGTTATATGCCAGTGATTTTTCTAACCTGATATGAACTTGCCTTGGTGGGACTTAGTCTTAAGACTTAAGACTATAGCTAAGATCCGTTTGGATGTGACCGCTGCATGTGACATTCCATTGGTTTACTACATACAGGAAGTCACATGTATGGAAACTTGCAGAAATTAGCACATTATAGTGTTATAGTGTTTGCTGTTGTGAATACAGTTAGACGGTTGTGCCCTCGGGCTATCAACCTCGTGCTATCTGAAATCTACACAGACAACTAATTGCCTTTTACACACTATCTGCTGACTGCCACGTATACAAAAAGGATGTACTTCTCTGTAGAAGATGAGACCCGACACTGTTCGTGGGGCCTTAAAGAATACAGTCTCACTCCTTTTGGTTAGAATTACCACCACAATTGGTGACGAGGATGGGATGGCTAACTTCACTTGCTGATTGCTCCCGGTGAGACAAAGGTTAACTGCGCGCAGGAGCTGCGTTAGACGTGGCATGGAGCCCCACACTCTGACTAAGTGGAGCAGAAAAGGGACCCGCCTTGTACCAGCAGGGAGCATCAGTGAGTGGATACGCCATTCCGAACATACAGAGTTAAGGGTGAGACGTATTTTCTTAAACACAACCCAATTGGGGAAAGTTAACTTTTAGAAAACCCTGTTCTGGGAACAGGTCATGTGTGTTAGAGATACTAGGACAGAGTACTGATGAAAGTGATTCCAGAATAAGGTCCTGAGGTACTATAGAGATACCAGGACAGTGTCCTGAAGTAATATACCATGGGTTTCGATCGTAAGATGTAAATGCATGAGCTATGTTAAGAGATACTTGGACAGGGTCCTGATGAAAGTGTTCCAGGACAAGGTCCGAAGAAGTAAAAAAAATATGCCTGCAGGTTAGAAAAATATTGTAAAAGACAATTAATGAATCAGTGGACTGGTAAAACAGTTGGTTATGATTGCGGAAATGGAAAACCTACTTGATGAATGTGCATAGGAACTGCCATGTGGGTACAAAATTTTAAGTTACATTGATTAATTCAAAAATATTTTGATGAAGAAGAAATTACTATTTAAGAAAGGAAGATGTTCCTAACCAAATACTGTTTGTTTTGTGTGTTTGTTTTTGTTTCCTGAGTGTGTGTGTGTGTGTGTGTGTGTGTGTGTGTGTGTGTGTGTGTGTGTGTGTGTGTGTGTGTGTGTGTGTGTGTGTGGTGTGTGTGTGTGTGTGGTGTGTATTGACGAGAGATTTATATTATGGATAGACAATGGAGCCTAATTTTGGTAATATGTGTTGTCAACAACAGTGATATTTGAGTGTGACACTGGTATAGACATTAGGTCTCCGTATCCTTCAGTAGTAAATTGGCAGACGCTTCAGTATTGGTTCTAATACAAGGTATCAGGTGCCGTGACCAATTAAAAGGCAAAAATACCATAACTACTCTCCGGGAAGAGGGTGTCACTACCTTGGATTTTTTTTTTTATTGGCATACGTAAAAATCCTGAGTGAGGAAATCTAAATTCTGGCTCCGTTGAGAGAGGGGTAGAAATAACCATCATAGAAGAGGTAAACAATAGCAAAGCCATAGAGGCACTAAAAGAAGCACAACAGCATTCTACCAGTTTGGCTCGAATATGGGAAAATCTAATCCAGATAACATTGGGTAGCATTTCCCTGCTGATGGAAAATTCCAATCTAATAAAGAATTCAGAGATGCTATTGTGAATTGGCACAATGACATAAAAGAAAAAATCAAAAGCTCAATACACAGCGTTTTGATGTCAGTGTTCTATCAACAAAAAAGAAGAACCGATAAAACCAAGATTAGTATATGTACTCAGTATAACACACTAACCACACTAACGCTGCTCTGGCACCCAATGGTGGACAAACTCCCTCACGACGCCAGGTCAGCGGAGTCAATCACCACCTTCCGGAGACACCTGAAACCCCACTCTTTAAGGAATACCTAGGATAGGATAAAGTAATCCTTCTAACCCCCCCCCCCCCCTAAAAAGGTTAGATGCACTATTGTAAAGTGGTTGTTCACTGGATATCATAAGGTGAATGCACCAATTTGTAAGTCGCTCTGGATAAGAGCGTCTGCTAAATGACTTAAATGTAAATGTAAATGTAACCATACTATTTGTGAAGTAAATTGAGAATGTAGAATGTAAACTTCTGACCCACTAGGAATGTGATGAAAGAAATCAAATCTGAAATAAATCATTGTCTCTACTATTATTCTGACATTTCACATTCTTAAAATAAAGTGGTGATCCTAACTGACGTAAAACAGGGAATTTTTACTAGGATTAAATGTCAGCAATTGTGAAACTGAGTTTAAATGCATTTGGCTAAGGTGAATGTAAACTTCCGACTTCAACTGTATATGCTATCTAACTACCCAATGGTTATTGACTTGATTATTCACTTCATTCTTAGCTAAATGGTATAGTTGTTGTGCGTTCTCAATGGACATTTTTAATTCGGATGCTTTGTATATTCGTCCAACTTTGAATCACGCCGCATTGAAACAATCGCTAAGGATGTAAATTTGAGGGTTGGTACAGTATGTAATAAATTTGTTATTGGCGTAAAAAGACATTGAAACTAATTTAGAKTGAGAATGCATTGAGATGAATAAGAGTGTCCATGATTGAGTCTTTGAATGAAGAGATGTCCAGTTTGAGTGTTTTTTGCAGCTCGTTCCAGTCACTAGCTGCAGCAAACTGAAAAGACGAGCGACCCAGGGATGTGTGTGCTTTGGGCACCATTAACAGAATGTGACTGGCTGAACGGGTGTTATATGTGGAGGATGAGGGCTGCAGTAGATATCTCATATGCCAGACATCACCACATTAGTAAATTATTTGGCAGAGCAGGGTCACAAAGCATCATATGGGAAAGTACAACCAGCGAAGCAAGATATAACATATTTGGGGGTTTCGATTTCGGAAGTCATGAAGCACATTACACGTGATCGAGTAGGAACAATGCGTTTTTGGCCTGACCAAACACAGGAAAACCCTAGGGGTTTTAATCTCGTGAGACATTTTATGTCTTATTCTGAATAGAAGTATTGTGAGTTTTTGTTTGTAGAGTTTTGAAAAAGCAACTGTGTCAGGCGCCAGCATTGGGTGGCCAAACCTAAAATACCTTTTACATTTTAGACAAAAACGGTTAATGAGAGGGAGGACGGTGGCCTCCCTGTGTGACAGAAGTTATCATGTTTGTTTGACTGTAATTTAAAACTTTTTCTTCATCTGGTAAAGTAAGTTAATAGGAAAGTAAGAGTTGTTTGGACTGATTAAGATTTAGCAAAGTGACAACTAACTAAATGTTTATTTTCTCTCCCTTTCAAATGCTTCCGGAGATTATGGCCTTGAGAGAGCAGTTAGTGAAATTCTGCAGTTTTATAAAGTATAAAGGTGTACGGATCCGGCCATAGAGGGAGCTCCCAGATAAGTAAGACCTGGCCGTTTCTTTGTTTGTTTTTGCCCTAAGTTTTACCACACACTCACCGGCACGCACACACAACCCACTGGCTATGAATATTTGTTAGGTGGTGTTAAAACCGTGTTTGATTTATTGTGTGGGGTCTTTTTAAATTTGGTTTAAAATTTGTATGTATGCAGAATGATGGAAATATTTGAAATGTTTTAAATGGTTTCTGAGGTGCATGGAAAGAAAAGGGAAAGAAAAAACTTAATGGGGTTGAATGACCTTTGTTCTGACTTCCTCAAATGGGCTTAGCAAACACTAATAATTAGGAAGAAGTTTATAATTTAGTAATAGTCCTGTGTGCGATTTGGAACATTAGAAGGAGAGATAGAATGAGGGACACCTGTCTCTAGTCTATTTTACTATTACTTTATGGGATACAATTATTTCCTTATGGAAATCTAGAGTTGTAATTCTAATTAGGTTATTTTTGATTTAGCAGGCAGTGTTGTTGTTTTTAATTACCCGGGGCCCTTTGGTAAATATGCACATTTGTTCCTTCACATGTCTGCCTATAAAATAAAAAAGTTTTTCCCACCTCTAGTTTATATGAAGAAATGTATTGCTGTTGTTGTGTTGTTTGTTTTGTTTTTGCCTTGTTTGACAAATCTCACCAGATTGGTCCTGCTGTACGGTCGGGATTACTCCCTAATGTCATGGCCGTCGTCGAAAGGAGACCAAGGCGCAGCGTGGTGAGCGTACATTTTACTTTATTTATGAAAAATGTCGCCAACAAAACAAAAAAACAAAGAAATGACCGTGAAGCTTAACTTCTCTAGGGTAGGTGAGACGCTAACGTCCCACCAGGCCAACATCCGGTGAAACTGCAGAGAGCTAACATTTTAAATACACCATTCGTTGTATTAAACATTCTTGTAAATACATGTATCTTACATCATTTAAAAGATGAACGTCTTATTAATCCAGCCGCTGTGTCAGATTTCAAAAAGGTTTACTGCAAAAGCAAACATGTGATTTTCTGAGGACGGCGCCCCACACAAGTATTACTAGCATTTTCCAACCAAGCATTAGCGTCACGAAAGTCAGAAATAACAATAAAATAAATCGCTTACCATTGAAGAACTTCCTCTGGTGGCAATGCCAAGTGTCCTAACTACACAGTGAATGTTCGTTTTGTTTGATAAAATCCATTTTTATAGCCTAACACGAAACATTTGTAAACCGGCTGCGTCGTGATTTCTGTCTCATTCAACTTTGGACGAAGCGTTCGTGGTAATTACACACACTAAACAAACGTTTATCCAGTCATGGTTGGTTTTATTGCAATCCTCTGGTTGTTACTAACACAACCATACATGATGGTTCTTTTCCCGGGACGTATTGACCGAAGCAAACCGATTTGAAGACACCAATCAATTACCTCATTACGCACCAATGGTAGGACCGGTCTATCGTTGATTGACTGTATTTTGGCCCAATGACCACTGATCATCTTGAAATCTAGCTTGGAAGATAGCCAATGAGCTGAGGTAAACGGCAATATGTAATGGTTATACGTTTGAAGACCAGCCTTTGTCGTAAACTCTGGCGTAAAAGAGGTTCATTCGCCATTGCAAATCCTACTTGACGGAGCCACGAGTGTTACGCAGAGCAGTACATATTCAACAGCATTTTCAACAAGTTTATATATTTAAATTATGGCGAATAAATCAGGAAAAGCTAAAACAAAGTCTAGGTATACAGATTTAACCCAAATTATAGAGGAAATTGATAGAGACAGCGAGACAGAGTTTCTTCAGGAAGATGAATCTTTTAGTGAAGCTAGTTTTGACTCCCAGGCGGAACACATGTTCATGCAATACATGCAAGGATGCCATGCTGGATTGGTAAGTTCTAATGCTAATGTCATTGTTTGAAATTAATATGAAATATTATTCATTTGAGATTTTTTTTTTTTATTATATATATTTTTTGCAATGTATAAAAATATAATCTGTAATGAAATGTGTAAAGTACACATTGGCAATACTGTATGTGTGTGATATATATTTTACATTTATTTTACATAAACATGGAATAGAACAGCACTTCACCATAGTGATTATGTTCACTGTACTCTATATATATCTGTTTATTTTACGTGTTGATACAGGGCTCATACGTGAAAGTATTGTTACTGATTTTTTTATCTTTCACAGTGGCAGTGATTATGATTATGAGCCGCCAATGTCTAGGTGTCCATCTCCCTCTGAAGCTGGTTCATCCAGCCAGACCCCCGCTGTCTCCGGCTCCACACCTACCCGGCCATCTAGAGTTGTGAAGTCAGTGACAAAGAAGAGGAGGTGGGGAAGAGAGAAACCTGCAGACAGAGGGCCAGAGGGTCGTTGGCATTCTGTGTTAGAAGATGATGTGGAACCAAATCCACCCGTTTTTAGACCCAAAGGGCAGCCAGGACCTCAACTAGACATGACTGCAAAGTACAGCCCCCTTCAACTTTTCTAACTGTTTTTCACCTCGTCAGTTGTTGATTCCCTGGTGGCGAACACCAATAAGTATGGGGCTAAGAAGCAGGCAGGAAAGAAAGAGGCATGGAAGACCATTTCCATGTCAGACCTTTTCTGCTACTTTTCAATGGTCATTTACATGGGGCTGGTGAAGTTGAAAACTCTAAGGGACTACTGGAAAACATCAGCTCTCTATCAACTGCCTTTCCCCATGACTGTCATGTCTTCTAAAAGGTTTCTGACTATCTCACGGGCGCTTCACATCAGTGACCCAGAAGTTGATGGGGAGAATGACAAGAAGAGAGGCACACCAAGGTTTGATAGGCTCTGTAAAATAAAACCTCTCTACCCCAGCATCGTTGATGCCTGCAAGACTTATTTTCAGCCCGCACAGAACCTGTCCATCCATGAGAGAATGGTAGCCTCAAAGGCCAGAATCAGCCTCAAACAATACATGCGTAACAAACCAACCAAATGGGGTTACAAGCTGTTTGTTTTGGCTGATTCTGTGTGTGCCTACACTTGCAATTTTTTTGTTTATGAGGGAAAAAACAGTTTTGCTACCTGTAATGGACTGAGTTATGATTCCGTTATGGAGTTATTGGATTTTCAACTGCTGGGGAAGGGCTACAAACTTTTTGTGGACAACTTCTACACAAGCCCTACCCTGTTTGCAGACCTGAGGAAGCTGGATGTGTGGGCTTGTGGCACCATTCGGACCAACAGGGTGGGATTTCCAAAGACCAAGGTGAACGACATGCCTAAGCGGGCTGAGCGGGGTACCATGCGATGGATCCGTGAAGATGTCCTGCTGTTTGTGAAGTGGATGGATACCAGAGAGGTGGTCATGTGCTCCAGTATCCACAAGTCCTTCAGTGGAGATCATGTCATCAGACGTGTGAAGGATGGTGCCGGGGCAAAAATGTCCCCATTCCTGCAGCRATCAAGGACTACAACAAGAGCATGGGAGGTGTGGACCTGTCAGATGCGCTGATAGGATACTACAATGTTCTTCACAAGACCATGAAATGGTACAAAACATTTTTCTATCATTTCATTGACATTGCTGTGGTGAATTCCTTCATCCTCCAGATGAATGTGACTCAGGGCAAAAAGGGCACAGTAGGGAGACGTCGTTGTGCGCTTTGTCACGGGAAATGCCCCATCACCTGCACCACTTGTTCAGTAACCCTCTGCTTTACAGCAGAAAGAGACTACTATGGGGCATGGCATGAGCAGGACAATATTGTGTAGAGGATTGATGGTCTTCACAATATTGTAAATAGAAAATGTGTAAATAGTTACCCTTGTTATTTGTTTGTTTATTATTATTTATTTTTTTCCCCAAAGAAATTCATATTTTTTTMMGGGGGGTGTGTTAGAATAGCATTTATGTATTTTGTATATAGTTATTTCCTTCAAAATGTATCACTGTACCAATTTGGCCACTTGGGTACATTTGGGTACATTTGTGTGGGACACCTGGGTGACTTCGTGCTCAATATCATGTAGCTCACTCATTTTTGAAGTTATCTGTCTAAAACTTTGCTCAGCTATTGTTGCCATCTTATGTTCTTCATTCAATTCATCCACAGCATCCTATCTGTATGTTTGGCTGTTCTTGGCCATTTGAAAGATGATGCAGCAACAATAAAAAACAGAAAACGTATGTTTATTTCCTTGTATTTTCTTCTACCAGATCTATTGTGTTATATTCTCCTACATTCAATTCACATTTCCACAAAATTCAGAGTGTTTCCTTTCAAATGATACCAAGAATATGCATATACTTTATTCTGGGCCTGAGCTACAGGCAGTTAGATTAGGGTATGTCTTTAGGCGGAAATTGAGAAGAAGGGGGGATACCCCAAAGAAGTTAACAGGGCTTTAGTGCCACTAACAAAGATAACTACCCACAAACACCAAAGGAAAAAAGGCTGCCTAAGTATGATTCCCAATCAGAGACAACGATAGACAGCTGTCCCTGATTGAGAACCATACCCGGCCAAAATATAGAAATACAAAACATAGAAATAAAGAAACTAGAATGCCCACCCTAGTCACACCCTGGACTAACCAAAATAGAGAATAAAAGCCTCTCTATGGCCAGGACTAAGGGGTAATTCTGCGGGGAGGTTGCCAGTATGATAAGGGAGAATAAACAAATTGACTAAATGGTTTCAACAAGTGTGTTGCTATGCTCTTTGACATTTGTCTCAGAAATGTTGGTATTAAGAAAATTGGGAATGTAATAATTTGTCATAGGGTGAATAGTTGGTCTGGATTTCAGAACAGTTGTTTTGGTCTGTCCTCTCTCGAAGTTATGGCAATAGTGACTACAGATGGTTTCTTGATGCATGTAAGGTATAAATTGATGAAAACAGTGTGAACCTCATCCCCCTAACCGGCTGAAGAAATGGCTGAAGAAAACTACGACTTTGTCCTGCACCACTTCTGCCATGAGACCTGGGTCCGAGCTGTGCACCGCTTCCAGTTGAGGCTATCAACTGCCTTTTTCTCTCACGCCTTTTTCTCTCAGGAGTGCGACATGAGTCCACGTGGAGTGAGCATGGAGAGAGATCCTGTCCAAACTTATTTTATGCTGCTGGTGTACTGGTAGGAAAATGGACAAGACATGATGGACTGTAAAGTACAGTGGTGGCTCAGGTGAGAGATATTATCAAGGGCCATCCACTTTGAACACGTTCCATTGGGAGGACGAACTGAAACACTATCTGAAAAAGAACATGAAAGAACGCCAGAAGAGGAGTGCAGGGAAGGAGGGGGGTGGTCAACTGTGCCTGAAAATGGATTTAGGGTTGCCCTAAAATGTTTATTTGGGGTATCATATTAATTTTCTGTACACTGTGAAAATTATATGCATTGAGATACCAATCTGCCAATTACAGATTGGTGTCTCAGTGATGAGAATAGTTAATGCTGGAAATGTAAGATGAATAAACTGTTTGTAAATGTGCATTCTAACCATGTGTGCTATGTTGAGGGTCTTGCATTTGAGTGAACATGGAGCATTGAAGACTGTCATTGATAGTAGGGGTTTTGTTTTATCATGTTATCAGAATTCTAATGTCAAAGCGCATCAATACATATGGCTTTCTCGATGATACAGTATAATTGGCTTGAGCATGTTTTAGTATATTTATAACTATTTTCAAGATGTTGAAAAATATCACATGTGGCTAGCGTAGTGTTATTCTTTTTCAGCTGTAGCCAGTCACCAGCTTGTCTAAATTGTCCACCCCTTCTTTTGTGGCATTGTAATCCATTATGATTTCTGGTTTTTGATGTTCCTGGCCACAGTTTCTCCCATCCCTATGCAGCGTACTGTCGTGTCTTTGACTATGCCAGATTAATTGCTATGACATGCTATTCTATAAAATAATTTCTCCGTAATTAATATTACCTGATTGAACTAATCATGTAAATTTTAATTAACTAGAGAGGGACACCACGAAAGAATATTTATAGAGCTGTTATCTTTCGAATAAACTCTTAAAGATTTAGTAATATTTTACATCCATAACAGTCACATTAATCGTCATTTTATTCAGTCTCATCTGAAAGTTTTAAATCCTTGATTATCTGCAAGAATCCTGGCTAACAAGTTGAATCAGCAATACAAAATTGGGTTTAATTATTTATTTACTAAATACCTAACTAATCACACAGAATCACACATATACAATTAAATCATAACTTGATCACAAATTACGTCATACAGAAAAACGTCCCTAGCGGGCGGAATAGATATGACAGCTTGTTACACAAAGGGAAGGGGCTGAGTCTTAGTGAAAGAGCGGGAGACTGGAACATAGGCGAGCTGTGCTATCGTAAATACAGTATCTTATGCATTCTAAATTACCGCCCATTTGAAAAGGAAAATGCAAAAAATTTACTCTGAGCTGCGCTTCAGTAGGTTGGTGGTAGATGGAGACCGTATCGCCAACCCGAGTCCTCTGTCCTTTGGAGAATGTCTCTGGTAGTCACTGGTACGTTGGAAGTAACGTTGTGTGTAGTGGACAGCATACTCGGACTGTCCTTCCTAACCTCGCGTTAGCTGTTGCTAACTCAACGGCTAGGAGATATCACTTCTGTAGTGAATACGAGTTCAAAGTCATACATTACAACAACACAAAGTCCATGCTGATGTGGCTTAGTTCTGTAGTTATTATCTGAACATTCTGACCACCGGATCGTCATCCTTGCGTGTGCCCGGAAAAAAAAGATTATAATTCTTGCATGGCTTTTATAGCGAGGGAGTGGGTGTGTCTGAAAAAGTTTATAACCATGTCTCTTCCACAGGGGCGGGCCCCTGGTTGAGCAGAAGCCAAATTTATGAAAACCCAGATCTCTCATTTGGAAGCTACAATTACATTTAATCTCTTCACAAATAATCTCATATTCAAACATTTGAATTAAACAACAATTCCATGTGAATCCGATACCTCTGACGTTTAGACTTTCCACAGTAGAGTTTATGTCATTCTATCATTGATGAGAATGTGTCAGAGGGCAACCGAACTGACATAATATACCTTAAGTACCACCGCATATGTTCAGTTGGTCGGATTACCAGAATATAGTTKATTCCCCCCCACCTTCTGATGTCCCCAGAATCTCTATGTTAACCAAGGGGTTTTCTTATGTCACATCAGTAGGGAAGAGACACGGGGGAGGGGGGAAAGAGGTATTTATGACTGTCATAAACCTACCCCCACTGCCAACATCATGACAGTACTCATGAGTACCACATTTCTGCCTTTCTTTGGCATGTAGGACACTAGGGACTTGTCGGCTGTGAACACAAACTTAGAGGAATTGATAGGCCTGTTCCGTGTTTTCAACAGCTGAGTTGGGAGCTCTGGGTGTTTTTTTTGTACTGTTCCTACCATCATTAGCTTCCTCTTGAGGAGCTCCCGTCCCAGCTTGTGCGAAGTAAAAAAGGTTATTACGTGATGTTGTGGCCACGGAGTCCCTGTGTCACATCCAGGACACCCAGCATCTCTTGGTTCTTCTCAGGGGCTCCTCCATCTGGTTTCCCCGTATACACTTGCAAGTTCCACGCGTATGATGAAGCAGCATCACAGGCAGCCCAGATCTGCAGTGCGGGTTTAGACGCTATGTACTGCCTGAAGGGGCAGCGGCCCCTAWWTGGCATAAGCTGCTCATCAACAGGAACGTTGGGCCCATGGTTGTAAAACAGGGGAAGGCGGTCGACCCACTAATCCCACACTGACCTGATAGCAGCTAGCTTGTCTCTCTGCCGCTGAGCTGGTCTGGTATCTCAGTTATCGAAGCGGATAATCCTGGAAATAATGTGGAAGTTTTCCAGAGACATTGTTGCACAGATAAGTTATCTGTGGATTCCCCATTTGATCTGGAAACACCAGCAAGAATAAGGTCCCCGAAGTATACATGGAAATGAGTTTGGTCCATCTCCTTCCATCTCTCTCCAAAAACACGCCTTCCCTCCTAATTAGTGTAGTCCAGAATGATTTTCTGGATGGTCTCTGGGATGAACAGTTCAAAAGAAGACTATGTCCTGCACATGAGTAACCGCCATCCGCGTTGGCCCTGGTTAAATCCTTATTACATTGGCAGCCAATGCGGGGTGGCTCATTCTTGGGCAAGAAGACCATTCAATTTCACAATTTTATGACATCCATATTTCTCCTCCTGCAGGCTGCTGATGAGCTGGTTGCTGACGGGCTGGTCCTGGGGCTGGCTGAGGGTCAATCTCATCCTCCTCTTCCAACTCACTGTCAAACTCTGAATTGACAGAGACATGATCCTCATATTCAGAAAATTCTTCATCTTCCAAAGTGGAAGACGCTCCTTCCACACTAGCTTCTCTCTCTGCAAAAAATATTTCTAAAGCCCTCTGAGCAGAGATTATTTTTGCCATGCTGATTGATCCCTCCACCAATTTGCACCTGGCTGGGGTAGAGTTTTGGAAAATACTGAATTATTTACAATGTATCGTAATAACATTGTGCAGGTTCCCGCAACATATTGTGTAGTTTCGCACACTACAAAGGGTAAATCAAATCAAATCTAATTTATTTATATAGCCCTTCTTACATCAGCTGATATCTCAAAGTGCTGTACAGAAACCCAGCCTAAAACCCCAAACAGCAAGCAATGCAGGTGTAGAAGCACAGTGGCTAGGAAAAACTCCATAGAAAGGCCAAAACCTAGGAAGAAACCTAGAGAGGAACCAGGCTATGAGGGGTGGCCAGTCCTCTTCTGGCTGTGCCGGGTGGAGATTATAACAGAACATGGCCAAGATGTTCAAATGTTAAATGACCAGCATGGTCAAATAATAATAATCACAGTAGTTGTCGAGGGTGCAACAAGTCACCACCTCAGGAGTAAATGTCAGTTGGCTTTTCATAGCGATCAGTATCTCTACCGCTCCTGCTGTCTCTAGAGAGTTGAAAACAGCAGGTCTGGGACAGGTAGCACATCCGGTAAACAGGTCAGGGTTCCATAGCCACAGGCAGAACAGTTGAAATTGGAGCAGCAGCACGGCCAGGTGGACTGGAGACAGCAAGGAGTCATCATGCCAGGTAGTCCTGAGGCATGGTCCTAGGGCTCAGGTCCTCCGAGAGAGAGAAAGAAAGAGAGAAAGAGAGAATTAGAGAGAGCATACTTAAATTCACAACTTGAATTTAGCGTAATTTGAAGGCGGACGGAATAATGGCGGACGGAAAACAGGGTGGTGCGGCAGGTGCCGCTTCTCATACGAATGCTGTTATTTTATCTAAAACATCAGGTGTACGCCGACCCCAGCTAAGTAACTCATGCAAAGCGCAATTATGTGTTTTATCTCCAGTACTTTGCCATGATTGTCAGTTATGTAGCTGCTCTACTGATAATCTCAGTGCGTCCTTGCTGGGATGACACAATCAGTCTATTACCGGAGAATATCAACACCAAACACATTGGTTCACCGTTCCACGGGAGCGGACAATACACAGCATACCATAATGTTCTGAATAATGGCCAAGTCTACCTCGCTCCCTATTCCACTGAACCGCTTAGGCGTAACAAACACAAGTCCAAAAATGTTAAACTACCTGTTCACTACCCTCCTACTCTCCGGGGATGTGCAACTTAACCCTGAGCCTAACATCACCGAGCCAGCGATACTCACCGGAGTGGAAAGCAGTGGATGGCCTCGTCCACTGATCGTCGCTGTGGAAGTGGGTGAGTGCTATGGTCCCATGGTTTCTCTCGACTCACCCGGCTCCAGGATAGATTTTTACTCTTCAAACATACCCAAGTTGCTATATGCGATTCCTGACTCTGCTTCTGGTACGCAAGCTGTTTTAATTAGTTCCCCGCATCCAGTGCAGGTGGGAGGGATTGTTAATTGCGCTACCGAACTGCCCCTAATCAAAACTAAACAAAACGGCCTAAACCCAGCCGTCAGAAAACACAGAAAATGTAACTTTTTTCAATGTGTCAATCACTCTCGAGTCATCTGGGACCTACGAGCTAAGGGACTACTAGGGGGGCACTTGAACATTCATAGTGTCATTGCAAAAAGTGATCAAATTCAACATCTACTCACAGACTCCCACCTTGACTTCCTCTGCCTCTCAGAGACATGGCTCCATAAAAACTCTCCATATGCTGCTTTGATTGTGCCTGGCTACAATGTTTTCAGGAGAGACAGGATTGAAGGAAGAGGCGGGGGTGTGATGATTTACGTTAAAGAACATATCCGATGTAAACAAATTGAGTGGTCATGTGATAATGAACTAGAATCTATTGGCCTGAATGTTACACTGTCTCCCCAAATGTCTTTACCCTTATTGGAATGTATAGGCCACCTTCCACTAAAAGTGTGTTTTTTGATCAGTTTAATAACATGCTTAGGGAATGAGATTTTGGGAAAGAGGTCATCTTAATGGGAGATTTTAATATTAATTATGAAGACAAGTCTTGTAGGAAAACCCTCAAACGGATCACTAATACCTTTGACCTTACACAGCTAGTTAACGGGCCAACCAGGGTGACTTGTTGCTCTAAAACACAGATTGATTTGGTGTTCAGWAATAAACCAGAGAGAGTGACTAAATCATTCAATATGGTTACCGGGCTATCTGATCATGATCTAAAACTTATAGCCAGAAAGCTGTCTAAGAGCAGGTTTAACCTCTCTACTGTTAGAAAGCCGGATCAACTAAGAATATCTAAGAGTGAATTAAACTATTTTGAAAAAGCAATTAAGGGAATTAACTCGAATGATCTCTTGTCCTATACAGACGTGGAAGCTGATAGTCAGGTTTTTCTATCCACAATCCAGACTACAATAAATGGTTTCCTAAAGAAAATCAAATCCAAACCTGGCCAAAAGAGCATTCTTCCTTGGCTAAATGGAGAAATCTGGAAAATAATGAAAGAACGAGATTATGCTCTAAAAATAGCCCTAAGATCCAAATTAGAGCATGACAGACGTAGGTTTACCATGTTGAGAAATAAGGTGATGAAATATATCAGACAGGCCAAGGCAAACTTTTTGATATTAACATAATTGGTGAAGCAAAGGAAATTCTAAATTGATCTGGAGAATCTAAAAAAGTTAACAGGAAAGACCATTAGTAACACTGCAAAAAGACTAGAAAATCGTGGTGAATAAACAAATCTAACACAGGATGCAGTCGAAATAGCAATAGCCTTCAATTCCTACTTTATTGACTCTGTCAGGGCACTGACACAGAACCCCTCCACTGGTTTCTTGGGCTCAGTGCTAGTAAATGACACTCAAACTGTCTTCATCATAAGGGAGGTTTCTGAGTCAACGGTGAACAAGGTGATTAGCTCACTAAAGAACTCTAAAGCCAAAGATGTGTTTGGGGCGTACTCTACCTTTCTTAAAAACTACAAAAGAGTCACTCATTGCCCCATTACTAAGGTCACCAACACATCTATTGGTCTCCGGGTGTCTCCAAGGGTATAGAAGTCGCCATAATAGCGGCCATCTTTAAATCGGGCAACCCTGCTGACTGAGTAACTACAGGCCATTAGTATACTACCTGTGTGTCAAAGGTTGTTGAAAGATGTGTAGCAAAACAACTGATTGCCCACCTCAACAACAGCCCCTTCACATTACACTCCATGCAGTTTGGATTCAGAGCGAAACACTCCACAGAAACGGCCAACTGCTTTCTTCTGGAAAATGTGATGTCCAAGATAGACAAAGGGGCATTGTTGGGGCTGTGTTTCTGAACCTAAGGAAGGCTTTGAGACTGTTAATCATGAGATTCTCATTTCAAAATTGTCAACTTTTCCCCATGCCTTGAGATGGATGAAAATCAACCTTGAAGGCAGAACTCAGTGTGTCAGAGTGAGCAACGAGCTGTCGCCCACTCTAGCTATGATGTGGGCGTGCCACAAGGGTCAAACTGGCCCCTCCTGTTCAGCCTGTACATTAATGATCTGCCTTCTGTCTGTACTGGGTCTGAAGTTCAAATGTATGCAGATGATACAGTGATATATGTGCATGCAAAGAGCAAACAACAAGCTGCACAAGAACTCACTACTGTAATGGTCCAGGTTACAAAGTGGTTCAGTGACTCGTGTTTGCATTTCAATGTGAAAAAAACAGTTTGCATGTTCTTCACAAAGAGGGCAACATATGCTACTGAGCCAGATGTCTATGTGTCAGGGGAGAAGCTCCAGGTGGTATCTGATTTTAAGTACCTTACCTTGATCATACTTGATTCCAACCTCTCTTTTAAAAAGCATGTGAAAAAGGTAATTAAGATTATTCAACCTAGCTAATTTCCGATTTATACGAAATTGTTTGACTACAGAGGTAGCAAAACTGTACTTCAAATCTATGATACTCCCCCACTTAACATACTGCTTGACTAGTTGGGCCCAAGCTTGCTGTACAACATTAAAACCTATTCAGTCTGTCTACAAACAGGCTCTCAAAGTGCTTGATAGGAAGCCCAATAGCCATCATCACTGTTACATCCTCAGAAAGCATGAGCCCCTGAGTTGGGAAAATCTTGTGCAATACACCAACGCATGTCTTGTATTCAAGATCCTAAATGGCCTGGCTCCCCCTCCACTCAGTGTTTTTGTTAAACAGAAAACCCAAACATATGGCAGCAGATCCACAAGGTCTGCCATGAGAGTTGACTGTATAGTTCCCTTAAGGAAAAGCACCTTTAGTAAATCCGCTTTCTCTGTGAGAGCTTCCCATGTCTGGAATACACTGCCATCAGACACACATAACTGCACCACATATCACACTTTCACAAAATGCATGAAGACATGGCTAAAGGTCAATCAGATTTGTGAACATAATCCCTAGCTGTGTATTGCCGCTTTCCATGTCGTCTGTTGTCTGTAGCTTGTGAGGTGTGGAAACACTTTGTTGCTTTTATGAATTTTTGCTTACTGCTTTTTGTTCTATGTTGCTCTGTCTGTATGCTACGTCTTGCTTGTCCTATGTTGCTCTGCGTGTGCTCACTGCTCAATGATTGTTTATATTGTAATTGTTTTTAATAACCTGCCCAGGGACTGCGGTTGAAAATTAGCCGGCTGGCTAAAACCGGCACTTTTACTGAAACGTTGATTAATGTGCACTGTCCCTGTAAAAATAAAATAAACTCAACTAAACTCAACACAGGGCACCGGATAAGACAGGAGAAGTACTCCAGATATAACAGACTGACCATAGCCCCCCGACACATAAACTACTGCAGCATAAATACTGGAGGCTGAGACAGGAGGGGTCAGGAGACACTGTGGCCCCATCTGATGATACCCCCGGACAGGGCCAAACAGGCAGGATATAACCCCACCCACTTTGCCAAATCACAGCCCCCACACCACTAGAGGGATATCTTCAACCACCAACTTACCATCCTGAGACAAGGCCGAGTATAGCCCACAAAAATCTCCGCCACGGCACAACCCAAGGGGGAGGCGCCAACCCAGAGTGCAAGAGTGCAAGAGTGCAAGAATAGCGGGAGACAGGCAGACAGGTAATAGAGACAGACAGGTTCTTGGTGCTATGTTGAGACAGCAGGTCCAGAGAGTAGGAAGACAGAGTGAAGGCACACAGCAAACCTTTTTGTTTCATTTTTACTTGTTTTCACATACACACACTTTTATTACCCTCGGGTCCAGTGGACTCGAACACCACATATAGGGTGGTGCAGAATGTGCACTGAAATGTGTTATTTTACATGTTTTTCACAGAAAATGAGCAAAGGCCAATGAGCCTCAGGTTGAAAAAACAAATCATTGTATAATTTTTATTTTGGCAAACATTGAAAATGGGTCCCACAGACCCGAACAGCACACAATAGTTAAGCTTAAACACTTTGAAATATGACGTTTGGAACAACATCGAAATTTGATATTTGAAAAACATGGAACAATGTCTAATTCTGGCATGAGACTCTGAGAGCTTGTTGAGCCCAATGCATGTCCCAGAAGTAGCAATATAGTTTGTTCCCTTATTCTGCGATATTAATATACAGTACCAGTCAAATGTTTAGACACACCTACTCATTTGAATTATTTTCMTAATTTTTTCTATTTTCTACGTTGTACAATAATAGTGAAGACATCAAAACTATGAAATAACACATGGAATCATGTAGTAACCAAAAAAGTGTTACAAAAAACTAAATATATTTTATATTTAGATTCTTCAAAGTAGCCACCCTTTGCCTTTGACAGAGTTGCACACTCTTGGCATTCTCTCAACCAGTTTCACCGGGAATGCTTTTCCAATGGTCTTGAAGGAGTTCCTACATATGCTGAGCACTTGTTGGCTGCTTTTCTTTCCCTCTGCAGTCCAACTCATCCCAAATCATCTCAATTGGGTTGAGGTCGGGTGATTGTGGAGGCCAGGTCATCTGATGCAGCACTCCATCACTCTTCTTCTTAGTCAAATAGTCCTTACACAACCTGGAGGTGTGTTGGGTCATTGTCCTGTTGAAAAACAAATGATAGTCCCACTAAGCGCAAACCAGATGGGATGGCATTTCACTGCAGAATGCTGTGGAAGCCAAGCTGGTTAAGTGTGCCTTGAATTCTAAATAAATCACAGACAGTGTCACCAAGCACCCCCACACCATCACACTTCCTCCTCCATGCTTCATGGTGTGAACCACACATGCGGATATCATCCGTTCACCTACCCGGCGTCTCACAAAGACACGGAGGTTGGAACCAAAAATGTTAACTTTGGACTCATCAGACCAAAGGACAGATTTCCACGAGAAAATGTCCAGTGCTCATGTTTCTTGGCCCAAGCAAGTCTCTTATTCTTATTGGTGTCCTTTAGTAGTGGTTTCTTTGCAGCAATTCAACCATGAAGACCTGATTCACACAGTCTCCTCTGAACAGTTGATGTTGAGATGTGTATGTTACTTGAACTCTGTGAAGCATTTATTTCCCATATGAACTTAAATTAGGAATATTTTGTTTATTCTTGGTTACAGGGATACTCGTGAGCGGGATATCAAAAGTGCATGTAAACAGCTTATCCCTAATTAGACCTTAAGCGAGACATGAGCTACTATCCAGAATACTGTGCACGTATAAACATACAGTGGGGCAAAAAAGTATTTAGTCAGCTACCAATTGTGCAAGTTCTCCCACTTAAAAAGATGAGAGAGGCCTGTAATTTTTATCATAGGTACATTTCAACTACGACAGACAAAATGAGAAAAATAAATCCAGTAAATCACATTGTGGGATTTTTTATGAATTTATTTGCAAATTATGGTGGAAAATAAGTATTATGATCCATGGCACGAAGCCTCCAGTGATGATCCGTGGCACAAAGCCTCTAGTGATGATCCATGGCACGAAGCCTCCAGTGATGATCCATGGTAAGAAGCCTCCAGTGATGATCCATGGCACGAAGCCTCCAGTGATGATCCGTGGCACGAAGCCTACAGTGAGGAGTTATGGCACGAGGTCTCCAACGAAGGCCGTTAGTCAGGAGCCTCCAGCGACGCCCTTCAGTCCGGAGCCTCCCTCTAGTCCGGAGCCTCCAGCGACGCCCTCTAGTCCGGAGCCTCCAGCGTCGCCTTCTAGTCCGGAGCCTCCAGCGACGCCCTCTAGTCCGGAGCCTCCAGCGACGAACTCCTGTCTGGAGCAGCCAGAGTCTCCCTCCTGTCCGGAGCAGCCAGAGTCTCCCTCCTGTCCGGAGCAGCCAGAGTCTCCCTTCTGTCCGGAGCAGCCAGAGTCTCCCTCCTGTCCGGAGCAGCGAGAGTCTCCCTCCTGTCCGGAGCTGCCATGAGTCGCCCTCCTGTCCGAGCTGCCATAGTCGCCTCCTGTCCGGGCCTGCTGCGAGGGTCCCCAGTCCGGGTTCGGCGGCGAGGGTCCCCGCTCTAGAGGCGCCACCTAAGTGCCAAGCCAGAGGTGGAGCGGGGTCTACGCACGCGCGGTGAAATGCCCACCCAGACCCTCACCTATAGGTTCAGGTTTTGCTTCCAGAGTCCGCACCTTTGGGGGGGGGGGGTACTGTCACGCCCTGACCTTAGTTCCTTTTTCATGTCTCTATTTTGGTTTGGTCAGGGCGTGAGTTGGGGTGGGCATTCTATGTTTTGTTCTATGTTGTCCTTTTCTATGTGTTTGGCCTGGTATGGTTCCCAATCAGAGGCAGCTGTCAATCGTTGTCTCTGATTGAGAACCATACTTAGGTACCCTGTTCCCACCTGTGTTTGTGGGTAGTTGTTTCCTGTTTTGTGTTTTTTCACCTTACAGGACTGTTTCGTGTCGTTCACTCTCTTTGTTGTTTTTTTGTCATTCAGTGTTCAGTTTATTTGATTTGATTTACTATGAGCACTTACCACGCTGCGTGTTGGTCCGATGATTCCTATTCCTCATCATCAGACGAAGAGGAGAGTCGCTACATTATGGTAGAGAAATGAACATAAAATTATCTGGCAACATCTCTGGTGGACATTCCTGCAGACTGCATGCCAATTGCACACTCCCTCAAAACTTGCAACATCTGTGGCATGGTGTTATGTGACAAAACTTCCATTTAGAGTGGTCTTTTATTGTCCCCAGCACAAGTTGCACTTGTAAAATGATCAGGCTGTTTAATCAGCTTATTGATACGCCACACATGTCAGGTGGATGGATTATCTTGGCAAAGGAGAAATACTCACTAACAGGGATGTAAACAAATTTGTGCACACAATTTGAGAGAAATAAGCTTTTTGTGTGTATGGAACATTACTGGGATATTTTATTTCAGTTCATGAAACATGTTGCGTATTTTTGTTCAGTGTAAACCTTAAAATATTGTGTCAAATACATGCCTCAACACAGTCCAGGCCCTATCATGTACAGTCCGATGGATGAAGACATTGGTAAATCTTTTTGGAGTGGATCTTTATCAATTTATTAATTTGATTCAAACCCTTGGTCTCATCCACAAGTAATACTAAAGGCATTGGTTGATGATGTTTTAAAATATCCTCAAATTATACAGGTGTGAGAGCATTTCAGGGAGTTCAGGGAAAATCTGTCCGAACTCATCAGTCAGAGAGAATACTTCATACTGTCTTAGGGACTCTAGATCCAAGGCCAGCGATCTACTGTAGCAGTAGCAATATCATTGGTTAGATTACAATATAATGCATAATGGTATAATTAAGCAATAAAACATGGTGGGTTGTGGTATATGGCCGCTATGCCACGGCTAAGGGCTGTTCTTAAGCACGACCCAACGCAGAGTGCCTGGATACAGCCTTTACCCGTGGTATATTGGCCATATATCACAAACCCCAGAGYTGCCTTATTGCTATTATAAACTGGTTACCAACGTAATTAGAGCAGTAAAAATAAATGGTTTTGTCATACTCATGGTATATGGTCTGATATACCACGGCTGTCAGCCAATCAATATTCAGGGCTCGAACCACCCAGTTTATAATGCATAATGTTAGAAATCATGTTGCACACAATTATAATTATAGTATGGTAGTAACTATAAAATCTTATCAATCTTGTCGTCATCAAACAATCTACGGCCATTATTCTGCAGTAGTCTCTTAACATCTTTTTTTTCTTTACAATGTGATGCAGATGGCAATATAATGCATACTGTAGCTATAATTAGATTTTGTTGATATTATAATGTAATTATATTTTACTGTATCATTTATGATAATTTATGTTTATCCCTTTGTCTGAATATTTTTGTGAAAAATAAATACAGACTTTCATTATTGTAAAAATCGTTATTGATAGGATCATTGACTGGGTTTTAATTTTTTTCATTTTTGTATGTACATTTATCTTACATAATACCTTTCCGATAAAATAGCAACATGACAGTATTCTACCTCCATGTGTTCTGGAGCATGTCTATTTTACAGTTAATTGTTTTCATGTTTGAGTTTTGACCTAATCTCTTAAAACATCCTGACTCTTTACTCCACTCTGCTATTCTCTGGTGCGTTCAGCAGGATGCAACATTTTGAGACATTTGTTTTAAAACATTTGGTGTGGATATGTTCAGTCATTATGGTCGGGCTATTGAAACCAACCTGGTCTTAAAACATTTTGTATTATTCTGTATGTAAATCTGGACACTCAATTTAGTATGATATGTAAAGTTTTGTGTGGTATGTGTTAATTTGTGGATGTCCATCACATCAATTCAAATGATATGTTACAACTTTGCAAAACGTACTATATGTTATGAATTCTTAAAACATATGATATACAGTACCAGTCAAAAGTTTGGACACACCTACTCATTCAAGAGTTTTTCTTTATTCTTCACTATTATTATACAATTTAGAAAATAGTTAACAAAAATAATAATAAATTGAATGAGTAGGTGTGTCCAAACTTTTGACAGGTACTATATGTTACGAATTCTAGCTAGGTGGCTAGATTGGTGGGCAGGCTGACCAGACCTGCCTATATACCTGGCCGGCCGGACCGACCTGGCTAACGTTAGCTAGCTGGCTAATGTTAGCTTGGCTAGGTTTTAGGATTAAGGTTAGGTTTAAAGTTAACCCCTTAAGGTTAGCGTTAGAGGAAGGGTTAGCTAAAAGGGTTAGGAGAAGGGTTAACTAACATGCTAAGTAGCTAAAATGTAGTAAGCAGTTGAAAAGTTGCTAATTAGTCAAAATGATACATTTGTCCCTGATGAGATTCAAACTCACAACCTTTTGTGTTATACGTCCACCCATCCACCCCAAACAACCACCCTTTTTTAGTTTTTGACTTAAGCAACCACCTGTCTTATGTAACCATACCAAAAGTATCATATGACACGAATTTGAGTGTACCTGATTTATGTTTACTATGTTATGTCTAGTCTATGAGACCAGACCAGTTGGAACAGCCTTCTGGAGGACCTGAGGGCCTCAGAGACAGTAGACATTTTTAAGAGAGAGCTCAAGACACACCTTTCTATCCGTCATTTACTTAGGGTGATTTTATTGTGCTATTTTAATCAACCTGATATAATTGTATTTGTTTTATTCAATTTATCTTATTTATTTTACTTTCATCAGTCTCTCTGGTTTCACTGTTGTTTTAATGCCCTATTTTAATATCAGTTTCATTTTACCATTTTAATTTGGTCTAGCTCAGGTATTCCCAAACTGGGGTACGCGCAATGCCGTTGGGGTTACGCCAAATAAAAATGTGATTCACATTTAAAATATATATACACTGCTCAAAAAAATAAAGGGAACACTTAAACAATACAATGTAACTCCAAGTCAATCACACTTCTATGAAATTAAACTGTCCACTTAGGAAGCAACACTGATTGACAATACATTTCACATGCTGTTGTGCAAATGGAATAGACAAAAGGTGGAAATTATAGGRAATTAGCAAGACACCCCCAAAAAAGGAGTGATTCTGCAGGTGGTGACCACAGACCACTTCTCAGTTCCTATGCTTCCTGGCTGATGTTTTGGTCACTTTTGAATGCTGGCGGTGCTTTCACTCTAGTGGTAGCATGAGYCGGAGTCTACAACCCACACAAGTGGCTCAGGTAGTGCAGTTCATCCAGGATGGCACATCAATGCGAGCTGTGGCAAAAAGGTTTGCTGTGTCTGTCAGCGTAGTGTCCAGAGCATGGAGACGCTACCAGGAGACAGGCCAGTACATCAGGAGACGTGGAGGAGGCCGTAGGAGGGCAACAACCCAGCAGCAGGACCGCTACCTCCGCCTTTGTGCAAGGAGGTGCACTGCCAGAGCCCTGCAAAATGACCTCCAGCAGGCCACAAATGTGCATGTGTCTGCTCAAACGGTCAGAAACAGACTCCATGAGGGTGGTCGGTCGGCCAGCCAGATGAGACCAGTCACAATCATCTCTTACTTTTTCAGCGTGCGCGTGAGTTTTTCTGTGATGGAAAGCTGGCTGCTGGTGAGGGGGAGTGGTGTATCCAGGGAGAAATCTAATCTTCTGAAATGTAATTTGTCGTCTTGTGCTTCCATCTGTTGAAATTATTTAGCAATTGCAGTTCCTACATGTTTTTAACAATGTGTTGATCAGATCAAGAAGGTTCTATACCTAAGGTTACTAAATAAAGTGTATATCCTTACTGAAATAGTGATTACTCAGAATTGCAAAATATTTGCTCGTTCATTTTACCACTTACAACCATAAAATAACAATTTATATCATAACAATGAACAATGAAACCGACCGGCCATGTCATAAACATTATTTCTTTACTTGGATAACATTATCTGCCAGAATAACACCCCCTTAACATATAAACACATGGACACTGCACACAGACACTGAAAATTTGCTTTTTTAAATAAATATGGTAGCTCTCAAACGAGCCTTTGCTTTGCTGAGCACCTCATTTTCAGGAGTGTGCTGCCTGCCATCAGAGGAGTCTGCCTGTCTGCCATGTCATCGGAGTAGTAGATCTGTGAATAATAAGTATTGCCACGCTTTCACATAGGGGCCTAGTTCAAACTACAATTTTAAACACAGAAAGGCAAATGGTTGCAGATAAATCATAAGTTGGTTAAATAAAAGACTTTCAGACTACCATTGTTTGGGGAAAATAGGAACATGTCTGTCTATTTCGCCAAATATCTCAAATTGTTTTGATGTTCTTGACCATCACAATGTGTATGTATATATATATATATATATACACACATTGTGATGGTTAAATAAAGAGCAAAATTATTGATTATTATTATTATATTATTATTTGTGCCCTCGTCCTATAAGAGCTCTTTGTCACTTCCCACGAGCCTTGTTGTGACAAAAACTCACACTCATTCTTATGTTTAATAAATGTATCGTATATACTGTATATATTGTAACGACCCGGTATTGTGTTCTGTGTTTGTGGGTGTGTTATGGTTCTCATGGCTACTAGCAGGGGTTAAATATGTCAGGACAGATGGAAAGGTTGGGGGGGTATGATGGGTAATACCGCGGGATTTGGAAATGCATAAATAGGGATTACTGTCTCATTGTTCTCTCTCTTCTGTTCGGGCCTTGATCTGTTCATATGAGAGTGACCCTTAACTCAACATGTATAATTGTGTACGTTCGGCATTTAGCGGCGTGGGCTGTGGCCTGAACAATAGCCCAGTTTAGGAATAAACCTGTGTTCTAACCTGTACACCTAGAGTCCGTCTCTTTCCTCTTTAATGACCCAGTCGGGTCATTACAATATATATATTTTTTCTTCTCCCAAATCGGGCACCATTTTAATCTGGATAATCTAATTTTTCTAATGACATAAAATTGGGCAGCGTACTCTGCTGTCATCAATCGGTAGACCCGAAATAGAAATTCCTCATTAGCAGAAATAAGGAGAAGCCCCTGACTGGAGTGTGTAGTTCGAGTGCGGACTCAATGTGGGCCAAACCCTTCCCGTCTCATTCAAGGCCACCCAAATTGAGGTTCATGTCGAAGGTATTAACATCAACGAAAGCAAATCTTAATCGAACCTAACCTACATGGATACAAATGTAAACCATGGAAGTAAGTGAGACTGTCATTATGCTTAATGTACTTTGTAATATTCATGTTATACCAGTGCAGTGGTATATTTTTATATAACCAACCGATGTTAGCATAGCACTAATTAGCACGTGAGCTAGCTAATTAGCAATAGCACCCTTTTGCACGTGAGCTAGCTAATTGCTTACAATGAGGGAATCTTATTTGGACAAATTTGCCTACTTGAGCAGTAAGCCTAGGTTTACATGTACAGTTATGTCATCGATTTGATCGTTGATTTTCTGTGTTTCTTCAATGTATGCCTTGTTGTGTATGGCTGGCTCTAAATGTGTATCGTTGATGCCGACGGGCATTCCCTAAGTTACACATAGCGAGTCTACACAGCCTACACATAGTGTATGTACAATAATGAAATTAAATGCCTATTGCTTATTTTATGTCTATACCTATTTTCTTTGATGTATAGAGACACGTTAGTGTGTTATTGGAGGGCGAGACTTCATCACTGCCCCTTCTGCACATGTAAGGCTGAACAATATATGGTCAACAACCACATCAAAGGTCATGCTTCAGTGGGGCACAGAGGTACTAATTCTTTCTTTGTTGATTGAATATATTTGACGTTCACATTTTTTGATTTGCCCTATTTTTTTCAGTTACATCAGTGTATTTAATTTAATTTTATAACTTGTTACTTTACTGTTATTCCTCTCTTTCACAAGCTAGGGATATATTCTTTCTAGATCCCCTCCATGGCACTGGCTGGAGAGATGAGTCGCACCCAACCATTCAGTTWAAAAAAAAATCTATGGCTCTGTTTTATTTAAAGTAAAATGTAATATGTAAAATATATATGTACTTACATACATGTATGATACGTTACTTCCCATTCGGTGCATTAAACAGATGGAAACAGAACCATAGATATCTGTCCCACTGATAATGTTCTCTTTGAACCCATTATGACCCCCCCAAAAAATTGGAGTTCGAGCCTCTTGGCTAATTCAGTTCCAACTGTGTTCAAAACTGTTATGCATGCTGGAGTATAAAAACCTGTTGAATTGTACTTTTTCTTTACTTTCACATACGCTGTGTTCACAGAAACAGTGCTCAGATCTTGTCCCCTAGACCTTGGAGGACTTTTGGTGTAGATGATGGTTAGATATTTCTTTAAATTATTCCACTGAACTGTACCATTTGATTGTCATTCCTTTACAGAAAATTGTACCTTGTTCACACCACAGGATCTACCAAAGCAAGGATTTTCAAACAAGTGTGGGGTGTTTGTTTTGATGGTAAGATGCTGGCTGTTCAGTATATTATATTAGTCCTATTTTCTGTTATAACATATGAAAAGTTATTATTATTTCTGTGCTGGCAGCATGGTAAACACACTATTGTTATTGCTCATACTTTTCTTGTTTATTATTCTTGACACTTTTTGGGACCTATTTCCTACAGTTTTTACATTACATACACAATTCATACATCAAACTCCTGCAGTGCTGGATGCTGATGTGACATGCTGTGACTTTTTGGCGGGGGATGTCTTCGACATACTGAAATGTATTCCTGGGGGGGATGGTATTATTATTATTTACCATTATCATTATTATTGTTGTTATCATAACTATCAAACTTAACAACCTACTCTTTCTTCTTTTGGATGGGGGGCAGTATTGAGTAGCTTGAATGAATAAGGTGCCCAGAGTAAACTGCCTACTACTCAGGCCCAGAAGCTAAGATATGCATATWATTAGTAGATTTGGATAGAAAACACTCTGAAGTTTCTAAAACTGTTTGAATGATGACTGTGAGTATAACAGAACTCATATGGCAGGCAAAAACCTGAGAAAAAGTCCAACCAGGAAGTGGGAAATCTGAGGTTTGTAGTTTTTCAACTCTTTGCCTATCCAAGATACAGTGTAAATTTGGTCCGATTGCACTTCCTAAGGCTTCCACTAGATGTCAACAGTCTTTAGAACCTTGTTTGAGGCTTCTACTGTGATGGGGGAGAGAATGAGAGCTGTTTCAACCAGAGGTCTGGCAGAGTGCCATGCGTGGGCCTGTGAGAGTTAGCTGCATTCCATTGCATTTCTAAAGACAAAGGAATTCTCCGGTTGAAACATTGAAGATTTATGTTAAAAACATCCTAAAGATTGATTCTATACATCGTTTGACATGTTTCTACGAACTGTAACGGAACTTTTTGACTTTTCGTCTGGACCTAGTGCTCGCGCCTCATGAATTTGGATTTGTGAACTAAACGCGCGAACAAAAAGGAGGTATTTGGACATAAATGATGGACTTTATCGAACAAAACAAACATTTATTGTTGAACTGTGATTCCTGGGAGTGCATTCTGATGAAGATCATCAAAGGTAAGTGAATATTTATAATGCTATTTCTGACTTCTATTGACTCCACAACATGGCGGGTACCTGTATGGCTTGTTTTTGTGTCTGAGCGCTGTACTCAGATTATTGCAAGGTGTGCTTTTTCCGTAAAGTTTTTTTGAAATCTGACACAGCGGTTGCATTAAGGAGAAGTGGATCTATAATTCCATGTATAACACTTGTATTTTCATCAACAATTTCTGTAAATTGATGTGGCTCTCTGCAAAATCACCGGATGTTTTGGAAGCAAAACATTACTGAACGTAACGCGCCAATGTAAACTGAGATTTTTGGATATAAATATGAACTTTATTGAACAAAACATACATGTATTGTGTAACATGAAGTCCTATGAGTGTCATCTGATGAAGATCATCAAAGGTTAGTGATTCATTTTATCTCTTTCTGCTTTTTGTGACTCCACTCTTTGGCTGGAAAAATGGCTGTGTTTTTCTGTGACTAGTTGCTGACCTAACATAATCGTTTGGTGTGCTTTCGTCGTAAAGCCTTTTTGAAATCGGACACTGTGGTGGGATTAACAACAAGTTTATCTTTAAAATGGTGTAAAATACTTGTATGTTTGAGGAATTTTAATTATGAGATTTCTGTTTGAATTTGGCYCCCTGCACTTCCACTGGCTGTTGTCATTTCGAACCCGTTAGCGGGATTTCACCCGTAAGAAGTTTTAACTTACAGCACGCTCTGTCCATTGCAATGGAAGCAGTGTGATTTCACTGAGGTATGTATAAATTATGAAATTCTCATCACTAGTGGATGTAAGGTTTTTTGGGATACCCATCCGATTGTGTGATTTTCTTTTCAAAGTGAAACATGCAGCAAATTAGGCGATGGTGGTGCTTAGTTCTCCTGCAGAACTTTTCCATGCCGTAAGTCTTTTCATTTGCATCCTTAAAATCATTTGTTTCACTGTAGCCAGACTGACCTGAATATATTTTTATATTGAATGTATGTCATTCACTCACTAAGGTCTGAAGAAGAGAGGTTGAAAGATGGAGAAAGGTGTTGAAAACAAAACACACTACAGGTAGGTGTCATATGATGAGTGGTATGGTCTTAAACCAATGTTTAAAGACTTAACCTCCCCCTCCCCCCTTCTCCAATATATTTCAAGATGATGTAGAAGACGTCCCCCCCAAGAAGTCACAGCATGTCACATCAGCATCCAGCATTATTGTACACACATCCCTAGAGGTTCCCTTACATTACTTAATGACCACAATCAGTTTTCTTTCTAGACGATACTGAAAACAAAATACACAGTGAACTGGGAGCTGTGAATTGGGTATGTAGTCTACTGTGTGTAAAGCTGAAGGCTTGATGCATGGCAAGATATAACAGTTGTGATGACTTGTTGAGTAGTTATAGATATCACTGAAATTAGTAATAGTGGCTTTTGTTTGCATGGTGGTATTGTGAAAGTGMGGCGTAATTTGACTTGATCACCTAATGAGGCACTATTCTTAATATGTATTCTTCCTTTTTCTTCAAGGAAGCAGATGTTCTTCTAAGGGACACCCTAGAGGCAGGCAGGTGGTGTGAACTCCAAAAAATGTAAAGGCATTGTTTCCTTCCCCAGTGTAGTTGGGATGGACGGGGAAGACCGCATTACAACCCTTAAAGAACTACGGTTGTATGATGGCCTGGATGAAGAGAAAAATATTCTCCTCAAGGAACCATTCACGTTCCAGTTACAGAGAGATAAGATGTTCTATGTGGAGGCAGTTGACAACAAGAAAATGACTCTCTTTGCTTCTTTTTAGGAGCAGGAGTGAAGCCATTTTTGAGGAGRGGTCAAACCTTGTTTTTGTCTGCTGTGTTAATCGTTATTTGTGTTATGTTGTTTAGTAAAGATGACGTAGAAGTCACCGGAGTCTCTGATCTCTTTACTGGAGCTGGTATAACTTAATGTACAAAGCACATTCAGCTTGTTAGTATGTCTATATGGTATAGTCTGTCTCCATTCTCATGAGGAAAGTAAATAGCATTATAAATCAGGATAGGTAGTAACTGTATATATATATATATATATATATATATATATATATATGCTCAATTAAATGTTATAACTTTGTAATTATATTAACACAATTTTAACAGTATATGACATAACAAGTATGTTGTTCACTGCAACAATATCAGTAACTTGTCTCAAATATAGCATGAAGCAAAGTGTTACAACACATCTGCTGGTACTTTATATCATATTTCTTACGATCTTCAAAAATGAAATACGTTTGTATTCAACGTGTGTATTTGTATTCAGTATTTGTATTCAGTGTGTGACTGTCAAATATCAGATGGACAAAAAAGTGGGCGGGGTCTAACGTTTGACTACGCCCACATTAAACCCTGCCCGAATTGCACACTGCAGTCAGGGGTACTTGGAAATAAGCACACTAGAAACTATCGAAGTGCGGATGTTTGCTTTCTACACGAGTTGCTATTGTTCCGTTTCCTCCTAAGAACCGATTGTAGTTGTAAAATAAAAAGGTACACATTTTCAGAGCTGCCAACTCTCACGCATTGGCCGTGAAACAAGCATTTGACACTCCTCTTATCTCACGCATTGAAAATTGTTGCTTGAATTTTTCTAATTAGTCCAGTCAGCGCGTTAACTTTTCAACTCCAAATCGTGTTGAATTTGCATCTGCGCCTGCAATTTAACATCACAAGCGGAATCTATCATTGTCCTGTTTTGCCACAGCGCTGTGAACCGCGGCACAATGAAGCATGTGATTAGCCTAGTTAGGTGAGGGATCAAGGAGATTGGATGCATATTTTAAAGAAACGCCCCTCAAGATTAGAGTGGAGCTGAATGGAGAGTGAGACCGTTCTCAGTTGTTTATAAAACGGTAAAAAAAGAGCAGCACGTTAGAGCTGTTTTATGTAAATATAGGTTCCTGTTACTCCCGTCCATTAATCGATTGCAGAATGCATTTACTAATTTCGATTTAATCCACAGTTGCATTAGTACCATTGCTTTGGTGATTGGCATTTACCCTCTGACAATGAAAAGGCAGCAGACAGACCTACAGTATGTTTTAGCAGGGAAGTTTGGAAAGGTGACGTGATTTGCAATTATGAAAATCATTGGTGTAGGGGTAGATTTGTCATCCTGTCTTCAGGAGATTATATTTTCTATTTACTTTATTTAGTCTGATCAGTGGAACAATAATCATTATTAACAATGGGCTAAAATATAGGGCAATCACTGCTTGTCAGCAAGAACACTGCTGTTATTCCCCAAACTTATTTTAGTATCCCACTTCCCAATTTTGCCAGAGTAATAACATATTTGAAATCTGATAAGCCTACTTGTGTCTTTGGAAATGAATGCTATGAGGCTATGCATTTTTGCAGCCATTCATGGACAGTTTTGAATAAGTCATACAAATAAGTCTAGGATACTAAATGCTCCAGGAATCAAATATAATTTTTGAAATGTTTGTACTGTGCACATGCTAGGCAGATATGGTAGAGGGACTCACAACTCATAAAGGCATCATATTTTGTCTATGTAGGCATAAACCACCTGAATATTGATATTCATTTGATTTTTCTTGAAGGTTGGGTCATTTTGAGAAATACATTTTTATTTAAAAAGATAACATCTTCAAATACCCAGTACTTGGGAAACATAGATCAGGGGTGACCAACCCTCCTGGAGAGCAAGCAGGATTTTCTCCAGACCTATTTCAAAGAGATAGTTCATCCAAATTACAAAATGTTTGTGTCCTCACCTTGCAAGCAGTCTATGGACAAGGAGACTGCAATCTATGATTTGCTTACACACTGCCATCAACCATTTAATATAAACATTTCCTGTACAGATCCTTGGTTTAATGGTAAAACTCCCTGCACATGTTGCATATAACTTTCAACCTGAGAACAGGGATCAATCCCTACTTCCTACCTTCCCACTATTTTTAGCATTTGCCACCTCCCTTCTCTTTTCATTACTGTCTGAATGGAGTGTCAAACCACCAATAAAAAATTTAAAAATCTCGAAGTAACAAAGTCGTTGAGTTGTGAGTATTCATTTAATGTTCAAAGCATCCTGAATACACCTGACCTGTGGTTGTAATTGTTTTATTCTCTACCCAGGTCATATGCCTAAACCATGTCAAAATACGTAGAATTGCAGGAAATTAGCTTTAAACGGTACAATTTTATTGGGGGTTGTCCCAAGGGGCAATTAAATTCACCAAGCATGTGGCAAATCTCACTCCAAGCCTTCTTCAAAAATTGACAGCTCTGCATTTTTTTGCACAATTTGGGGAAAATATAATTCTAAACATCACTCAAATCAGAAGAGGCTCAGTGAAGGTTCGTTTCAATTAATTTGCTTTGTCTTCGCTCTAGTGTTCCAGCCCAGCCAGCGTTCTTTGGCCGTTTTTCAGACATGCGCAGCAAGGAGGAACCCGACGCTGGTGGACGTGTTTCTCTCTTGTAGTGGAACATATATATTTTTTCACTTTTAGTATTACTGGTAACTAATTCGCTTTATTCAATAATGTTGTTGTGATTGCATTTGTATGTAAGGGAAAAACGTTAACTAGAAGTGAGGTGTAAAACGTCTGAGTTAGTTAGCTGACTACAACGAGGCTCGCTAACTGCAATAACAGCCAGAGAGCTAGCTATCTGACGTTAGCAGCCAGGCCAGAGTTTTGCCAGGATTTGGAAGTGTAACGTTAGTTGCTTGCATCGACGCCCTTTAACCATATTCTAAAGCTAGCTAYCTGTAACATTAAATTACAATCTAACGTTACCTAATAAAGGAAAATGACCACCCAGTTCATCTAACAGTAACTAGCTAATAACCAAACGATGGCACAGTAACGGTAACCAGCTAGCGCTAACTAACTATTTGCAATACAAAAGCTATTGTTTTCAAGAAAAAATTCTTACCTAGTCAGGTAACTTGGCGTTGGTATATTGTGTCTAGTTAACGGCATCTTAGTCAAGTTATTTTGATGTGGGGCTAGATACAGTTCACACAGTAACGTTAGCTAATTACACATGCTAGGCCTGTTTTAGTGACCTGTGGTATCGTCATTTGGAACATTATTTTAATTTAGTTTAAATCATACATGTTGTGGAGTAAAAATGGAAAACTAAATGTCCCAATGAGTTTTGTTTTTTCAGTAACTACCACGCACTGAAGATGAAAATCGTATTCGCACATTAATTCTAGTAGCTAATTCGTCTTGCTACACTGAACAAAAATGTAAACACAACATGTAAAGTGTTGGTCCCATGGTTCATGAGCGGAAATAAAATATCACAGAAATGAATCATACGCACAAAAAAGCTTATTTTTCGCAAATGTGTTTACATCCCTGTTAGTGAGCATTGTACCTATGGCAAGATAGTCCATCCACCGGTGTGGCATATCAAGAAGATGATTAAACAGCATGATCATTACACAGGTGCACCTTGTGCTGGGGACAATAAAAGGACACTCTAAAATGTGCAGTTTTAGAACTGGCCTGACATTAACGTGAACAGAGTGCCCCGTGGTGGTGGGGTTATGGTATGGGCAGGCATAAGCTACGGACAACAAACAAAATTACATTTTATTGATGGCAATTTGAATGCACAGAGATATCTTGACAAGATCCTGAGGCCCATTGTCATGCCATTTATCCACCGCCATCACCTTATGTTTCAGAATGATAATGCACGGCCCCATGTCGCAAGGATATGTACACAATTCCTTGAAGCTGAAAATGACCCAGTTCTTCGATGGCCTGCATACTTACAAGACTTGTCACCCATTGAGCATGTTTGGGATGCTCTGGATCGATGTGTACGACAGCGTGTTCCAGTTCTTGCCAATATCCAGCAACTTCGCACAGCCATTGAAGAGAAGTGGGACAACATTCCACAGGCCACAATCCACAGCCTGACCAACTCCATGCGAAGGTGATGTGTTGCACTGCATGAGGCAAATGGTGGTCACACCAGAAATTGACTGGTTTTATGATCCATGCCCCCATAGCTGTGGAAAGTAGGGGTGCTGAGGGTGCTGCAGCACCATCTGAAAAATCAGACTTTTTTTCCCCTTTCCTACTAGTCCTGTATTAGTGTACGGATATAACGGTCTTTAAGAAAATAAAAGTTCTGATTTCCTTATATGAACGGTAACTTGTAAAATAGTTCCATGTTGCATTTTATTTTTGTTCAGTGTAATTGATTTAGTGTTTTATATTTATATGTTTTAATCTGGGATGCTGTATTAAGCTGTTTAGCTGCTTACATGATTTGAAATGCCTGTCCCTGATGTTGTGGGGGCCTCTGGACAGATGTCAAATGACGCACAATATACAGTTTCACATTTCTAATTCTAAATGAAATACATTAAATGTGAAGGAATGAGATGATATCCAAATGTATCGAGTAGTATGCGCTGATTTAGCTCCCAATAATGGATTATACAATACTCAGTTGTGTAGTTAGTCCATTATGATATAATTCAGTTTGACCTATGCTCTATCACACGCTATTGTGGATGGTGTTGGCACATCCTTGTTATGTTCTACATTTTCTCTCGTTACACTTGGGTGAGAAACTGTAGTTCTGTTTATTTTCAGTTTTCTAGGGGAGTGTTTGTTTTATTAAAATCTAGGTTAAGAAGCATCTTCTTGTCCATTCCTTTAGCTCTTTGGATGGGGGATAGAATTTATTATAAAGAAAAGTAGATTTACTGAAGATTTCATGCAACAACAAAAAAAGCCACTCATTGTCGCCTGCTGGAATCCCTAGAAGCCCCATCCCACCTATATTTTTCGACATCATCCTTTATGAAGTTGACAAAAAAAAGAAATTCTCTCAAAGACTTTTTCTCCTGCCAGTCTTTTTGGATGATTTGCTGGGAGCTCAATCCCTGACTTCTCTCACATTATTCCCCCCATTCTTGCACCATCCATCTGTAATGCTTAGCAGTCTGGCTGGAAAGAGTCAGAAGGAAGGTCGTAGGACGACAAGTGTCTCTGGAACTCCTCTTTCCTTATCTCACGGATCGAGTGTTCCTTCAGGACCATGATAGTCACGGAGACACCATATTAGAAGTGCTTGAGGAAGGGAGGAATCTTCTCAGCCACGCCAGGTGAATTTAGTCAAACAAGCCTGAAGCAGAGTCTAATTTCTCTGCAACTTATACTCCGAGTCACATTCCTTTCGTGGACATATGTCACAATGGACCACAAAGGAATTCTAATTCTTTAGAATTAAACTCTGTAGAGTTATGTTCAGTCCCTCCAGGATTCAGTGATTCTGTTATCACAATCTTTTGCAAAATCACCAATACCCCACATTATGCGAGGGCTTGCAAATATCACTGCACTATTTCTCCATAAGACAGTCCAAATCATAGCAATATTATTGCATAAAACTGACCCATCACTGCAGTACAAAGAAGGTTCGCAATTTCAACCATCACCACACATTTACTGCATAATATGGTTCAATAAAGCCACATGTCAACAAACTTTTTCCCTTGTCAGTGCAGTTGTGACATTTGACAATCATTGCATATTGCCATGCAAAATGTCAGAATTTCCACAGCAAAATCAAGCATTTTTGCCTGCAAATATAACAAGAAATCCCTGCAAAATCCTGGAGGGACTGTCTGTTGCCGCCACAGTGAAGCAATCAAATCCACTCTTGCCAGAGAAATGACCATGGCTCCTGTTTCACTGTTGCCAGCCCAGGGAGAGTCCTGTTGGACCTGAAGAGAACACCCCTGACCCGGAAGTGAATCCCGTCCACCAGCCTGAACATGACTAACCATGGAGATGACTGCTATTTCTTCTACTACTCCAACTGTGCTAAAGTAGGAGCCATAACAAAAACAGCATCGGGCACTGTAGCAATTTTTTTTTTTTTTGGGGGGGGGGGGGGGGTGGTAAATGACAGTAAATGCAGCTCAGATGTGTATGTATTGAAATGGTTGTGGTTTGTATTTCCTGGTGCAGGGTGATTGCTGCCCCTTCAGACACTGTGATGCCGCCAAAGGCAGTGAAGTTGTCTGCAGCCTGTGGCAGGAGAGCCGCTGCTTCCGACAGGTCTGCAAGTTCCGCCACATGGAGATTAAGGTAAGGATAGATCTCCTCGATCTGTGTGTGTGTGTGTGTGTTTAGACTATCTTTGCTCATTATTGCCTGAGTTTTGTCACAAACAAAAAAAGTATTTCAGGAATATCCCCATGGGGCGCTATTTCAAAAAACCTCACAAAACAATTTAGGAAACTGGGATCAAGTTCCAGAAGGGGATTGAATGTTTCTGCTGTAACCAAGAAGCTTGATCTTAACTTGCTAGTTAAGTGGCTAGATGCCAACAAACCAAATTTATAGCAGGAGTCCTGAGCTGGATATCATTTTTCACATCTTAGTTATACTTAACTTAAGTTTTGGGGGGTGGGGGGCTGCTTATAATTTTTTTTAAACAGTATTGAAAATCATACTGTTGGTATTTATAGTACCCCGGTATATGGTATAAAGTAGGGATGTGACAAATTAACATTGTATTATAGTTTCAACTGCCATTTTTAAAGGATTTTTGTTAAAACACACAAAAACAAAATAAATTCCAGGTCAATTCACAATGCAGAATAATGGTCCTATTACGTATGTATGACCTCTAGGGGCCCGGGCAATGAAGTTCTATCTACTGTGACCCTTTACAGACAGAACTCAGTAACATGTTGATAACTTTTCAGACAATTAAGAAAAATCTGTACGGTGCATCTGTACACCGTGCTGGCCCGAAGATACTGTAACCCGGTGACAAATTGGTCCCATGAGTAGCCTAAGCTAAGATATTCTACATGCAACAGACCGAAGACTGAACACACATTCGTGTCATTAGCGAAGAGAAAGAGCAGGCAGGCCAGTGCGAGAGAGAGGGGCAGGCAGAACCGTGCGCATATGTCTTCGAATTCTGCATCTCGCAATGTCTTAATTGTCTTGTATGCCTCGCAAATGTAGACATTTTTCTTAAGGTTAAGGATTCCAACTTAGTTTTAACGTTTAATAACCAAAACGAAAATAATAAAATATAGAATAAAAATACTTGTATGTTGCAAGTCATGCTACTACGTCTTCTGACATGCCCCCTCTCTACCTCTTCCTCTCATACAGAAAAACAGGAAGGAGATGGCGTGTTACTGGGAGAACCAGCCTGCTGGCTGCCAGAAGCCTCACTGTGCGTTCCACCATGAGAAACCACGCTTCATAGACGGCCAATACGTACCGCCTAACAAAAGTGAGTAGACTCTGACCCAGCCACTGTTAACTTGCTGATCTTCATCTCCTCAGCATCTTGACAGAATTTTATCTTGACATGATATTGTGTATCAGCAGATATACGTTGAACAAAAATATAAACGCAACATTTCATGAGCTGAAATAAAAGATCACAGAAATTTTCCATACGCCCAAAAAAAAGTATTTCTCTCAATTTGTGAACAAATCTGTTACATCCCTGTTAGTGAGCATTTCTCCTTTGCTAAGATATGCCACACCTGTTAGGTGGATGGATTATCAAGAATCTGATTAAAGAGCATTATCATTACACAGGTGCACTTTGTGTTAGGGACTARAAAAGGCCACACAAATGTGCAGTTTTGTCACACAACACAATGCCACAGATGTCTCAAGTTTTGAGGGAGCGTGCAATTGGCATGCTGACTGCAGGAATGTCCACCAGAGCTGTTGCCAGAATTGAATGTTCATTTCTCTACCATGAGCCACCTCCAACATTGTTTTAGAGAATTTGTCAGTACGTCCAACCGGCTTCACAACCGCAGACCACATGTATAACCACGTGTATTATCTCTGTGATGAGATCCTGAGGCCCATTGTGCCAATTGTCCGCCACCATGACCTCATGTTTCAGCATGATAATGCACGGTCCCATGTCACAAGAATTTGTACCCAATTCCTTGAAGCTTAAAATGTCCCAGTTCTTCCATGGCCTGCATACTCACAAGACATGTCACCTATTGAGCATGTTGGGATGCTGTGTATCAACGTGTAAGACAGCGTGTTCCAGTTCCCGCCAATATCCAGCAACTTCACACAGCCATTGAATAGGAGTGGGACAACATTCCACAGGCCACATTCAACAGCCTCATGAACTCTATGTGAAGGAGATGTGTCACTTTGCATGAGGCAAATGGTGGTCACACCATATACTTACTGGTTTTCTAATCCATGCCACCATAGCTGTGGGAAGTAGGGGTGCTGAGGGTGCCATCTGATATTTTTTTTTTTTTTTAAGGTATCTGTGACCAACAGATGCATATCTGTATTCCCAGTGATGAGAAATCCATATATTAGGCCTAATACATTTATTTCAATTGACTGATTTCCTTAAATGAACTGTAACTCAGTAATATCTTTGAAATTGTTGCGTTTTATGTTTTTGTTCAGTATGTGTGTATATATATATATATATAAGAACACACTGTTCTTATATATATATATATATTTTTTTTTAGGACTGAGATGAATAGCCTATTTGGGCTCACTTATTAACAAACCAATTTTTTATCAGAACCAGAGTTTGTCAATAGTTTCTGAACCGGATGGTTTTATCACTTAGGTTTCGCCCTGAAAGAGGAAGAGGAGCCTCATGAGGATCCTTTGCCTCCTGTCTCTGCCCCCATCCCAGTCAACCCCCAGCTCCATGGGGTCATTAAGGCGGAGACACAGGAGAACGTTCCCAGCCCTACCCACCCGCCTGTGGTCATCAATCCGGCAGATGATGATGAGGATGAAGATGGTGAGAAACACACTGTTCTTACATCTTAACTAGGACAATGACATTTTTGTGTAGTGTATTTACGTCAAGTTTATTTCAAGTGCAATCTACAAAGGTCACAACACACTTAACATAACTCAAAAGTTAGACTAAAATGTAGAAAGGCAATATAAACAACAATTAAGGAGCAAATAGTCCATAGGATAAGAAGGAGCAGGGCAGTGGAAAGAAACGCAGTGGAAAGATACACAATGCAGAGACAGAATGGAGCTCTTAAAGGGGCAGTAGTGCAGAGACACATGGAGCAGACCGTGATTAAAGTTTTAGGTGTAAATTATATTTCAAGGTGGAGATGGTATTGATGTTGTTAGGAAACACAGTACTTTTGTTTGCGATTTAATTTGTGAACTACCATTTGACTAAGGGAGGTTCCTGTGTGTGTGTACCTATGCAGATCAGTTCTCAGAGGGGGAGGACAGCAGGTACGGCTCAGACGGATCCAGAGTGGTCTCTCCCAGAAAGATGGCCGTGGCCTCCAACTCCGGTATGAGGAGGACAAAGAAATAGAACAGATGAACATCCAACGCAATGCCTGTTTTTAAAGCGTCAATCAGAAGTTGAATCAATAACAAAGCGTATTTTCCCCCCACTGTTTCATTTAAAAGCTGAGTGATGTGGCTGGAGAAATGTAACCACTCTCAAATTCAGATAGAGCTATGGATATTTTACCCATGGTTTGAGACTATACAGTATTTGTTTACGTTTACTTTTACAAACATTGGCGTAAAACAAGATAATATTTTAGGTTCTGATGGGGTACAACAGTTGAACTAAGGTCATTGACATTTAAGTTATTCTTCAAGAATAACATCAATAATTTATAATTTAATGCCTCCGTGACAACAGGCATATATTTCAAAGGTCTTGTATTTGAAAGAACAATCCTCTCAAAGCTTTGCCCATTCAAGGCTGTGTGTGTCTCAAGTGGCCATTACAGAGGGGTAGAGAAAGACCCTCTTTTAAAACGTTGGTCAGGGGACGTCATTGTCTTTGAGCGGCCTCTTTGTCTCTCTGTAATTGGCTAACACATTTTTGGGGGGACACAGATGACTCGCTCAACTTTGGTGTCAGAACCTTGGAGGAGATCAGACTGAGGAAAGCCCTGAAAGCCAGTATGAGGATAGCTGGTGAGTTCATCCTTCCTCTCTCCTCCCAAATGCATCGACCATTGCCTTTTGTATCGTCGTCAATATTAGAAAAACTCATTTTAGAAACTATTGACAAACTCTGGTTGTGATAAAAAAATAGGTTTGTTCATAAGTGAGCACTTATCTTTTCTCCTACTGTTAGTGATATGGTGTGAGTTTATCAACTGTCCTTGTCTTTCAGGTTATCCAGTTCCTGGCCAGGGCTCAGACCAGAGAAACAATGGCATGAGCAGCGAGAAGGAGAACATGAAATCTTTTATCCGTCCATCTCTCTTCACAGCTAAGGATGGTAAGAATCATTGAACACTGATCTAGCTGAGCCCCCATTGTGTATGCATTGATTAACAAGATGAGATGTTTTCCCAGTTTGAATATTGTTGAAGTGTATCCCATAAGTACATATGAACAAACACTTGCTACATGTCATGTACATGTAATTTGTAACATATGCATGCTGCCCCCTGTGGTGTTTGGTGAAGAGACTGGGAGACAACTTTGTGGACAAGCTCAGGAAGAGAATAGTCAAAGGAGACTTCTGGAAACAATGTCTTGTATTGTCGTAGTTAAAGAATGACTCGGAGGAAAGAGTGCAAACATTACTATCTGAGAATCACTAATCATTACATTTGTCATTTAGCAGATGTTCTTACCCAGAGCGACTTACAGTAGTGAGCATATACATGTACAACGCTGCCAGTCCATGTAGCTACACAACTGTACAATCATGAGCTACAAAATCACACTGGGCATTATTAGTTGTGCTATCACCAACACCTTAAACTTCCATGACCATTAACCTCTGACCTTTTAGAAGTTCCTGCCGGGGGTGACATGCCAATGAACCGCCGTCTGGCCGAGCGCCTCGGGAGGAACATGGAGGAGGATGAAATGGACCTGCCCCCTCGGAAAGGTGAGCGAGGGGAAACTTTYATATATCCACAATGGATTGAAATACCTCAGACTTATAGGAATACTAGTTCTTAAGTGTATGTAATTGAACTGGTATATTTAGTCTTTGTTCTTGATGTTATATGTTGAGTCGATGGTCTTGAACTAAATATTCCTCAAATATCTGGGTCGTGTTCATTAGGGCACGCAACGGAGAACATGTAAAAAAAAAAATGGCAATGGAAAAGAAAAATGTGTGTTTCTTATGGGTAGTCTGTCCTCCGTGCCTAATGAAAATGACCCTGGTTGTACTAATTAGTTCAAGCCCCTGATTAGTGCTTTATCTGAATCAGATGTGTCTGTGATGGAACAAAGGAACGCACACAAGTTTCTTTCTAGGGCCAGGGTTACCCACCTGTGCCACGCAATAGTTGTATTGTTGGATTTGTTGATACTAAGAAGTAAAACTATTGTTGATAGTCATTTTCTTGTAGAATTAGGACTGGTTTTCATGTTATTTTCTTCTCCAAACCCTTAGCTGTGAAACCTGTCAGGGACAGACTGGGATTACCTGTTGAACCCATTGCTGCATCTGAATCAGGTAATAATTAACTCACCTCTCACAATTAACAAGTATCTCTTGATACTTGTTAATTGGTTCCTCTCTAGGTTTCTTCCTAGGTTCTGGCCTTTCTAGGGAGTTTTTCCTAGCCACCGTGCTTCTACACCTGTATTGCTTGCTGTTTGGTGTTTTAGGCTGGGTTTCTGTACAGCACTTTGTGACATCAGCTGATGTAAGAAGGGCCTTATAAATACATTTGATTGATTCATTGAAATGTCTCAAAATTGCTTAGTTATTTTAATGATTTCATTTTAATATTTTAATAATTTAGTTACTTCGTATATTCTTCTGTAAAGAGCTTTGGGTAGCTAATACAATTTTTAAACGGTTTAACAGTATCAATCTGAACAGTATACAGCTATTCTCCTTTTGTCAATGTTGATAAGTAACCTCTCCCTCAGCTGAGAGCAACAGCAAGACTACAGCGTCTGAAGTAATCCGCATCAAAACCCTGGAGGAGATTAGGCATGAAAAGTTAGCCAAGACTCGGGGTCAAGGGGACGACCATCGTCCTTCAGTCCCTGATACCACCGCTTCCAAGGCCTCAAAGAAAAGTGCCGCTGTCAAATCTGCAGCTGGTCTTCATGTGAAGACCTTCTCTGAGATCCTCCACGCCAAGAGGAAGCTGGAGGAGGACCAGGGGCCCAGCCTCAGGAAGGCCAAGCTGCTGGCTGTGGAAGCAGCTTTGGGTAACTCCCAGAGACCCCCAGAGCCTGCCATGCCCATGCGGGTGGCCCCTCCTGGGGGAAGAGTTAAGGTAAAGACGCTGGAGGAAATCCGCAGGGAGAAGGCAGCCAGGATGCAGGCCTTGGGACAGGAGGCGTCTAACGGGAAAATCCCAGGCTCTGCCCCGGCCTCCAAAGAGGAAGGTGCCAATAAGTCCTGCATACTGCTTATCAACAAACCAGCTTCTGGTAAATATATATATTTTTAGTGATGCCACTGATATGCCATTTTTGGCTGATACCAATATCCAATATTTTCCTTGCCCCCAAAAAACCTACCGATATTTTAAATGTTTTCGGCCTTTTAAGCGTCCCGCATGGCCAACATCCAGTGAAAATGCAGAGCGGCAAATTCAAATAAATTACTATAAAAATTAAATGAAATCACACATGCAATACACCAAATTAAAGCTACACTTGTTGTAAATCCAGCCAATGTGTCAGATTTCAGAAAGGCTTTATGACGAAAGCACACCAAACGATTATGTTAGGTCAGTACATAGCCACAGAAAAACACAGCCATTTTTCCCGCCAAAGAGAGGAGTCACAAAAAGCAGAAATAGAGATAAAATGAATCACTAACCTTTGATGATCTTCATCAGATGACACTCATAGGACTCAAAGTTCATATTTATATCCAAAAATCTCAGTTTACATTGGCACGTTACGTTCAGTAATGTTTTGCCTCCAAAACATCCGGTGATTTTGCAGAGAGCCACATCAATTTACAGAAATACTCATCATAAATGTTGATGAAAATACAWGTGTTATGCATGGAACTTRAGATAAACTTCTCCTTAATGCAACCGCTGTGTCAGATTTCAAAAAAGCTTTACCGAAAAAGCACACCATGCAATAATCTGAGTACAGCGCTCAGAGCCCAAACAAGCCAAAAAGATATCCGCCATGTTGTGGAGTCAARAAAGTCAGAAATAGCATTATAAATATTCACTTACCWTTGATGATCTTCATCAGAATMCACTCRCAGGAATCCCAGTTCRACAATAAATGTTTGATTTGTTCGATAAAGTCCATAATTTATGTCCAAATACCTCCTTTTGTTTGCGCGTTTAGTACACAATCCAAACTGACGACGCGCAGGCAGGTCCAGGCGAAAGTTCAGACGAAAAGTCATGTTACAGTTCGTAGAAACATGTCAAACTAAGTATAGAATCAATCTTTAGGATGTTTTTATCATAGATCTTCAATAATGTTCCAACCGGAGAATTCCTTTGTCTTCAGAAATGCAATGGAACGCAAGCTACCTCATGTGAATGCGCGTGACCAGCTCGTGGCACTCTGCCAGACCTCTGACTCAATCCCCTCTCATTCCCCCCTCCTTTATAGTAGAAGCATCAAACAAGGTTCTAAAGACTTGACATCTAGGTGAAGCCTTAGGAAGTGCAATATGACCCCATTTCCACTGTATCTTGGATAGGCAAAGAGTTGAAAAACTACAAACCTCAGATTTCCCACTTCCTGGCTGGATTTTTTCTCAGGTTTTTGCCTGCCATATGAGTTCTGTTAAACTCACAGACATCATTCAAACAGTTTTAGAAACTTCAGAGTGTTTTCTATCCAAATCTACTAATTATATGCATATTCTAGCTTTTAGGACTGAGTAGCAGGCAGTTTACTCTGGGCATCTTTTTATCCAAGCTACTCAATACTGCCCCCCTGTCCCAAAGAAGTTAAGCATTCTAGTACAGTTAAATAGTTAACACACACGTAGACGCAGCGGTCTAAGGCACTGCATCTCAGTGCAAGAGGTGTCACTACAGTCACTGGTTCGAATCCAGGGTGTTCACATCCGGCCGTGATTGGGAGTCCCATAGGGCGGCGCACAATTTGCCCAGCGTCGTCCGGGCTAGGCCGTCATTGTAAATAAGAATTTGTTCTTAACTGACTTGCCTAGTTAAATAAAGGTTATACACACAGTCACCACACTGACCAAAAAGTTATTTTGTTGCCATTTATGTATGTCCCCATTACCAGTAAAACATAATCAAAACCTGTTTCTTTCACTTACTTGCTGTGCTTTTCTGTTGTTCATTTGTTCAGTCATTTCATTCTTGACCAGGATTTCTATGGAACGCCGTTTGGGTTTTTGCGTGTCAAATAACACTATTTGACGTGTCAAATAAGCTTGTTGACCAATCAGGACCTGAATATGACTGCATGTTACATAATAATTTAACGCGTTCATAAATGTTATGTAGTTATTACACATTGATTACACTATCATTCGTATTTCATATGTCACAACGATTCATCGACACGTATGCTATGATGCGGGTAAGTTGTCTTGCACACCTACAGTGCTGGTCATAAAAAAAGCTAGCTAGCTCATGGACGCAAACCATGTTCTTCCCCAAAAACATAGCAAAACAACATCTGTTTCAGTAGCTATAGTTAGCTAGCTATTTATATAGCTAAGTTTAATCTAAAATAACCCTAATTTATAAGACACTTCTTATTTGATTAATGGTGGTCGGACCCATCTATGTGAAACTAGCCACAATAAGGATTAGCCACAAGTGGACTTTGCGGTTAGCCTTCAATAAAAGTATGTCATTGACAGTGAATTATGCCATAATTGAATAGATCATGCTAAATGAGGTTGGAATGTTATATAAATCAACAAAAGACAATTATTTGTTAATTTGACATCTGTTAATCACACTGGATGTATTGATCTTATTTCACTGTACAGCCTTTCCTATGTATTGTGGATCAATGACATGGGGTATCAGTCTACTCAGTGACACCCAGAGAACGTTAGCGTCATAGCTCTTATTGCGGGACTCTGAAACAACTGTGAATTGAGCCACATTTATTGTCAACCTGTGTGTATTGAACACTATTCCCGGGGGAAAACAATTCTGCGTGGATGTTTTGGAGTCTGATAACTCTGAGGAGGATGTTAGGAAAAAATTGCTTGGGTATTGAGTAGACTGTTAGCCCATTTCATTGATCCTCAAACCTTAGGTAAAGCTGTACAGTGCAATATGAATGTCAATACACACAGTAGGCTGACTGGGGAGGTGATTTAACACAGTCACAGTCCCGCGATAAGCGCTGCAACACTAATATTTGCGTAAACCCTTCACAGTTGTGTTCTGTGGGTTTCACATTCCAACCTTGTTTAACATTATCTAGTCTAAATATGACATGATTCCACCAATTGTAACCTTCTGCATCACTGTCAAATATGTACTTTTATTTTGAAGGCAAACCGCAAATTCCACTTTTGTGCCTAAACCTTATTGTGGCTAGCTTCACAACACATAACCCAGTCTGGTCCAGCCTCACTAGCCAGATGAAGCTAGCTGGCTGCTTATAACTTTAGCTTTGGGCAACAGGGTTAAGTAGCTGGCTAGCTATTTATTTTCATGAACTGAAGTTCAATTTCAATAGGCGAACAACAAGTGGCTACCTAGCTAATACTTACAAGGATTCCTAAATCATTGCTAATAATGAAAATGACTGCAGTTTCTACTGGTTATTGTTTTCAGGCTGGTTGTATTGGTGCTAGCTAGCTATCCCAGAAGTTGCGGTCAAACAAATAATGCTGTATTACCAACTTGGTATTGTAAACACATCGTTCGTGGCCGGTGTTTGCTTGTTTGCAGACTTTTTTTGTACAGCTTTAACAGTGCTACTGATGGTAGTGGTGGCACTTGGTTTGCACGTGCAAATTCAGAACAAACAACATTCTATAATAGAACTGTGTTATTGTCAAATAATGTTATTTGACAATCAAAGACTCAAACGGCGTTCCATAGTATGTATTGAAGCTAATAGCAGTGACGCTATTACTGTGTAACTCCGGTAGGGCAACATCTGAAAAATAGCTCACTTGGTAGTGTGTACTGGTGCCGACCAGTCGCGAGAGCCAACATCACCCATAACAGAACAGTTGATTGTCAAGGGCAATGAATTCCATTATCTTGGCGTTAATGGATATCGCCTTTGAGTTGTCTTGCTGAAATGCTCTTAGTCTTTTAAATGGCTGCTCGACTTGTTGACTGCTCGATCCACACAGCACCCATTGTGGGCTAGGTTAGGAATGCTGCGTAGCGCCAAATTTTACGTGGCGTCATGTACCTACGTTATRTTGGTATGCACGTAAGCTTTGACATTGGTTTTGCACATCGCTGTTAACTAGACATCGGGCCGATACCGGCATCTTTAGCTAATATCAGCTGATTCCGATATGTTCACCGACCTATCGTGCATCCCAAATATTTTTAATTTGTGAATTATTTGTAGATTGATTCGGGAACCCTTTTCCAATTGCTCATAACAACCACTAGCTGTAGTGTTATGTATTATTCTAAGACATTATTTTGTTGTCCTTACAGCTGCCAGCACTACCACCCAGAAGACATCCGAGGTGACCGAGAAAGAGAAGCCAGCTGAGCCTGCTTCTGTTGCTACTGAGGTAAGACTTCCATACCTTCTATCATGTGTGTCCTGTCTGAATACCTTAGATCCAAATATGTAGTCCTACTCTGAATCAGAGCGGTTAATCACTGAGTATCTCTGTTCCTTTAGGCCACCCCTGCTAACGGTAGCAAGGTGAATGTGAAGACCTTTGAGGAGATCATGCATGAGAAGAGGCTCCGCAGGCAACAGCTGCAGGAGGAGCAGGCCTCGTCCACCAGCCACTCAGATCAGGCCTCGTCCACCAGCCACTCAGATCAGGCCTCGTCCACCAGCCACTCAGAGCAGGCCTCGTCCACCAGCCACTCAGAGCATGCCTTGTCCACCAGCCAATCAGAGGGCTTCGCCAAGGCTGAATCTACCCAGAAACAGGCCGGAGGCCCTGCCCCCCAGAGGGAGAAGAGGGTGTGGGTGAGCCCCTCTGCCGCCTCCTCGCCCCCCACCATCACCCTGGAGGCACCTGCCCATGCTCCCAAGGCCCCATCCCCTCTGCTCTGTGCCACCCTACCCCCCCAACAGGGGACTCCACTAAGGCAGGCTGAGCCAGACTCCCCCTCCCTCAGCCCCAGGAGCTTCAGCACTGCCCCAGGCAAGAGGGAGAGAGGCTCCCCAGGAGGTTCCAGTCCCTCCAAGCAGGCTGCCTTAGCATCAGCTACCTCCCCTAGGCCCTCTGTGGAAGAGGCTCCAGTTGAGAAGGCTGGGCAAGCTACTGAAGCTAAAGGTACGTGCCTGCAGAGAAAAAAAAAATCCCCTTAGTTTATGCAAAGATCAACTCCAAAATATTAGTCTTACCTCCTGTGTGCTGTTTCAGTAAGGCCCAAGCTGAATGTGAGGCCTTCTGTGATGAAGCCGGCTGCCCAGGTAAAGCCAGGCCAGAAAAGGAGAGCAGCAGAAAGATCTGCTATTGCTGCAGTCAAACCCCTCAACTGCACCTCCACAGCACAGGAAGAGCCACCACAGGAGCTGCCCTGCAAATTGAGAGAGGTAGGTCTCAAAKCTCAAGCTCTCTCTGTGACAGGATTTCTTTGATGTTATAGAGATGTACTTTATAAAACCACTGTTATTATATACTGTGTTGATAACCTTGTGTGTTTTCTCCAGGTGTCCTTTCCCTTCTCCAGAATACAGGCCCAAATAAGTCCGATGGTTCCTAGGAGTCCTCCCACTATCCCGGGCCTGGGCCGCAGCTCCAGTCCCCTGAGAGAGGAGTTCCAGGCGGTCCCTGTCAAACAGCACAGCCCAGCCATCCCCACAGCAGTCCCAGATACCTACATAGTCCCACAAAGGTAACACTGGCAAACCGCGCTATGGTTACAACTCACCTTTATACTGTCATATGGTTAAATATAAAATAAACCCAAACTTCCATGGCTGAATGAGGTTAAATGAACTATGCTCCTCTTGCTCTCCTCACCAGTCCTTTGGTGAAGACGCCCACCCAGCCCAAGGCTCGGCGGCCCACCGTTAGCTCCTCCGCCATGGACGAATTTGACGAACTGATGATCGAGTTCACAGATGACCGTCTGGAAGACGACTTGGAGCTGGACCCCGGCAAGGGAGAGGACGACTATCTGCTGGAGCTGTCTGAGATGATTGACAGCTAGACTGGCCTACCTGCTAACCCAATCACGACCCCTGGCCAACCCTTGACCTTGAGTAACGCTTATGTTCATGTCACCTGATACCTTATACCCCGTTCACAACCCCTGACCGACCCTTGACCTTGAGTAATGCAAATGTTCATGTAACCTGATACCCCATTCATGACCCCTGACTGACCCTTGACCTAGAGTAACTCCTACATTCATCACCACCAATAGAATTTCACCACCGGAACTAATCAAAAACCCTCAGTCAACCACCTGAACTAACACCAGTTGAACTTTAACCTACTACCAGACAAACTTGCAGGGCATCAATGTTACTGAAGATCTCCAACCACCTTCACCATCTCTCAGCCCATTTCATGGTAGTAGACTGGTTGCTCGCTCTAACATGTCAGAGGGGACTTATGTTAATTAAATAAAAAATAAAATGCATGGAAGTTTACATTTTTAGATGGTATTGCTTTTACTCTTTACTATTTCATTCATAGTTGTTACCTTTTGTCCTGGGAAAACGATTCTTTATGTATTTTAATTTCTGTACCTTTTTGATTATTTGACACTAGTAGTGATATACTTGTCTAAGTTTTCATTTTTCTGGCTTTCTTTTTTTTGTCCTGAAAGATAACATGGAAAAAGCAAACAATTTGTTGAATGATATACAAATATATTTTTCAAACATCCTCAGGAATTACCATCTTGCATTGTAAAGACGAGCTTGTGATCTTACCTGCCAGGCCTGTCACCCATGGTTGTTCAATCATGTATCATTGTTTGTTGCAGAAAGACTGACTCTGTGTATGCTTAGAAGACTGCTTTAAATGGAAGAGCTACAATAACTAACTGGTKTAGCAGGGTGTCAGACTGCTGCTGCAATTACAATCGTTAGCCTGCTCCTGCGTTTGCCTTGAGCTCATGTCTACTGTCAGACTGACGCTCCAAAAATCATGTACAAAGTTTTGTTCACCTCAAGTTCTGAACTGATACAACGGTAAATGTAAAGTGGTGGTGGGAACTTTGAGTAAGCTATATTTGAAATATGAAGTGAATGTTTACCCTCAAGTATTTGGACCTAAAAGTAAGATTTGTTTTTCAGGTTTGTATTATAGAAGTTAACTCTGAAATTAGTCCCTTTTTAAATACAACTACCATGTTCCTCTAGTTTCGCCTACCTATTTCCCCCCCCTTTTTTATTTGTATTGTATGTTGGTCAACACGTGTGTTTGGATGAAATACCATTTTGGACAATGTTTTAAACCTACCCAATTATTTGACTGAACAATTCAACACAGTTGATTGTTTGACATCCAACCTGCTCTCTGTTCAACCTTTTGTTACAAATAGTGTTTTCTAGTCTTAAAATGTGAAAAAGCAGCTTCTCAGGGACTATGAATCTGCTGTCTGACTTTGAACCTATTTGTAATGTTCATACACCATGTCTGAATTCAACTGACACTTTCCACTTTCCTCTGCTAGCATGTGACAACTGGCCTTAGTGGTTGGAGTACCAGTTGGTCCTGTCCCATGTCAACTGTGATCAGAGTTGTATGATCTTGGATGATGAGCCTGTTGGTTGTGTATCTGTACCTGCTTGAGCCTGTTCTGATGTAAATGTCTAAAGGGTGTTGTACATAATAAAAAGGCTTTCATGAATAGTTGCTATTCACCAGTCTCGAGGACTTTTTTATTTCACCTTTATTTAACCAGGTAGGCTAGTTGAGAACAAGTTCTCATTTACAACTGTGACCTGGCCAAGATAAAGCAAAGCAGTGCAACACAACCACAACACAGAGTTACACATGGAATAAACAAGCGTACAGTGAATAACACAATAGGAAAAAAATTAAGTCTATATACAGTATGCAAGTAGCGTGAGGATGACTGAAAACATTCAAAAGACATGTCAACCTAAGAAAGTGGTTGTTACAGCTACTTTGGAAAAATCTGAGTGCCAGGGTCATTTCAGTTCATTATGTGCCCTAAACTTACCTGAAGCAATCAACTACTGTTGATTTTATAATTCTTGAAATGTGTTTTTCAATACAAATTGGCTTCCCCTCCGATACAGCAGACGGCGCTCTTAAGTTTGGTCAGTGCTATCTGAGCAGAAATATCAGACGCATCGTAGCCGAAGATTTTTTATAAATCAAGATAGACCATGGCCTGCGTTTCCAATGGGAGCAAATGAATCAAAGTAGGCAGAACAAGCAAGGATATAGGCAGAGCTAGCATGTACTTGCATATTTCCGTAAGCGAACGCCTACTCTGAAGTGCGCGTGTGCATTAACTCAATACGACCTTGCGCTCCTAAAAAACGCAATTTTTAAAAAACTATTGCAAAGGGTAAAGTCTACAAAGATTATTCCACTCTGTTCGCAACAGATTCTAGTTTTGGAAAAATAAAACTATGTAGATCAAATGTTTCATCGATGAGAACATTTGCAGAATGTCGTCCAAAATCCATCTCCCGCCATCTTCTCCCACTGCCGGTCACTGGGCTTCCTCTCATTATCAGATTTGGTAGTAAGTGGTAACGCCAACTGGATGCTTCACATTTATACATCCGGTGAAATATCTGGCTCATTGTTTTATCTGTGTCGTCACATTCGTGAAACTAGATAGCTATAAACAAAGATGGTGGATTGTTAAAAATAATAATACTACCTGAAAGATAAGTAACATCTTTCATTTGTGGTACTACTCGCACAGCAAACAAAATGTCAAAATTGGAATTGTTGAATATATTTCTTACGAAGAGATTAACCGCGGCTGCCGAGGAGATATTTGGGGCTGTGAAGGGTACGATAGTTGAGTACCAGACAGAAATCGTTCGCTCCAAGGAGGAGAACAATCGTCTCCGAAAGCTGCTGGATATCGCTGTTCAGCGCGTTCTACTTCAAACAGGTAACTAGCTAAGTAACGCTAGGATATGAACCTACTTTTATTTCTCAAAACGAGGGAATTGTTTTGGTTTTGCCAGACTCCACAAAATAATCTATACAAAATACCAGAATTGTTCTTTTGGACTAACGTTAGACTAGACTGAGAATATGAAAAGCCGACCACAGGGCTGCCAACTTTGAAGAAAGCTTGGAGTGAGATTTTGCCAAGACGGCCTGTGAAATGTTACTGTTTTTCAGCTAATTTCCTGTAATTCTATGTATTTCGACATGGTTTAGGCCTATGACCAGGGTAAAAAAAACAACAGGTCAGCTGTATTCAGAATTCTTTAAACAATAAATGAACACTCAAAATTCTACAGACTTTGTTACCTTTAGGTTTTTTGGGGATGGAATTAAAATTATACAATTTTTTAATTTATTTTTTAGGTGGTTTGACACTTTTTTTTTCAGTAATGAAATTAGATGAGGAAACAGGCCAATGGGAGAAACAGTGGGAAGGTCAGTGAGAATGCTCTGCACAGGAAATACTAATATTAATGGTTGATGGCAGTGGGTAACCAAATCATAGATTGCAGTTTTGTCGTAGACTGCTTTCAAGGTAAGGACACAAACATTTAGTGTATTGTAATTTTGGTGAACTCTTTTAAATAGTGCTGGATGAAAATCCTGTTTGCTCTCCTTGATCTATGTTTCCCAAGTGCTGGATGTTCTTCATTTGTCAATCATCCAACCTTTAAAAAAAAAAAGTCAAATGAATATCAATATTCAGGTGGTTTATGTCTACTAGTTGAAGATCATTGTCATTATCTTACTCTACATAGACAAAATATTTGTTAATGAGTTGTCAGTCTCCCTCTATCGCTGCCTTGCATGTGCACAATACTAAAATGTCAAATTATATTTGAGGCCTGGAGCATTTTAATATCCAATGCTTATTTGTAGGACTTATTCAAAACTGTCCATGAATGGCTGCAAAAATATATAGCCTTAAATTCATTTTCAAAGACACAAGTAGGCATATCAGATTTAAAATCTGTGATTACACTGGCAATATTGGGAAGAAGTAGAACAATAAAATACTGTAAATGTGGGGAATAACAGTAGTGTTCTTTCTGACATGCACACTATTTCCACTTTTATTTCAGGCCATTGTTAAGAATGAGAATTGTTCAACTGATCAGACTAAATAAAGTAAATTGATAATTAAATCTGCTCTAGGCAAGACATAAATCTGCCCCTACACCCTAACCAAAATGTTTTTATATTTATTGTCCCCCCTCTAGAATCAAACGTACGCTTTTGAGTTCACAATCTGTTTGACCAAATGATTTTCATAGTGACAAATCAGGTCACCTTACCTAAACATACTGTAGGTCTGTCTGCTACCTTTTCATTGTCAGAGCCTAAATGCCAATCACCAAAACAATGGTACTAATGCAAGTGTGGATTAAATCAACATTAGTACATGCTGTCAAATTGCTGCATTCTGCAATAGGGATGGGAGTAACAGCAACCTAAATTTGTTGACAACATTGTATCTAAAAATGCACAACCGTGCTGCTCATTTTCCAATTTTATAAACTCAGCAGAGAACGTTCTCTCTCTTCATTCAACTCCACTATAATCTTGAGGGGCGTTTGGTAAAAAAATAAAAATTTTCAAGAATCCCGTCTAATCTATTCATATACGATAAAAAAAAAAAGTTTAACCCCTTTTCTCCCAAATTTCAATCTTGTCTCATCACTGTAACTCTCCAATGTGGAGCCCTCCCGGCCAAACCCTCCCCTAATCCGGACGACGCTAGGCCAATTGTATGCTGCCCTATGTGATTCCCGATCACGGCCAGTTGTGATACAGCCCGGGATCGAACCCGGGTCTGTAGTGACGTCTCTAGCGCTGCGTTGCAGTGCCTTAGATGCTCATCCAAAAACTCTCCCCCGCCCTCCATTTGGCAAATCTGATCATAATTCTATCCTCCTGATTCCTTCTTACAAGCAAAAACTAAAGTAGGAAGTACCTGTGACTCGATCAATATGGAAGTGGTCAGATGACGGCAGACTGTTTTGCTAGCACAGACTGGAATATGTTCCGGGATTCATCCAATGGAATTGATGAGTATACCACCTCCGTCATCGGCTTCATCAATAAGTGCATCGATGACGTCGTCCCCACAGTGACCATACGTAAATATCCCAACCAGAAGCCATGGATTACAGGCAACCTCCACATCGAGCAAAAGGCTAGAGCTGCCGCGTTAAAGGAGCGGGACAATAATCCGAAATCCCGCTATGCCCTCAGACGAATCATCAAATAAACAAAGCGTCAATAAAGGATTAAGATTGAATCCTACTACACCGGCTCTGACACTGTTCGGATGTGGCCGGGCTTGAAAACTATTACGGACAACAAAGGGAAACCCAGACGCGAGCTGCTCAGTGACGCAAGCTTACCAGATGAGCTAAATGCCTTTTTTGCTCGCTTCGAGGCAAGCAACACTGAAGCATGCACGAGAGCCCCAGCTGTTCTAAATGACTGTGTGATAACGCTCTCGGTAGCCGATGTGTGCAAGACCTTTTTAAACAGATCAACATTCACAAAGCCGTGGGGCCAGATGGATTACCAGGATGTGTACTCAAAGCATGCACGGACCAACTGGCATGTGTCTTCACTGAAATGTTCAACCTTTCCCTGACTGATTCTGTAATACCTACATGTTTCAAGCAGACCACCATAGTCCCTGTGCCCAAGGAAGCGAAGGTAACCTGCCTAAATAATTACCGCCCTTTAGCACTCACYTTGGTAGCCATGAAGTGCTATGAAAGGCTGGTCATGGCTCACATAAACAGCATCCTCCCGGATACCCTAGTCCCACTCCAATTCGCATTATGCCCCAACAGATCCACAGATGACACAATCGCACTCCACACTGCCTTTTCCCACCTGGACAAAAGGAAAACCTATGTGAGAATGCTGTTCATTGACTACAGCTCAGCGTTCAACACCATAGTGCCCATGAAGCTCATCACTAAGCTAAGGACCCTGGGACTAAACACCTCCCTCTTCAACTGGATCCTGGACTTCCTGACAGGCTGTGGTAAGGGTAGGCAACAACACATCTGCCGCGCTGATCCCCAACACTGGGGCCCCTCAGGGGTGTGTACTTAGGCCCCTTCTGTACTCCCTGTTCACCCACAACTGCGTGCCCAAATACGACTCCCAACACTATCATTAAGTTTGCTGACGACACTACAGTGGTAGGCCTGATCACCAACAACGATGAGACAGCCTATTGGGAGGAGGTCAGAGAACTGGCAGTGTGGTGCCAAGACAACCTCTCCCTCAATGTGAGTAAGACAAAGGAGCTGATCGTGGACTACAGGAAAAGGTGGGCTGAACGGGCCCCAATTAACATCGACGGGGCTGTAGTGGAGCGGGTCTAGAGTTTTAAGTTCTTTCAAGTTCCAACGAACTATCATGTTCCAAACACATCAAGACAGTCATGAAGAGTGCACYACAAAACCTTTTCCCCCTCAGGAGACTGAAAAGATTTGGCATGGGTCCCCCGATCCTCAAAAAGTTCTACAACTGCACCATTGAGAGCATCATAGAGAGCACCCCTATTACTAATCTGTTCAACCTCTCTTTCGTATCGTCTGAGATTCCTAAAGATTGGAATGCGGCCGCGGTCATGATCCAAACTGTTACAGACCTATATCCACCCTACCCTGCCTTTCTAAAGTCTTTGGAAGCCAAGTTAACAAACAGATCACCAACCATTTAGTATCCCACCGTACCTTCTCCGCTATGCAATCTGGTTTCCGAGCTGGTCACGGGTGCACCTCTGCCACGCTCAAGGTCCTAAACGATATCCTAACCGCCATCAATAAAAGACAGTACTGTGCAGCCGTCTTCATCAACCTGGCCAAGGCTTTCGACTCTGTCAATCACCGCATTCTTATCAGCAGACTCAACAGCCTTGGTTTCTCTAATGACTGCCTCACCTGGTTCACCAACTACTTCTCAGACAGAGTTCAGTGTGTCAAATCGGAGGGCCTGTTGTCCAGACCTCTGGCWGTCTCTATGGGGCTGCCACAGGGTTCAATTCTCGGGCCGACTCTTTTCTCTGTATATATCAATGATGTTGCTCTTGCTGCGGGTGATTCTTTGATCCACCTCTACGCAGACAACACCATTCTGTATACATCTGGCCCTTCTTTGGACACTGTGTTAACAAACCTACAAACGAGCTTCAACGCCGTACAACACTCCTTCCGTGGCCTCCAACTGCTCTTAAATACTAGTAAAACTAAATGCATGCTCTTCAACCGATCGCTGCCTGCACCATTCCGCCCGTCTAGCATCACTACTCTGGACGGTTCTGACTTAGAATATGTGAACAACTATAAATACCTAGGTGTCTGGTTAGACTGTAAACTCTCCTTCTAGATTCACATTAAGCATCTTCAATCCAAAGTTAAATCTAGAATTAGCTTCCTATTCCGCAACTCAGCCTCCTTCACTCATGCTGCCAAACATACCCTCGTAAAACTGACCATCCTACCGATCCTTGACTTCGGCGATGTAATTTACAAAATAGCCTCCAACACTCTACTCAGCAAATTGGATGCAGTCTATCACAGTGCCATCAGTTTTGTCACCAAAGCCACATATACTACCCACCACTGCAACCTGTATGCTCTTGTTGGCTGGTCCTCACTACATATTCGTCGCCAAACCCACTGGCTCCAGGTCATCTATAAGTCTTTGCAAGGTAAAATCAAAGGTAAAGCTCCACCTTATCTCAGCTCACTGGTCACTATAGCAACACCCACCCGTAGCACTCACTCCAGCAGGTATATTTCACTGGTCATCCCAAAGCCAACACAAAAATCACTGAAGTTGGAGACTTTTCTCCCTCACTAACTTTAAGCGTCAGCTGTCAGAGCAGCTTACCGATCGCTGCAGCTGTAAACAGCKCACCTGTAAATAGCCCATCCAACCAACTACCTACCTAATTTTCAGGGAAAATGTGTACATTTGACCTCCATCATCTAGGATGTGACAATGGTAAATAAAATCTATCAATTTTTGCCAATTTTTTGCGTGGTCTTGCAGGCCTTCTCATGCAGCTGCAACTGCAAGTGCATTTGTAAATTAAGACCTATCTTGAGTTGGGCTCTGGGTTGGTGTAATTGTTGAGTAAGTGAGCTTATGGTTGTGTGGGGGTATGGGTTGAGTGTGTGTGGGTGTATGTGTGTATCCCACAACTGTTGCGAAGGAGCAAAATATGTTAGGGACAATAGAGGATGATTCACAGCTATATATAATACAAATCGAGGTGAGGGCGATGGAAATGCATTTGGCAGTTGATCTACTTCAATTCGGTAAATGGCACTGTGTGCTCTTTTCAAAGGATGGATCCCAGTCGGTTCAGGGCCATGGGATACAGGGGGTCGAGGGTGGTCTGCCGGGCATTGGGATGACAACCCAACTCGGGATGAGGAGGGCTTTTAGCGGGTGGAATAGTAGGGACCGATTGGAGGTTTACTTAGTAGAAATGCAAATATCATGGTACAGCTATATAGACACTCAATCATCATGTTACTTTTTAATGGTACGTTTACAAACATATATTTTGATAAAAATAATTGAAAGTTGTCTCATTATGATAGGTGGTGAAATAAGTATAGCCAGTTACAACTGTAATGGCTTAGCAGATAATAAGAAAAGACAATCAGTATTTACCTGGCTAAAAGAGAAGGAATATAATATCTATTGTTTACAGGAAACTCATTCAACAGTTTTAGATTAAGTTTTGTGGAAAAAGAACTGGGGGGGCGAAATATACTTCTCCCATGGGCAAAGAAATTCAAAAGGGGTGATGGTTTTAATTAACAATCATTTTGGTGCAAATTGTCCAAACAGATCCTCAAGGTAGATGGATTATTTTAAATAATATATAATATATTTAAATAAATAAATAAATGTATATAAGAATTTATCAACTCTACAAGCAACACTAGACTCTATTATTATGGTGGGAGATTTTAATACGGTCTTAAATACCTCTATGGACCGGAAAGGAAATCACACTACAAACTATCACCCTCAGGCATTTAAGGAAATCATGAATGTCATGGATATATTGGAATTAGTGGATATATGGAGACTTAAATACCCTGACCTAGTGAGATACACATGGCGGAGGCTGAATCAAGCTAGTCGTCTTGACTACTTTCTTATACCATTCTCTCTGGCACCAAAAGTTAAAAAAGTGTTGATAGGGGACAGAATGCGGTCGGATCATCACATAATTGGCATATATATTTCTCTTACAGAATTTCCACGTGGGCGAGGATATTGGAAATTTAATCAGTCTACTAGATGATAAATTGTTTAGAACTAGGACAGAAGAWTTTATAACTGACTTTTTCAGACATAACATAGGTACAGCAGATCSCCTTATTGTATGGAGCACTTTTAAATGTGCCTTTTAGAGGCAATGCAATTCAGTACTCATCTAGAAAACAAAAGCAATTTAAATCAAATTAGTCCTTATTAACAAAGGAAATTGAAGGACTAACAGTACAGTTAGATAGCAATAAAAACGGTACTATAGAGGCACAGAATAAGTTAGAGGAAAAACAAAAAGAAATGGAGGAACTTATTCAAGAAAGATCCAGTGTAATATACACTGCTCAAAAAAATAAAGGGAACACTTAAACAACACAATGTAACTCCAAGTCAATCACACTTCTGTGAAATCAAACTGTCCACTTAGGAAGCAACACTGATTGACAATAAATTTCACATGCTGTTGTGCAAATGGAATAGACAAAAGGCGGAAATTATAGGAAATTAGCAAGACACCCCCAATAAAGGAGTGATTCTGCAGGTGGTGACCACAGACCACTTCTCAGTTCCTATGCTTCCTGGCTGATGTTTTGGTCACTTTTGAATGCTGGCGGTGCTCTCACTCTAGTGGTAGCATGAGACGGAGTCTACAACTGAATGACCTGCTGGAGGTCATTTGCAGGGCTCTGGCAGTGCTCCTCCTTGCACAAAGGCGGAGGTAGCGGTCCTGCCGCTGGGTTGTTGCCCTCCTACGACCTCCTCCACGTCTCCTGATGTACTGGCCTGTCTCCTGGTAGCGCCTCCATGCTCTGGACACTACGCTCACAGACACAGCAAACCTTCTTGCCACAGCTCGCATTGATGTGCCATCCTGGATGAGCTGCACTACCTGAGCCACTTGTGTGGCCCTGTATTAAAGAACATAAATGGTTAAAGAAAAGTGTGATAAATAAAAACATATACCAATTTCATTTAAGGACCAAAAAACTGTCATCTGTGCCATATAAATTGCTAAATAGTTGGGAAGAGATGTTCGATGTACCCATTCCATGGCACATGGTTTAGGAATTGATACGCAAAACAACGCCGGATTCAAAACTTAAACTTTTCTATTTAAATTACTATACAAAATTCTTCCAACTAATAGAATGTTATATATATGGGGGATACAATCTTCCCAGCTCTGCAGATTCTGCTGTGAGGAGGCAGAGTCATTAGATCATTTATTTTGGTATTGTCCATATGTAGCTCGTTTTTGGTCACAGGTCCAGGAATGGCTGATGAATTGCAACATTTGCCTAGAACTAACGCTACAGATAGCAATACTGGGTGATTTGCAAAGCCATAGTCAATCAATCAATAATATAATAATTATTTTAGCAAAAATGTTTATTTTTAATTTACAATCTGTAGAAGCTATGAGAATAAAGACTGTCTCTTATACACATCTAGATGTGTATAAGAGACAGATGTAAAACATACGGGATCTGTAAAATGTATATAGGTTCGGAACTTTTGTGAAATAGCACAGTTACAAATAGAAATCAAACTGGATGGACATCAGAAATAGAGGAAGGACTAAGAACAAACAAGAGAGAACTATTGTAAAGTAGACTGTGTCTGTAAAATGTGTATAAGATTTATAAATTGAAGGTAAAAGCAGAAGTGTTTATTAGTTTACTCCAATTGGGGGATCGGTGGTAGGGTTTGCGGGGAATAATAATAAAGGTATATTCTTTWAAAAAAGTATGTATGTCTATATACGTATGTGTATGTATATATGTGTATATGTATGCATGCGTGTATGGATATATATATTTACCCAAAAAATATGGGGGATTGGAAATGAAGCAACATTCTTTCCGCAATATTAAGCTGATCCACCCCTTAAAAAAAAAACTACCTACCTCATCCCAATATTTGTTTTTGTTTTTCTGCTCTTTTTCACACCAGTATTTCTACTTGCACATATATCACGCCAGTGTAAATTTTAATTACTTTGCCACAATTGGCCTATTTATTGCCTTACCTCCTTACTTAATTTGCACACACTGTATACAGGTTTTTCTATTGTGTTATTGACTGTACGRTTGTTTATCCTATGTGTTGTTTTTGTCGCACTGCTTTGCTTTATCTTGGCCAGATCGCAGTTGTAAATGAGAACTTGTTCTCAACTGGCCTACCTGGTTAAATAAAGGTGAAATAAAAAATAACATACAATCCTGACCGGTTMCATCACCGCCTTGTATGGCAACTGCTCGGCATCTGACCATAAGGCGCTGCAGAGGGTAGTGCGTACGGCCAAGCTTCTTTTCATCCAGGACCTATATAATAGGCAGTGTCAGAGACTCCAGTCACCCAAGTCTGTATAGACTGTTTTCTCTGCTACCGCACGGCAAGCGGTACTGGAGCGCCAAGTCTAGGACCAAAATGCTCCTTAACAGATTCTACCCCCAAGCCATAAGACTGCTGAACAATTAATCAGATGGCCACRGGACTATTACATTGATAGTAATAGTTCCCCCCCTTCCATTTGTTTTGCACACTGCAGCTACTTGCTGGTTATTATCGATGCATAGTCACTTCACCCCTACCTACATGTACAAATTACCTCAACTAACCTGTACCCCCACACACTGACTCGGTACCGGTACCCCCTGTATATAGCCTCGTTATTGTTATGTTATTGTGTTACTTTTTTATATATTTTTTTACTTTAGTTGGTAATATTTTCTTAACTCTTCTTGAACTGCACTGTTGGTTAAMGGTTTGAAAGTAAGCATTTCACAGTAAGGTCTACACTTGTTGTATTTGACGCATGTGACAAATAGTTTGATAAAACATTTTTAGAACGCTGCGCCACTCGGGAGGCCATATCATATCTTTTTCAGAGCCAATCTGATTGGTCAAAGACCAATTAGTGAAAAAAGACCAGTATTGGGCTGACTGTCTAAATGCAGCATAATAGGCTGACCACACCGCTCGCGTCGCAAAATAAATGTAGAAATCCATGTTATTCAATTGTTGCGCGTGCCAACGAGTGTCTGCGTTGCCAAGGGCTAAAATAGAAGTCATTCCTATTTCTGACGCAGATCGCGCTGAAAGTCCTGCCTCTCSCATCTCCTCATTGGTTTATAGAAGCAGGTACCCACGTGCCATCTCCTCATTGGTTATGTTTTGCCGGTTGTCGTGGTAATACTATGAAAGTGTAGATGCCAATCACCATATAAGTTCAAAGATGGAAAAAGCCTGGAAGGAGGAGAGATGACTAGAAACAATTCGGTTGGCTGGTTTATGTGTGGATTAATTGTCGGAGTAGAGGACCTTGTGCATTTCAGGTAAAATAACAACTCAATGTTTATATCCCAGGACAAATTAGCTAGCAACAGCAAGCTAGCTAAATAGGACAAATTAACGTTAGCTAGCAAGTGCAAACTAACTAGCTAAATTGCCATACATGTTTAATGCTTTTCGACCTGTCCCCAAATTAATGTCATTGGTTCAGAATTTGTTTTGATATTTTAACCTGTGTGTCATGTGATCATGTTTGGTGTAGGGGGACAAAATACATTTGTGCACGATGGCGCACGCGCTCAGCCGGTTTGGGTTCCGTGTAAGTGTATTGTTTTTGGCCAAATCATCCACTCTTCTATACCTCCAATAAAATCACTCATTACTGACACACGCAGGTCGGCTGATCCAGCAGCAGGAAAGGTAATTGATTTTATCACCTACAACAGTTTGAACGCCATATCAATCTGTTGTTTCACCCATATATTGCACGGAATGCAATAATATTTTATGTAAGTAGACAACGGTACGTTTTTACAGGGATTCTATATTTCTAGATAGACTGAGTGATTTTACTGGCGGTGCAGAAGATGTAGATCTGGCACATGGTTTAAAACAATTCTTAGATTCTTTCCAGACAAGCCATTTTTTCAGTTGCATTTAACTTTTAATTTAGAACTTTTTTGGAAGTACATACTGGATGTAAAGGCAGTAATAACAATGGTTGCTCTGCCACACTTGTCTTTGGTAAGTACCYAACGTATTTTGACATTTAGGCTAGTGAATGGCAAGTTGAATGGCTGCTTCCTGGGTTTAAAGAGAATCTCCATATTCAACGTCTCCTGTAAACCCAGATTCTGGTTTACATGCAGGCTACACGTGTCATACATGTACTCTGGTGCTAAGATAGAATTGCCTTCAGCTGACTTTCTTCCTTTCTGTTCCCTCTAGACCACCATGCTATCCATCTCACTGAAGATGCATCTTCCCCTGAGCAGCAGTACTGTGAGCAGGAGTGGAGCCCCAGTCTGGGCCAGGACCCAAAGCCCACACAGGTTAAAGAGGAACAGGAGCTCAGAATCAGCCAGGAGGAAGACCAGCTTCAGGGTTTGGAGTCTGATACCAAAGGAGAGTCCATATTAACTCCTCCCTTTGTTAAAAGTAACTGTGATCAGGACCCAGCTCAGCCTTCACATCTTCCACATACRCAAACTGTGGACATCAGAGAAGGAGACTCTTTAGCCAGAACCATATCTTCTAAGCAGATCAAAATAGAAAATGAAGAAGGCTACAGCACATCAGAAACAACCAGTGACTTACAGACTGTCTTCAATGTGAATTCCGATTGTCTTGCAGCTTCGAGTGAAAACGGTGCCCAACCCAATGTCAACAATAGAATTCTGAGAGAAGGACTCTCGGGATATAAGGGCCCACAGGGAACAAGCAGTGCATATGAAAGAGAAAGTATAGGTCTACACATAGATGTTAGAGGCCAGAACACCTCCAAGCTGCCTCAACAGAGATCCCCCTATCAACCCCAGGGCATACAGAGAGTGTATCGTTGCAGAGAGTGTGGGAAATGCTTCAGTTTCTCCTGTCAGTTAGAGGTCCACATGCGATGGCACACCAAGGAAAGACCATTCAGCTGCTCTGTGTGCAGAAAAGGCTTCACAACCATCAGCATGTTGAGGAGGCACCACCGCATTCACACTGGAGAGAAGCCCTTCCGCTGTCACATCTGTGGGAAATGTTTCAACCAGTCGGCTCACCTGAACACTCACTTTAAAATTCACCCAGGGGAGAGACCACATGGCTGGAAAATGGCTCGGTCAAAACGTTAACAGCAGAGACATTTACGCTCTCTCTTGAAATTAAGTTCTGAGCACAGAAGGAGAGTGACATGTAAATCTGGGCAGTTTAATTATTGGCCAGGATTTAAAACACTAGAAGAATCAGTGATTGATGTTTGAACAATGCATTACAATACAGTGGGGAATGGGAATAACTTTGAGTAATGAAAATGTTAATGTTTTTCACTGATCCATGTGATTGTGTTGCTGCATGCATCATCATCTGAAGCCATGCTTGGTTCAGTGCCAGCATGAGGATATGAATACTGCTAGTAGCTATATACAGTGGGGAGAACAAGTATTTGATACACTGCCGATTTTGCAGGTTTTCCTACTTACAAAGCATGTAGAGGTCTGTAATTTTTATCATAGGTACACTTCAACTGTGAGAGACGGAATCTAAAACAAAAATCCAGAAAATCACATTGTATGATTTTTAAATAATTAATTTGCATTTTATTGCATGACATAAGTATTTGAATCACCTACCACCAGTAAGAATTCCGGCTCTCACAGACCTGTTAGTTTTTCTTTAAGAAGCCCTCCTGTTCTCCACTCATTACCTGTATTAACTGCACCTGTTTGACTCGTTACCTGTATAAAAGACACCTGTCCACACACTCAATCAAACAGATTCCAACCTCTCCACAATGGCCAAGACAGAGAGCGTGTGTAAGGACATCAGGGATAAAATTGTAGACCTGCACAAGGCTGGGATGGCTACAGGACAATAGGCAAGCAGCTTGGTGAGAAGGAAACAACTGTTGGCCAATTATTAGAAAATGGAAGAAGTTCAAGATGACGGTCAATCACCCTCGGTCTGGGGCTCCATGCAAGATTTCACCTCGTGGGGCATACATGATCATGAGAAGAATGTGAGGGATCAGCCCAGAATACACGCAGGACCTGGTCAATGACCTGAAGAGAGCTGGGACCACAGTCTCAAAGAAAACCATTAGTAACACACTACGCCGTCATGGATTAAAATCCTGCAGCGCACGCAAGGTCCCCCTGCTTAAGCCAGTGCATGTCCAGGCCTGTCTGAAGTTTGCCAATGACCATCTGGATGATCCAGAGGAGGAATGGGGAAGGTCATGTGGGTCTGATGAGACAAAAATAGAGCTTTTTGGTCTAACTCCACTCGCCATGTTTGAGGAAGAGAAGGATGAGTACAACCCCAAAAGAACACCATCCCAACCGTGAAGCATGGAGGTGGAACATCATTCTTTGGGGATGCTTTTCTGCAAAGGGGACAGGACGACTGCACCGTATGGAGGGGAGGATGGATGGGGCCATGTATCGCGAGATCTTGGCCAACAACCTCCTTCCCTCAGTAAGAGCATTGAAGATGGGTCGTGGCTGGGTCTTCCAGCATGACAACGACACGAAGCACACAGCCATGGCAACTAAGGAGTGGCTCCGTAAGAAGCATCTCAAGGTCCTGGAGTGGCCTAGCCAGTCTCCAGACCTGAACCCATAGAAAATCTTTGGAGGGAGCTGAAAGTCCGTATTGCCCAGCGACAGCCCCGAAACCTGAAGGATCTGGAGAAGATCTGTAGGGGAGTGGGCCAAAATCCCTGCTGCAGTGTGTGCAAACCTAGTCAAGAACTACAGGAAACGTATGATCTCTGTAATTGCAAACAAAGGTTTCTGTACCAAATATTAAGTTCTGCTTTTCTGATGTATCAAATACTTATGTCATGCAATAAAATGCAAATTAATTATTTAAAAATCATACAATGTGATTTTCTGGATTTTTGTTTTAGATTCCGTCTCTCATAGTTGAAGTGTACCTATGATAAAAATTACAGACCTCTACATGCTTTGTAAGTAGGAAAACCTGCAAAATCGGCAGTGTATCAAATACTTGTTCTCCCCACTGTATATGTTGACTGATGTTGTTTCTTTGTAATTACACTAAATATTTTACAGGAAGCAGAGGATATCGCCTGTTTTAGTAGATGCAGATCAATGAATTTGATCATCCTCATCTATTTCCCCTTAGGACTTGGACATGACTGCTAGGCTGTATGACTATCCTATTAGGGTCTTGACAGTTATCCCTGATGAAATTACTGTGTAAAAATGTACTGTTCTGTACTGAATGTTAACTGTTTTTTAATAAATAATTGGTCAAATGTTTTTAAGGTCAGGATGACTTTATCTTCTACCATTCAGGCTGCAGTACTGTGTGTGGGGGGGCACCGTGTGTGTAGGGGAACACCGTGGGTGGGGTGGTAGCACTGTATGTGTGGGTAGCACTGTGTGTGTGGGGGGGAACACAGTGAGTGGGTAGCTGTGTGTGTAGTGTGGGTGAGTAGTGCTGTGTGTGGGGCGTGTTAGAGTGTGGTGTGTGTGTGTGGGGTGGGTGGGTGGGATGGGATGGGAAGCACTGTGTGTGTGACTACCAATTTCTACCTAAAGCAGTGCCTCTGAGATACTAACTGATATCTAAACATACATACTGTATCTTTCAATCTAGTTTAAACTGACACATTTTCCCCACGCAAATCATGATTCCTCCAGTTTGTGAAACAAGCTCATATACCTTCTAAGTGATCCCATCTGATTGAAGTCTGCTGCATTCATGGCACGGATGCGGTTTCTCCTCTAGGTGAGTCTTCATATGTACGGTCAGGGCTTCACTCAGCGGAGACCTTGTGACATTCTTCACAGCGAGGCGGTTTCAACCCTCTGACTCATCATACGTGTGGTCAGGGAAGCTCTCCACAAATATGGCAACGATGCAGCGTCTCCTTCGTGTGTGTCCTCATGCATCTGCAAGCTTCCTTTTCGACTGAAATGTTTACCACAATCTTGACACTGAAATGGTTTCTTCCCAGTATGAATGACTTGGTGTTTTTATATTAATGATGTTTAAATTGTTTTCATAACTCCACTTTTTTCTCCAAATAGTTTTTTCCCTCTATTGTATGCTTACTTACTTTCTGGTTTTGTTTGACCTCTAAATATTTTGGAAATTTCTCCCCTTTTGCTTTGTTGCAATTTCTTTTCAACCCTCCGTAGCTGTTTAACTTAAGTTTTATTTTGCATTGTTTCTGCAATCTGTACTTTTCTTTGCTTTGTCATGTGTTGAGACTGAGGACTACTCTGGTTGAAGGTTTCGCTTTGGTCCATAAGAGCATTTGTTGCCCTCCACTGTTCCCTTTTTTGTGCCCTGGCCGTTTCGGACATCAATTCCATTGGAGGTTGATCCTTCTTCCCTTGAGACCTTCTTTGATAGCTAAAAGCAAAACAATAACTGATACCAGATGTAAATCACTCTACACTGACCATACAATTAACTAAATAAGTTGAAATGTACAATGAAATTCAGAAAATGCTACCATACTCTTCTCTTGGCAAGGTGTTCCCCCTTTGCTAGAGGATCAGAATGTATCCGTGACCTGTGTCGTGCAGCCCTCTCCTTTTTTTCTTTATTTTAAAGGCTGAATTTTTTTTTCTTATTAACTGTATGGACAAGTGTCAATACTTGCAGTTTTCTTATGAACGACACCAATATCCCATTTTAGTTCAAATTCAACCGTGGACAGTTGCCCAATATATTTTCACACTTTGATATGCAAGAACTGTACAAATGTATCATTCTTTGTGATACATTTATACAGTGACAAACAGAAGAGAACATGTAGAAATGTGTTGTAATAAGATTGTATTTATTGTTTTTTATATAAATATTATCCTTGGACACAAAAATAGCAAATCATGTCAATTACCCTAATTCATCAATCAATACATTAGATTAAATCAACTAACAGTAGTGACATGAGCGGAATGTCCTACATTGTTCTGATATTCTGACTGAATCCTTTTTCCCACAGAGCACCTCCACCCTTGGGTCTCGTCTTCATATGCTCTGTTTGACGGAAGCCTTTATGCCAAACACGGAAACAAAGTTTTATTACCATGTGTGTATCCTCATATGTATGTCAATATCCCTTCCTAGGGAAAGATTTGCCGCACACATTGCAGCTAAAAAACTTCTCCCCTGTGTGAACTAGCTGGTGGATGTTTAGTCTACTCTGAGATATAAAGCTGCGGTCACACAGTGAGCAMGTACACTTCCCTCCGTATTTGTACAGTGAAGCTAACATTTTAATATCGGCTCTATACGCCAGCATTTTGTATTTGGGATCAAATGTTCCATATGAGGCGACAGTACAGAATGTCACCTTAATATTTGAGGGCATTTTCATATATTTTGTCATTTAAAAATGAAAGCACTAAATGTATCAAGTTCCCCAATTTGAATAAGTATTACACTTTTATTAGTCAAAAGTTATTTTGTCCCATATTCCTTGCACTCAATGACTACATCAAACGTGAATACAAACTTGTTGGATGCATTTGCAGTTAGTTTTGGTTGTGTTTCAGATTACATTTTGCCCAATAGGAACTAAATGGTGAATAATGTATTGTCATGTTGGAGTCCCTTTTTATTGTAGGTAGGAAGAGAAGATGGTAATGGTGAGAGGTTAGCATGTTTTGTTGTAGCCTCTTCATGATTCATTCAGGATCAGAAACATTTCTGCACACTTCTAGAAAATGACTCCAGTTATAATTAACCATTCACTTCCCATTGGGCAAAACATAACCCAAAAGACAACAAATGCATCCAACAAGCAACATGTTTGTGTGCTCGGAATATGCACCCAAACTTTTTACTACTTCAAACACATTAAGTGAATTTGTCCAAATACTTATGACTTCTTCAAATGGGGGCACTAGATACATAAAAATGCTTGTAATTCTAAACGGTAAAACCAATCTGTATGACAATACCCTCAAATAAAAGGTGACATTACGTACCGTAGCCTCATATGAAACCTTTGATCTCAAATCCCAAATGTGGGAGCCAATTTTAAAATGCTAGCTTCACTGTCCAAATACATATGGAGGGAAGTGTATATGTATCCCCTGTGTGTAATTTCATATGATCCTTCAAAAGATGAGGACGTTTGATACAAACTTGGGAGTGGAATGGCTTCTCTTCTGGGTATAACTATCTTAAATGCTCTGCCAAGTGTCCCTTCCTGGTAAAGCACGTGCCACAACCATGGTAATGAAAATATTTATCTCCTGTATGTATTTGCATGTCTTTGACAGTATTTCTCTGTAAGGAAACATTTACTGCACACATGGCAGTTAAACGGTTTCTCCCCAGAGATCTTTTGTCAGACTGCTTTCTCAGAGTTGATGTACTACTATCGACACATTCACTGTTTTCATTCTGAGCTGGAGAAGTCTGAATTTACTGGAGAGGGGCTGTAATTCACTGTTTGGTTCTGATACTCCATAGCCCTCTCCATGTTCTGTTTGGATCTCTTCTGTTGTTTTAGTGGGTAGAAAGTCATTCTCCACAGTTTGGGTTTGGTGAATACGTGAGGGCTGGGTCCTGATCCCAATCACTTTTCACAAAGGGAGAAGTTAATATGAATCTTTGGTATCAGATTCCAGCCTCTGAATCTGCTCTTCCTCATGACCAATCCCAAACTACTCCTGTTTCTCTAATCTGTGTGAGCTCTGGGTCATCCTGCCCCAGACCTGGGATCCACTCCTGCTCACAGTGCTGCTGCTCAGGGGGAACTTCTGCTTCTGGAACAGTGAGTTACTAGCTGCTGGGGATCTGTAGAGATTAAAAAATAAATATCTCGAACGATATTATGATATAGCTATAGTTATTTTCCTCTGACACTGAAGATCCGACTGCGCACATGCACGTGTGGGCACAATATTGTATGGTTTATCAAAATCTGAAACGTCTTTATGATACGTGAAGGTAAAACGTTATGGAAACATCACTATACGCTACAGACCTGCTTTATATCACTATCTCAGGCTGTGCGATGACATCTAACGTTAGTAACGTTAGCCTTTGTAGACGTTCGATCTCTTTCTTTGATCGGGAGATGTCTTACTCGTACTCCGATATCGTTCTAACCACGGCCCTAAATATTTCAAAAGCTGCTGCTGTTAATTGCTCGGTAAGAAACACATTCAGCAGATGTAGTTTAGACATTATGATAGTGTACAAAAAAATGACCAGAGAAATGCTGTCCTACGGTATATGGAAGTAAACAGTGTATGCTTCCTTACCGCTCTTTGTTCATTGGTCGCTATTTGTATACCGCCACCTGTTGGACTGGAGTGAGATAAAGCCATAAACAAACCAACCATATATTTTGGATGGATGCAGCGCTGAGTAATCCTAAATGTAATGTGACTTAACCTTACTCTTTAATATTTACATATTTTTGACAGCCCTTACGTTTGTAGACATCCATTAATTGACAGCACAATTATCGTAATCAACCCACACAAAAGGGGGCGGTATTGCAATCTCTGCTACTCTTGTGACGTTCATACGTTTTCTTTTCACAGTCTATGGTTCACACACACAACATACTACTAATCCACGTGAGTTAAACAATAGGAACTGATACACGTTCATTCTACAAAATGTCCAAACTACATCTGCTGAATGTGTTTCTTACCGAGCGATTAACAGCGGCGGCTGTTGAGATATTTGTGGTCGTGGAAAAAACGGTATCAGAGTACCAGGAAGAAATCTCCCGTTCAAAGGAGGAGATCGATCGTCTACGGATGCTGCTGGATGTCGTTACTCAACCAAAGATACATTTGCATAAAGCAGGTTGGTAGCGACTATCACAACAATCAATCAAGCAGATTATGTAAACAGGCAAGCCACATTGCCAATAAACAACCAATACACAATTGGTTCTTTAAAATAATGTCAGGATCGATTGTAATATAATGATTGATTGATTGATTGACTTTCCTTTTAGATCCCCAGCAGCTAATACTCCCTATCCCTGAAGAGGGGGAGCAGCAGCACTGTGAGCAGGAGTGGTGGTGCACCAGTCTGGGGCAGGAGGACCCAGAGCCCAAACAGATTAAAGAGGAACAGGAGGAGTTTGGGACAGGTCAGGAGGAAGAGCAGCTTCAGGGTCTGGAGTCTGATATCAAAGAGTTCATAAACAATCCTTCCTTTGTGAAAAGTGACTGTGATCAGGACCCACCTCAGCCCTCACATCTTTACCAAATCCAAATGGTGGAGAATAGAGAGAGGGATCATATGAGGACACACACTGGAGAGAAACAATATCAGTGTAGTGAATGTGGAAAATGCTTCAGCCAGAAGATATGCCTGGAAGAACATATGGTGACTCACAAAAGAGAGAAACCACATCAATGTGAAAACTGTGGTAAATTTTTTAGCCTCAAGCATAACTTAACAGTCCATATGAGGATACACACGGGAGAGAAACCATATCAGTGCAAAGAATGTGGCAAATGCTTTGGTTACACCAAATCCCTGGCAAAGCATATGAGGAGTCATACAGGAGAGAGACCATATCAGTGTTGTTATTGTGGCAAATGCTTCACTCAGAAGTTTAGCCTGAAAGAACATATTAGTATTCACACAGGTGAGAAACCATATAAGTGCCCCATGTGTGTAAAATGCTTCAGGGCAGCACGATTTCTAAAACAGCACCAACAGATTCACAGAGAACAACCATATTGCTGACTTTTTTGTGGTTAATGCTTCACTTGTAAGAACTGAGGATGAGGATGAACACAGAGTGAGAAACATGACATTGCTGCTTAGGGCAAAATCTTTCTCTCACTTGTGCAGTAAGACCTTTCGATAGTAAAAGCTGATGTTTCATAACCCATCTGAGCATGGCACAAAAGTGGATAGTATGTTTTGTAGAACTAGTATTTTTAGTTTACACAGTAAGCTTTTTAAGTTTGTCCCAACATATGAGTCTCCCATTTGGATTACACCTTAAAGTCACAGCAAACTAGTACATTGGTGTTATCTAAATACATAAAGGATGTCTACATTTTGATGGGAAAGTGCTTCACATTTGAAGACATGCTACCTTATACCTGTAGTGGCAGGACAAACAAACCCATCAGGTCAATGATCTTGGTTAAATATACAGTGCCTTTGCTATGAGACTCAAAATTGAGATCAGTTACATCTTGTTTACATTGATCATCCTTTAGATGTTTCTACAACTTGATTGGAGTCCACCTGTGGTAAATTCAATTGATTGGACATGATTTGGAAAGGCACACACCTGTCTATATAAGGTCCCACAGTTGACAGTGCATGTCAGAGCAAACACCAAGCCATGAGGTCAAAGGAATTGTCTGTAGAGCTCCAAAACAGGATTGTGTCGAGGCACCGATCTGAGGAAGGGTACCAAAATATGTCTGCACCAATGAAGGTCCCCAAGAACACAGTGGCCTCCATAATTCTTAAATGGAAGAAGTTTGGAACCACCAAGACTTCCTAGAGCTGGCCGCCCGGCCAAACTGAGCAATCAGGGGACAAGGGTCTTGTTCAGGGAGGTTTTCCAAGAACCCGATGGTCACTCTGACAGAGATCCAGAGTTCCTCTGTGGAGATAGGAGAACCTTCCAGAAGGACAACCAACTCTGCAGCATTCTATCAATCAGGCCTTTATGGTAGAGTGACCAGACGGAAGCCACTCCTCAGTGAAAGGCACATGACAGCCTGCTTGGAGTTTGACAAAAGGCACCTAAAGACTCTCAGACCAAGCTTGTTTTTGCTTTGTCATTAATGGGTATTGTGTGTAGATTGATGAGGATTTTAAATTTTTTTAAACACATTTTTAGAATAAGGCTGTAGCCTAACAAAATGTTGGAAAAGTAAACGGGTCTGAATACTTTCCAAAGGCATTTTATATTGTGACTGTATTGAGGAATAAACATGCACAACATTGTAGAAGCCCAAAATAGTGTGCATAACAGAACCATACTTTTTTAAGCATATGCAGTTGCCATCTCATTTTGTTTTGAATTATACACAACGCGTATCAGTGACTGTCTTCTAGCTGTACTGAAAGCAGCACATATTTGGTTTCAACAAGGCTCCTTGTTCAAATGTTGGAGTGCCACCTCACCAGCTCTAGTTTCATTACCTCGTATGTTTTCTTGTGTAGTGGGTTTGACACCACTGCATGGTGTTCTTTCTCATAAACCTGACATAGCCCCAGTCCATGTAATGCCATTCTATATTGTTGTGAGCATCTTAGAGTGGATTGGTATATTATGCTTCTTGTAAATAAAGCTTTTTATTTTTAATCATTTAATTTAATTTCAAGCTGTTATAAAAGGCAATTTTTTTCTCTCAAATAAATATAGGTTCTCAACCTTTATTTATTATTATAAATACTATCAGGTCGAGATGTATTATATTTCACATTACTGCATAACTTTTACTGTGTGTTGGATTGGCATATCCCAAAAACATTCCTTATCCCAGGTACTTCAACTGGTGACTATCGCGGAGAATAAATATGTTTCTGCATAAATCTGATTTATTGACAGTACAAACAATCGGGTTAGAGTGCTCCTTATTCTTTATTCTCCCGGATAGTCACCAGTTGAAGTATCCTGAGGTATGGAATGTTTTGGGGATTTTCAAGTCCCTCAGTCGAGCACCGGATCCCCCCTTTTTCGTTTCAATTGGGCTGAAGAGTGTTTGGGTATACCTTTTTTCTTTAGAGCGGCATCTGTTTGGGACCAACACTATCCAGGTGATTGCGTGTACTTCTCGCATTAATTCATGTCACAATATTATATCATATCAGTTAGAAAACAATGTAAACAAAATCATTGATTGAGTTAAAAAAGCAGCATACTCGACACCTCTGGTATTATTGTTTTGGTACATTTTTTGAGTAAGGCAGCTTCAGAATGCAGGTTTTCAGCCTCGCTCTCTATGTTTACTGCGTTCTGTGGCGAAGGGACAGCCAGAGTTTGTAAATTCACTCTGGCTATCTACTCCAATATCAGAGCACTCTCCTCTGAATAACTGATTCATTTACGAAGGTTCAACACCCGTTGAATATGGCCGGTGTCAGTAAACGTCGGCAAAAAAAGAGTAATTAAATTGTTGCCAGCAGCACAGTTACAGTCACCAACGCTCTGGATAACATAAAAACAGCCTAACCAGCTCTGCTAGGGCGAGTAAAATGGTCAGTGAGGTGTTCTCTCATTTGTCTGGAAGTAGCTAGCTAGTTAGCCAACATTTAGCCAGTAAGCTTGGGTGCTTGACTGCCATTGTAAGGTCAGAACGCTCAGAACAACCCTACTCCTTTGCCAGAGCGTCCAGTGTGTGCTCCGAGAGCTTAATGAGGGCAAGGTGCCTTTCAAATTATAATCAACTACGTTTAAGGACGACAGCCCAGGTACCAGCAATTGCACACTTACAGTGTCTTCGGAAAGTATTCAGACCCCTTGACTTTTTCCACATTTTGTTACGTTACAGCCGTATTATAAAATTGATCAAATATGAAAAAATCCTCAGCAGTCGGACATGAGGTGACCGGAGGTGACCGAGATCCCGATGGTCACTCTGACAGAGCTCTAGAGTTTCTCTGGACAACCATCTCCGCAGCACTCCACCAATCAGGCCTTTATGGTAGAGGGGCAAGACGGAAGCCACTCCTCAGTAAAAGGCACATGACAGCCCGCTTGGAGTTTGCCAAAAGGCACCTAAAGACTCTGACCATGAGAAACAAGATTCTCTGGTCTGATAAAATCAAGATTGAACTCTTTGGCCTGAATGCCAAGCGTCACATCTGGAGGAAACCTGGCACCATCCCTACGGTGAAGCATGGTGGTGGCAGCATCATGCTGTGGGGATGTTTTTCAGTGGCAGGGACTGGGAGACTAGTCAGGATCGAGGAAAAGATGAACGGAGCAAAGTACAGAGAGATCCTTGATGAAAACCTGTTCCAGAGCACACAGGACCTCAGACTGGGGCGAAGGTTCACTTTCCAACAGAACTATGACCATAAGTACACAGCCAAGACAACGCAGGAATGGCTTCGGAACAAGTCTCTGAATGTCGTTGAGTGTCCTAGTCAGAGCCCGGACTTGAACCCGATCAAACATCTCTGAAGAGACCTGAAAATAGCTGTGCAGCGACGCTCCAAATCCAACCTGACAGCGCTTGAGAGGATCTGCAGAGAAGAATGGGAGAAACTCCCCAAATACAGGTGTGCCAAGCTTGTAGCGTCATACCCAAGAAGACTCGAGGCTGTAATTGCTGCCAACTGTGCTTCAACAAAGTACTGAGTAAAGGGTATGAATATTTATGTAAATGTGATATTTCAATTTTTTTTAAATATATAAATTAYCAAAAATGTCTAAAAAACTGTTTTTGCTTCATCATTATGGGGTATTGTGTGGGGATTGATGAAAAAAAAGTATTAAATACATTTTAGAATGAGGTTGAACCTAACAAAATGTGTAAAAAGTCAAGGCGTCTGAATACTTTCCGAAGGCACTGTACATGTCATTTGTAGTGAAATTCGACAGTTTGGTCAAATTCACACTGGTTAATAACACTATCATAGAACCATTATTTATGGAACTTAGACAACCATCTGAGACTGACATATGTCTCTTTTAATACATACATTAGCATCAATACACACCTTAATAAATATTCCTTTCAGGTAAACTTATCTCATCAAATAAATTATATGTGGTAACAAAAATTTAACATATCATCTGTACTGCAACATTTACAAATGTTCATATAAACATATATGAGTGTGTTATCTGTCTGTGTGAGTTGTGTGTGAGTTGTGCTTGAGTTCTTCCAGCCAGTCCAGTAGAGAGTCCAGCTCTCCTATAGCCTTTACTGCTGCCTGGTAGATCTCCAGCTACAGGATGGAGAGATGAGGATGGAGAGATAAGGAAGAGAGGATGGAGAGATGAAGGGTGGTAGAAAGGAGAGGTGAGGGGGAGAGGAGGGATACATGAGGGGAGAGGATGGATAGATGAGGGTGAGAAAGGAGGGAGAGATTAGGGTGAGGATGGAGAAGAGGCGGAGAGAGGTTAATATTGGCATGGATCTTATGGATTCATCTCCTCTCTTGGACTGTCTAAGCCTCTTTCACCATACACTCCCCAAACAGTATTTTCTCTATTTCGCTCTATCTCTCTATATATGTATATTTATATGTCAGTGTGTGTAGTTACCTTGTCAAACTCGGCCTGTAGGGAGTCCATTTTTCTCCTGGTGTTTTCTCCACAGTGGCAGTGCTGGAGGACATAAAGAGATGTCATTAGATAACGATAGTAGTAGCTTTTGTTTATGTGTGAGTTTTTAGGTGTAAAATGTGTGCTGTTGTGTGTGTGTGCATGCCTGCCTGTGTGTGTGTGTCTTCTTACACATTGCCTCAGGTCCTTGTTGATTGTGAGGAAACTATTAGCGAGAGCGCTGGTTGAGCGCCGGTGCAGTGGCTGAGACAAGCCGTGGCTAACAAACACTCTCTCCACATAAAAACGTAGCAATAGACGCAGGAAACAGCAGTACTCCCCCTCCTGAAAGGGAGGACACACTACATGTTACATTTACTGCAGCACGTTGTTAAAGAAATGTTCCAAATTATATCATGCTGCCAGGTTATGAGGGTTTACTGTATTTTTTGTACAGATACATAGATGTGCTTTTTTGCACCAGGAAAAGGTCTCCCGTAATGGACAACACTAGACTGAGTGCCTTTTAAAGAACATTGATATGCAGGTTAAGGTAGTGAGAACAATTTACCTGTATGTTCCTCATCACGTCTCCCCTCAGCAGTCTCACTCCCATCTGACTGTCTGCTGCTATCTGCACACATTTAACCGACAACAACACAGTCAATACAAAATTCTATTCACTCTAATAAAATACGAATATGTAAAACAGACAGTGTGACAGAGAGTGAGAAGAGAGAGAGAGAGTAAAAGAGAAGTAAAGACTGAGAGCCTCAGGGTAGGTTTCTTGTTCTAATACAATGACATGGAAATGACTGTGTTTGTGTGTGTATTTGTGTGCTCACCACAGAGCTCCGTATCTCTGTGTAGTGCTTGCGTAGTTCGTGAGTGTGTACGGTGACAGAGCAGGTTCCCAGGTGTATGCCACGTCCCAAGCCACACCCACTGAGACACGCTAACAGGAAGAGCAACCTGGGGAGGGTGGCGCTTAACAGCAGCTTCATCTCTATGTCAACCTGGAGACAGACAGAGCATCACTTAGAAAGTAAACTCACACACCTTACGTACTGGTAACACATAGCCTAGAGGTTAGAGCGTAGGGCCAGTAACCAAGATGGTTGATGGTTTGATTACCTGAGCCGACAAGGTAAAAAATCTGTTGTTGTACTCTTGAGCAAGGCACTTAACCCTAATTTGCTCCAGGGGTGCCGTACTACTATGGCTGAGACTGTACAAAACAACACTTTTCAGGTGTATGTGACAATAAAAACATTTTTTACTGACAGGTGTATGGAGAAAAAAAGTATACTTGATAAAAGGAAAAGTCCAACTTCTAGATAGAGCATCACTGACATCACAACATACACATTCATGTTAAGTCTTCTCAGTCTAAGTTAGCTAGAGTTATTAAGTTATTGCTTAGAGTTATTGCTACAGTAACGCTGCTTCAAGCCTCCAGAAATGACTTGGTGGTTACATTTTTATAGTTTGTGACATATCCATGTTTATAGCGTTTTCTCAGTTCAGTGCAGCATCCAGTAATCAATTTAAAAGTCTTCCCCGCATCCAAGTCCCCCCCCCCCCCCCCACCCACCCCGACCACATGCCCCCAACAAATCCTTAGGTGTGTGGCAGGTGTTCCAACTCACCTGTCTGTGTGTGTGTCCTCTATCTCTCTGATGAGCAGTCCTCTGTGTGTGTGTCCTCTATCTCTCTGATGAGCAGTCCTCTGTGTGTGTGTCCTCTATCTCTCTGATGAGCAGTCCTCTGTGTGTGTGTCCTCTATCTCTCTGATGAGCAGTCCTCTGTGTGTGTGTCCTCTATCTGATGAGCAGTCCTCTGTGTGTGTGTCCTCTATCTCTCTGATGAGCAGTCCTCTGTGTCCATGTTGACTCTCATGTCTGGCTCTTATAGGGCAGAGAGGGGAATTTCGCCAGATACTCCACAAGGTGTTCATATGCACAGTCACACAGAAACAGGTAAGAGGAAATACAGCAGCATAGGAAGGAATAACAGCTCATCTCTACATGAGTAATTTTAATGAAGAGGAAGGAACTGATGACAGTTCTGGGATTTAAAATCACGGCTTGCGTAATATATCCTCGACAGTTAACGATATATATGGACAGCCTGTATATGGACAGCCTGTCTATGGACAGCCTGGTGCCTAGCGGTTAGAGCATTGGGCCAGTAACCAAACGTCTCTAGTTTGAATCCCTGAGCCAACAAGGTGAACAATCTCTCGATGTGCCCTTGAGCAAGGCACTTAACCCTAATTGCTCCAGGTTCGCCGTTGATAATGGCTGACCCTGGATGTGACTCCACTCTCCAAGGGTGTCTCATGGTGAGTTGGGATATGCAAAAAACACACACTTGTACATGTGTGAACTAGGACAAATATAAGCACACACATTATTACTATATTACAGGCCTTAACCACTAACCACTGTACGTTTCTGTCAAAATCAAAATCATTTCACTTTGAGAATTCCGTTCCCTGCTATTCCACCCCAATTTCACCTCTGCTTACAGTAACGTTCCATGAAGCACACAACAATACACTACCACAGTGAGGTTCTTCCCTAACTTTCTTTGACCTTCCAAGAAGGCCAAGGGTCTGGGTGTGAGGCTGGAACTCAGGCTGAGGCTTGAGCTGGTGCTGGGGCTAGAAAGCTCTGGCTCCATCTCTGCTGTATTTTCAGAACATTTCCCAGCAGCATCTCTTTCCTCCATGAACAGAAAATGGCATTGTTGAATGATTGTCATCTCGTCATCTTGTGACATAAATATGTACGGAATCCCCATCCACCCCCAGCAGAGCTGTTTGATGTCACACCCTTCTGCCTATAGCTCTCGACGTCTTCTCCCACCAGACAGGTGCTTATGGGAAGCCATCACCTGCTCAGCTATGAGAAGAAGTGTATAGGAAGCAGGCTGCAGGTCCAGGAAATCAAAGCACACAGTGGAACCAGAACATACTGCTTTAACAGAAAAAAGTACTTCCTCTCTAACTATAAAGAAGTGAGTCAGCGCTCCTCTAGGAAATGTAGGGCAGACCATTTGATGCATGTTTGGTGTAATACATGAGCAAAGAAAAAAGAAAGTTGAGGACTCATCTCTCCTTGCCGGTTTGGCTCATTAGCTATCATCCCCTCGTAAATCCACATTCAAGGAAAACTTAGGGTGACACTTTACTTGATACCAAGTGTCATAACACATTTATGACACAGTCATAACCATGTCATAATATGTCATACCAGCTGACATAACTTGTCATGAACTGTCATAATATGGTCATAACATTGTCATGACACATATATTCAGACCTGTTGTGACATATATTGCGTTATGTTATGGCTGGTTATGACACCTACACTACCATTCCAAAGTTTGGGGTCACTTAGAAATGTCCTTGTTTTGAAAGAAAAGCATAGTTTTGTCCATTAATACAGTGTAATACAGTGTAAACATTGTTAATGTTATAAATGACTATTGTAGCTGGAAACGGCTGATTTTTTAAATGGAATATCTACATAGACGTACAGAGGCCCATTATCAGCAACCATCACTCCTGTGTTCCAATGGCTTTTTCTTTGAAACTCTGCCTAGAAGGCCAGCATCCTGGAATTGCCTCTTCACTGTTGACGTTGAGACTGGTGTTTGCGGGTACTATTTAATGAAGCTGCCAGTTGAGGACTTGTGAGGTGTCTGTTTCTCAAATTAGACACTCTAATGTACTTGTCCTCTTGCTCAGTTGTGCACCGGGGCCTCCTACTCCCACTCTTTTTATTCTGGTTAGAGCCAGTTTGCGCTGTTCTGTGAAGGGAGTAGTACACAGCACTGTACAAGATCTTCAGTTTCTTGGCAATTTCTCGCAAGGAATAGCCTTCATTTCTCAGAACAAGAATAGACTGACAAGTTTCAGAATGAAGTACTTTGTTTCTGGCCATTTTGAGCCTGTAATCAAACCTACAAATGTTGATGCTCCAGATCCTCAACTAGTCTTAAGAAGGCCAGTTTTATTGGTTCTTTAATCAGGACAACAGCTTTCAGCTGTGATAACATAATTGCAAAAGGGTTTTCTAATGATCAATTAGCCTTTTAAAATGATAAACTTCGATTAAATAACACAACGTGCCATTGGAACATAAGAGGGATGGTTGCTGATAATGGGCCTCTGTACGCCTATGTAGATATTCCATAAAAAATCTGCAGTTTCCAGTTTACAATAGTCATTTATAACATTAACAATGTTTACACTGTATTTCTGATCAAGTTGATGTTATTTTAATGGCCCAGAAATGTGCTTTTCCTTCAAAAACAAGGACATTTCTAAGTGACCCCAAACTTTTGAACGGTAGAGTACATAAGCTTGTCAAAACTCACAACACGTACCACACAAGGCAAAACATTCCATGACACCATAAACTACTTATCAACAGTATGTTTATGTTATATAACATTTCCTGAAATAGACCATATTAAATTGTAATTGTAATTGTGCATGCATTGATGTCAGACATGCATCTACCCCAATGCTTTGTTGCTGATAACTGGGATGAATGCAGGAGCAGATTTCAGGAGCAGGACAAGACACCCTCATTTTGACTGATTACTGACATAAGGGCATGTTTTGTCACTCTTATGTAGGTGTCATAACCAGCCATAAAATAATGCAATATATATCACAACAGGTGTAAATATATGTGTCATGACAATGTTATGACCATATTATGACAGGTTATGACAAGTTATATCAGCTGTTACGTCATCTTATGACATGGTTGTGATTGTGTCATAACGTGTTATGATGCTGGGTGTCAAGTAAAGTGTTACCAAAATTAGTGTGAAACTTTCTTTTTTCATTGCATAGTTCGTCTTCAATTAGTCAGCACCTCACTTTAAAGGGTGTGCTGTTTTTCTGTCCTTTTTCATTGATGTAATACATATCCTAACCATAAGAGGTCAGCATTACTGTGTTTATGTGAGTGAGTTTCGGTTCCCTTGAACAAAAGCTGTTAGACCCCTCAGGGTATTGTAGCCCATTGCAGCTGGGTGAGATTGAAAACTTCTGATTCGAACTCTCTAGGCCAGTTTTGCGGAACCCAGATTAATTAAGACTACTCCTGGAATCTGAAGCACTTTGGTTATACTTTATTTGACAGTGTCACTGTGACATGAACATGAAGGTTTACAACGCTTTCATTCATTTACTCCATTGAAAGTGCTTTTTAGTCCAGGAATAGGTTTACCGTAATGTGTCCCTAAAAGAGTCTTCCTCACTAAACCACTTCCTGGCAGCAGACTCTGATCTCATAGTTCGAGACACAAATAAGGTTGGGCTGTTGGGCTGACGGTATTTAAGCCCTAAGGCCAAGCTTTACAGGATTCCTGGAGTGAACGAGACACTTACAGTTACTGTTGTAAAACGTGTTATTTCCAGGACTCATGCTGGATTAGCTGGTATGTTTTGGCATTTAATAGAAGTATATAGAACTTGGCAAAAGATCATAGCTATGGCACAACAAGAGAGAAGAAAGCATCTACGTCAAATGTCGAGAAACAAAGGGTGATCAGTTTATTTTCGCTGGCGTGTCATGAGGAGAGAGGTTAGACCTAAGTCTTGAGGGACGTCATCTAATTCACTCAGTATGTGGATAGGTGTGAGTTTATGCTTATGTGAATAGGTGTGGGTGGAGGTTTACATTTGAAAACTTATGGAAATGATCTGTTTCTCCTTTCCTTGTGCTGTAGTTTCACCTTTTAGACTACTCATCACAAGGATCCAGGTAAGCAGGGATGGCCAAGACAGCTTGTGGAGAAGCTGTCATTTTCTGCAGTCATTTTGACCTGTGAAACTACACCCTTTTTAGGACAATGAACGGTGCGGTATGAATGTGAAATATTTCTACATATGAGACACACATGCATCCTCAGCAAGGACTTATTCTTCCTTCCTTTGTTTTTCAGATGTAGACTGAACCTCTCATGACTGCATACATGTGTTCTTCTCTTTTTGGGACCAATTATTTTAGTTTTTGTTGTAATTTTAGGAGGGAGGGGAGTAATAGTTCATATTCACCTGTGAGCTTCCACTCAAAAATAAAAAACATAGAAACATGTTTTACATACATACAAAGTATTGATCATTATGATAAAAAATAATAATAGATGTAGTATGTAATGGGAAAGAAACAAAAAGAAGTGAGACTCCACCCCCAACTCCCATCTCATTCCCACAATCCCACATGTCTCCATCCATTTTGCCTGTGCTTAGCTCCATTCCTTTCATTTTTAGCCTGAAAAACTCCCCAGTCCTTTACGATTACAGTGCCTTCGGAAAGTATTCAGACCTCTTGACTTTTTACACATTTTGTTAGGTTACAGACTTATTCTAAAATCTTTTAAATACAAAAATTCAACCTACACATAATGTGTAATGAGAAAGCAAAATTGGTTTTTAGAAATGTTTGCTAATTTATAAACAAAAAACAATGGAAATATCACATTTACATATGTATTCAGACCCTTTACTCAGCACATTATTGAAGCACCTTTGGCAGAGATTACAGCCTCGAGTCTTCTTGGGTATGACGCTAAAGCTTGGCACACCTATATTTGGGGAGTTTCTCCCATTCTTCTCTGCTGATCCTCCCAAGCTCTGTCAGGTTGGATGGGGAGCGTCACTGCACAGCTATTTTCAGGTCTCTCTAGAGATGTTAAATTGGGTTAAAGTCCGGGATCTGGCTGGGCCACTGTAGGACATTCAGAGACTTGTCCCGAAGCCACTCCTGCGTTGTCTTGACTGTGTGCTTATGGTTGTTGTCCTGTTGGAAGGTGAACCTTCACCCCAGTCTGAGTTCCTGACCTCTCTGGTGCAGGTTTTCATCAACGATCTCTCTGTACTTTGCTCCGTTCATCTTTCCCTCGATCCTGACTAGTCTCCCAGTCCCTGCCACTGAAAAACATTCAGAAGCATGATGCTGCCACCACCATGGTTCACAGTAGGGATGGTGCCAGGTTTCCTCCAGACGTGACACTTGACATTCAGGCCAAAGATTTCAATCTTGGTTTCATCATACCAGAGTATCTATATAACTGAGACTCCTTTAGGTGCCTTTTGGCAAACTCTAAGCGGGATGTCATGTGCCTTTTACTGAGGAGTGGCTTCCGTCTGGCCCCTCTACCATAAAGGCCTGATTTGTGGAGTGCTTCAGAGATGATTGTCCTTCTGGAAGGTTCTCCCATCTCCACAAATAACCTCTGGAGCTCTGTCAGAGTGACCATCGGGTTCTTGGTCACCTCCCTGACCAAGGCCCTTCTTCCCGATTGATCAGTTTGGCCGGGCAGCCAGCTCTATGAACAGCCTTGGTGGTTCCAAACTTCTTCCATTTAAGAATGCGTTTGAATATATTTACATTCATGCACTTCTAAAAAATGTTTTTTACTTTGTCCCAGAAGCATTTAACTGCAGGGCACTACCACATTTTAGGGGACACTGAACAGCCAAGAGATGGGTCCAACTGTCACGCCCTGACCTTAGATATCCTTATTTATTCTCTATGTTTGGTTAGGTCAGGGTGTGACTCGGGTGGGAGAATCTATCTTTTATATTTCTTTGTGTTTTTGGCTGAGTATGGTTCCCAATCAGAGGCAGCTGTCTATCGTTGTCTCTGATTGGGGATCATATATAGGTTGTCATTTTCCGTTTGGGTTTTGTGGGGAGTTATTTTCTGTTTAGCTGTTTTGTTGCCTGACAGAACTGTGCGCTTTCGTTTTTTCTACTTTGGTATTTTGTTGCGGTGTTCAGTTTATTAAAAATGATGAACGCCTACCACGCTGCACCTTGGTCTCCTTCTTCATCCGATGACACACGTTACACCAATTTCATTGTAAAATGTTTCCTCCGTGTTGAATAGTCTGTGAACAAACTTAAAATGTATATCTTGATGGCTCGGATTACAGGATGCCAATGTCCTTATGGAGCAGGGTTGTTTCTTGGAGCATTGCTACAGTATATCAATACAGTTGTAACATTTGATAGGACAATTTAGGCCTTTCAAATTCCAAGACAGAATACCTAGTGTTCTCATTGTTTCTCAGAAATCAATGTTATATTAATGATATAATTGTTATCTTTAGTGTTGATAAGCCCATGGATGAGTAACAAAAAGCAGCACCCACAGGGACACTCACCAATTGGTCGTTCCTCACCCAGAAAACCCTTCCAAAATATATCTTTCTAAAAGACAACAAACTGACTCATTCTCCTGTGTGTGTGTGTGTGTGTATGCACATACATGTGTGTGTATGTTTATATATTCTGTACATACAGTATGGTTCGACAAACAGACAGGCGGATAAGGAGATAATTAACTTCACATGGCAAATTGTCTGTCTCTAACATGCAGCACAATATGCTCTCTCCTCGCCGGCTCTCTCCTCGCCGGCTCTCTCCTCGCCGGCTCTCTCCTCGCCGGCTCTCTCCTCGCCGGCTCTCTCCTCGCCGGCTCTCTCGCTGGCTCTCTCCTCGCCGGCTCTCTCCTCGCCGGCTCTCTCGCTGGCTCTCTCCTCGCCGGCTCTCTCCTCGCCGGCTCTCTCGCTGGTTCTCTCCTCGCCGGCTCTCTCCTCGCCGGCTCTCTCCTCGCCGGCTCTCTCCTCGCCGGCTCTCTCCTCGCCGGCTCTCTCCTCGCCGGCTCTCTCCTCGCCGGCTCTCTCGCTGGCTCTCTCGCTGGCTCTCTCGCTGCCTCCCTATAACAGCAGCAGTCAGATTCTGGGTTTTCCAGACGATATAGCAAGAATGGGTTGCCAGGAACAGGGATGACAGTGAAAACAGGTTCATGTTCGTAAGGAGGTAGTGGAGACTGTGCTTTCAGAGGGGGACAGTGAACACACTCAGAAGGATAGGAATGATGTGGCTAGGAAAGGATACATGATTAGCCCAAGAGCACATTTTATTTATTTTATTTGTACAGAACTGCTTCATACAAAACAAAGGGATACAATTACTTTTATTGAAAGTACCTCAAAAACACAGATACACCAAGGACATTTTAAACTACATGGTAGTCACGTTTTTAACCTGTTTTTCATTCACCAAATGCCGTACCTGTGTATTGGCCCTTGTAAACCATTATTATGCTTCTTTCCTACCCCAGATGTAGTGTTACAGTACATTCATAATGTGCAAAGAGTAATCATACCCTAATTGTAACTACACTATATTTGTAGCATGTCAGTCAATGTACCTTTATTTTTCATCTGCCACTTGTTCCATTATTCTATGGTACTTATTTACCTTAATATTAGAAATACAACTTACAGACAAAACAACTCCTATCTTACTGGAACTGCAGATACATCCATGCACCAAAGACCTAGTTTTATAAATATTTGTTTTAACGCTTTAAAATCTTTCAGCTGTGAAATATTACTGAAGTTGTCAAAGCCGTACAGTTAGCATTTTATTCAGGTTATCTGGCACCATTTCACCCATCTAAAATACTAATGTGTATGTGTGTGGTTGTGTGTGTGTTGTGTGGTTGTGTGTGTGTGTGCGTGTGATGTTGTGATGTCCAGGCCTGACTCTAGATGACAATGGACTTGAGGTGTCTGAAACACATGATGACATCCAGAGGGACAGGAGGGCTCAGGTGGTTCCCATCCAGACGCAGGTACCTGTTGGGTATCAATCAATCAATCAATCAAACAAACTATCTATCTATCAATCAATCAATCAATCAAACTATCTATCAATCAATCAATCAATCAAACAAACTATCAATCAAACTATCAATCAATCAAACAAATTATCAATCAATCAAACTATCAATTAAACGATCAATCAATCAATCAAACAAACTATCAATCCATCAATCAAACAAACTATCAATCAATCAATCAAATTGTCAATCAATCAATCAAACAATCTATCAATCAATCAATCAATCAAACTGTCAATCAATCAATCAAACAAACTATAAATCAATCAATCAATCAAAGACACAAATCAATAAATCAATCCATCTATCGTACCTATTGTGTTATGAATATTTATATTACCTGAGTCTGGGCATCAGAGCCTCATCAGTAAGACTCTCAGAGGACAGACTGAATGGACAAAGCTGGGTCCCGTTAATACCTGACACATGAACACACACACACACACACAACACACACACACACACACACACACACACACACACACACACACACACACACACACACAAGTTACTCAATGCTGTCGTGGTCATGTTACTAATGGTAGCATCTCCATTGCATGTTACTCATTCTCAATGCTGTTATAGTTGTGATGTGGTTGTGTTGTGGTCATGCTACAGACCTATTATGGCCTTATGTTAGGCTACTCACTCTCAATGCTGTTGTGGTTGAGGTGGAGTTGCTCCAGCTGGGGGTTGAACAGGGGGACGGAGGTGAGCTGGTTGTGGGCCAGGTGAAGGTCTAGCAGGGTGGAAACGTTGAACACAGCCTTAGGTACTCCCTTATCACTTAGCTGGTTGAAGTTGAGCCTCACAAACGCCAGGTTGGAGAAGCCTTGGAAGTAGTCCCTGCATTGGGAAGACAAGTGGGTTACTGTAAATAGTGGGATGATGTAGTATTTTCCAAGTGCTTAGAGGATAGAGAGTTCAGCACAATGTCATTCTTGTGTGCTTTACTGGATCTCACACCAATGTTTCAGTCAATAGATAATGTGTGTGTGCGTACGTGTGTGTACCTGCATTGTGTGTGCATGCATGTGTGCTTACTTAGGGATGTCCTCGATGTTGTTCCTGTCCAGGAATAGTTGTGTGATGCCGTTGGGGATGTTAGCTGGCATCTTTTTCAGGATGTTGTGGGCCAAGTTCAGCTGAACCAGGTTCTTCATGTCTTTAAAAGTGTTCTTCCCCACGTCACTGTCACTCAACTAAACACAACAGAGAATACACAGGGAGAATTAACATTGAGTGAGCGTGAGAGTGAGTGCATTTGTGTGCGCGTGCAAGCATGTGTTTGTGCGAGTCCGTGTGCATACATGCCTGTGTGCATGCGTTTGTATGTGTGTGTGTGCATGCAAACATGTGTGTGTATGTTTGTGCATTTGTGTGTGTGTGTGTACCTTGTTGTGGTGCAGGTCGAGCAGAGCGAGGTGCTCCATCTTGCCGAAGGCTCCAGAGGGGATCTTGGAGATCTGGTTGTGGCTGAGAATGAGCTGCTCCAACCCAGCTGGCAGGTCATCAGGAACCTCCTTCAGCTGGTTCCTCTCCATGTAGAGAAACAACAGACCAGGTACCTTCTCAAACACCTGGGACACAGAGAGACAGAACGYGAGATAGCGACGTAGACAGAGAGACAGACAGAGATACAGAGACAGACAGTGAGAGAGAGAGACAGACAGAGACAGAGAGACAGAACGAGAGATAGCGACGTAGACAGAGAGACAGACAGAGATACAGAGACAGACAGTGAGAGAGAGAGAGAGACAGACAGAGACAGAGAAAGAGAGCGAGAGACAGAGACCTAAAAATCTCAAATAGAAAACCGAAGAAAATGAACAACAATGACAAATGGTTTGATGACGAATGCAAAAATCTAAGAAATAAATTGAGAAACCTGTCCAACCAAAAACATAGAGACCCGGAAAACCTGAGTCTACGCCTTCACTATGGTGAATCACTAAAACAATACAGAAATACACTACGGAAAAAGAAGGAACAGCACGTCAGAAATCAGCTCAATGTAATTGAAGAATCCATAGACTCTAACCACTTCTGGGAAAATTGGAAAACACTAAACAAACAACAACACGAAGAATTATCTATCCAAAATGGAGATGTATGCGAGAGACAGAGACTAAAAATCTCAAATAGAAAACCGAAGAAAATGAACAACAATGACAAATGTTTGATGACGAATGCAAAATCTAAGAAATAAATTGAGAAACCTGTCCAACCAAAACATAGAGACCCGGAAAACCTGAGTCTACGCCTTCACTATGGTGAATCACTAAAACAATACAGAAATACACTACGGAAAAGAAGGAACAGCACGTCAGAAATCAGCTCAATGTAATTGAAGAATCCATAGACTCTAACCACTTCTGGGAAAATTGGAAAACACTAAACAAACAACAACACGAAGAATTATCTTACCAAAATGGAGATGTATGGGTAAACCACTTCTCCAATCTTTTTGGCTCTATAACAAAGAATAAAGAGCAAAAACATATACATGATCAAATACAAATCCTTGAATCAACTATTAAAAACTACCAGAACCCACTGATTCTCCAATTACCTTGAACGATTACAGGACAAAATAAAAACCCTCCAACCAAAAAGGCCTGTGTGTTGATGGTATCCTTAATGAAATGATCAAATATACAGACAACAAATTCCAATTGGCTATACTAAAACTCTTTAACATCGTCCTTAGCTCTGGCATCTTCCCCAATATTTGGAACCAAGGACTGATCACCCCAATCCACAAAAGTGGAGACAAATTTGACCCCAATAACTACCGTGGAATATGCGTCAACAGTAACCTTGGGAAAATACTCTGCATTATCATTAACAGCAGACTCGTACATTTCCTCAATGAAACAATGTACTGAGCAAATGTCAAATTGGCTTTTTACCAAATTACCGTACAACAGACCATGTATTCACCCTACACACCCTAATTGACAACCAAACAAACAAAACAAAGGCAAAGTCTTCTCATGCTTTGTTGATTTCAAAAAAGCCTTCGACTCAATTTGGCATGAGGGTCTGCTATACAAATTGATGGAAAGTGGTGTTGGGGGAAAAACATACGACATTATAAAATCCATGTACACAAACAACAAGTGTGCGGTTAAAATTGGCAAAAAACACACACATTTCTTCACACAGGGTTGTGGGGTGAGACAGGGATGCAGCTTAAGCCCCACTCTCTTCAACATATATATCAACGAATTGGCGAGGGCATTAGAACAGTCTGCAGCACCTGGCCTCACCCTACTAGAATCCGAAGTCAAATGTCTACTGTTTGCTGATGACTTGGTGCTTCTGTCACCAACCAAGGAGGGCCTACAGCAGCACCTAGATCTTCTGCACAGATTCTGTCAGACCTGGGCCCTGACAGTAAATCTCAGTAAGACCAAAATAATGGTGTTCCAAAAAAGGTCCAGTCGCCAGGACCACAAATTCCATCTAGACACCGTTGCCCTAGAGCACACAAAAACTAACATACCTCGGCCTAAACCTCAGCACCACAGGTAACTTCCACAAAGCTGTGAACGATCTGAGAGACAAGGCAAGAAGGGCATTCCATGCCATCAAAAGGAACAATAAATTTCAAACATACCAATTAGGATCTGGCTAAAAAAACTTGAATCAGTCATAGAGCCCATTGCCTTTATGGTTGTGAGTCTGGGGTCCGCTCACCAACCAAGATTTCACAAAATGGGACAAACACCAAATTGAGACTCTGCATGCAGAATTCTGCAAAAATATCTCCGTGTACAACGTAGAACACCAAATAATGCATGCAGAGCAGAATTAGGCCGATACCCACTAATTATCAAAATCCAGAAAAGAGCCGTTAAATCTACAACCACCTAAAAGGAAGCGATCCCAAACCTTCCATAACAAAGCAATCACCTACAGAGAGATGAACCTGGAGAAGAGTCCCCTAAGCAAGCTGGTCTGGGGCTCTGTTCACAAACAACCCCACAGAGCCCCAGACAACAGCACAATTAGACCCAACCAAATCATGAAAACAAAAAGATAATTACTTGACACATTGGAAAGAATTAACAAACAAACAGAGCAAACTTAGAATGCTATTTGGCCCTAAACAGAGAGTACACAGTGGCAGAATACCTGACCACTGTGACTGACCCAAACTTAAGGAAAGCTTGACTATGTACAGACTCAGTGAGCATAGCCTTGCTATTGAGAAAGGCCGCCGTAGGCAGACATGGCTCTCAAGAGAAGACAGGCTATGTGCTCACTGCCCACAAAATGAGGTGGAAAACTGAGCTGCACTTCCTAACCTCCTGCCCAATGTATGACCATATTAGAGACACATATTTCCCTCAGATCACACAGATCCACAAAGAATTCGAAAACAAATCCCATTTTGATATAAACTCCCATATCTACTGGGTGAAATTCCACAGTGTGCCATCACAGCAGCAAGATTTGTGACCTGTTGCCACAAGAAGAAGGGCAAACAGTGAAGAACAAACACCATTGTAATAAACCCATATTTTATGTTATTTATTTTAACTTGTGTGCTTTAACCATTTATACATTGCTACAACACCTGTATATATATTAATATGAACATTTGTAATGTCTTTATTGCTTTGAAACTTTCCTGTATGTGTAATGTTTTACTGTTAATTTTTATTGTTTATTTCACTTTTGTATATTATCTACCTCACTTGCTTTGCAATGTTAACACATGTTTCCCATGCCAATAAAGCCCCTTGAATTGAATTGAATTGAATTGAGAGGGAGAGACAGAGAGACAGAGAGAGAGAGGAGAGAGGGAGAGAGGGAGACAGAGAGACAGAGAGAGAGAGAGAGAGAGAGGGAGAGAGGGAGACAAGAGACAGAGAGAGAGGGAGAGACAGAGAGACAGAGAGAGAGAGAGAGAGGGAGAAGAGGAGACAGAGAGACAGGAGAAAGAGAGCGAGAGACAGAGAGAGAGACAGAGAGAGGGAGAGACAGAGAGGACAGAGAGAGGGA
>NC_036851.1:37992746-38004268 GCF_002910315.2 Salvelinus sp. IW2-2015 | reverse complement strand
GGTAAACCACTTCTCCAATCTTTTTGGCTCTATAACAAAGAATAAAGAGCAAAAACATATACATGATCAAATACAAATCCTTGATCAACTATTAAAGACTACCAGAACCCACTGGATTCTCCAATTACCTTGAACGAGTTACAGGACAAAATAAAAACCCTCCAACCCAAAAAGGCCTGGTGTTGATGGTATCCTTAATGAAATGATCAAATATACAGACAACAAATTCCAATTGGCTATACTAAAACTCTTTAACATCGTCCTTAGCTCTGGCATCTTCCCCAATATTTGGAACCAAGGACTGATCACCCCAATCCACAAAAGTGGAGACAAATTTGACCCCAATAACTACCGTGGAAATGCGTCAACAGTAACCTTGGGAAAATACTCTGCATTATCATTAACAGCAGACTCGTACATTTCCCCAATGAAAACAATGTACTGAGCAAATGTCAAATTGGCTTTTTACCAAATTACCGTACAACAGACCATGTATTCACCCTACACACCCTAATTGACAACCAAACAAACAAAACAAAGGCAAAGTCTTCTCATGCTTTGTTGATTTCAAAAAAGCCTTCGACTCAATTTGGCATGAGGGTCTGCTATACAAATTGATGGAAAGTGGTGTGGGGGAAAAACATACGACATTATAAAATCCATGTACACAAAAACAAGTGTGCGGTTAAAATTGGCAAAAAACACACACATTTCTTCACACAGGGTTGGGGGTGAGACAGGGATGCAGCTTAAGCCCCACTCTCTTCAACTATATATATCAACGAATTGGCGAGGGCTTAGAACAGTCTGCAGCACCTGGCCTCACCCTACTAGAATCCGAAGTCAAATGTCTACTGTTTGCTGATGATCTGGTGCTTCTGTCACCAACCAAGGAGGCCTACAGCAGCACCTAGATCTTCTGCACAGATTCTGTTCAGACCTGGGCCTGACAGTAAATCTCAGTAAGACCAAAATAATGGTGTTCCAAAAAAGGTCCAGTCGCCAGGACCACAAATTCCATCTAGACACCGTTGCCCTAGAGCACACAAAAAACTATACATACCTCGGCCTAAACCTCAGCACCACAGGTAACTTCCACAAAGCTGTGAACGATCTGAGAACAGGCAAGAAGGGCATTCCATGCCATCAAAAGGAACATAAATTTCAAATACCAATTAGGATTCTGGCTAAAAATACTTGAATCAGTCATAGAGCCCATTGCCCTTTATGGTTGTGAGGTCTGGGTCCGCTCACCAACCAAGATTTCACAAAATGGGACAAACACCCAAATTGAGACTCTGCATGCAATTCTGCAAAAATATCCTCCGTGTACAACGTAGAACACCAATAATGCATGCAGAGCAGAATTAGGCCGATACCCACTAATTATCAAATCCAGAAAAGAGCGTTAAATTCTACAACCACCTAAAAGGAAGCGATTCCCAAACCTTCCATAACACAAGCAATCACCTACAGAGAGATGAACCTGGAGAAGAGTCCCCAAGCAAGCTGGTCTGGGGCTCTGTTCACAACACACCCCACAGAGCCCCAGGACAACAGCACAATTAGACCCAACCAAATCATGAGAAAACAAAAAGATAATTACTTGACACATTGGAAAGAATTAACAAAAAACAGAGCAAACTAGAATGCTATTGGCCCTAAACAGAGAGTACACAGTGGCAGAATACCTGACCACTGTGACTGACCCAAACTAAGGAAAGCTTGACTATGTACAGACTCAGTGAGCATAGCTTGCTATTGAGAAAGGCCGCCGTAGGCAGACATGGCTCTCAAGAGAAGACAGGCTATGTGCTCACTGCCCACAAAATGAGGTGGAAACTGAGCTGCACTTCCTAACCTCCTGCCCAATTATGACCATATTAGAGACACATATTTCCCTCAGATCACACAGATCCACAAAGAATTCGAAAACAAATCCAATTTTGATAAACTCCCATATCTACTGGGTGAAATTCCACAGTGTGCCATCACAGCAGCAAGATTTGTGACCTGTTGCGAGACAGAGAGACAGAGAGACAGAGAGACAGAGACAAATAGCGAAAGAAAAAAGAAAGATGGAATAATGAAAATCAGTGAATGCATGACTAAATAAATCAACTAAATAAATATATAGAAAAAAGCTCCCACCTGCTTGTCTACTTTTTTTATGCGATTGTTGGCCATGTTAACCCATCGCAGCTCTGTGGCGTTGTTGAAGGGTTCCGCTGTTACCACAGAGATGTAGTTGTTCTGCAGGTAAAGGTAGTGGACTCTCGACGGGATCACAGGGACCGTACGGAGGTTCCGGTTCTCACAATATAGGGCATTGGGGAAGGAGGGGGGGCAGAAACACTCGCGGGGGCAGTCAAGGAACATGGAGGGGGGGCCAAGGATGGGAGGGGGGAAGTCTGTGGGCTCCTGGGGTTCTGGTTCCTTAGGTGGCGGGGCAGGCTTGAAGGAGGGGCGCTTGGTGGGCTTTGGAGGCTTAGGAGGTTTCTTAGGCCGTGGTCTCTGTAAAAACACTGTCCCCATCAGGAGACAGAGCACCAGGGCAGAGTAGAGTCCCACACCTGCCTTCATTGTCCTGGATGGAGAGAGAAGGGGTGGAGGAAAGAGAGAGAGAGAGATTGAATTGAATTGAGAGAGAGACAGAGAGATGGAGAGAGAGAGAGAGAGCGAGAGAGAGAGACAGACACAGACAGACAGAGACAAGGCAAGAAGGGCCTTCTATGCCATCAAAAGAAACATACAATTTGACATCCCAATTAGGATCTGGCTTAAAATACTCCACTCAGTTATAGAACCCATTGCCTTCTATGGTGGTGTGCCCTGGGGTCCACTCACCAACCAAGAATTCACAAAATGGGAAAAACACCCAATTGAGACTCCGCATGCAGAATTCTGCAAAAATATCCTCAATGCATAACACAAATAATGCATGCAGATCAGAATTAGGACTATACCCGTTAATTTTCCAAATCCAGAAAGAACTGTTAAATTCCACAACCACCTGAAGGAAAGCGATGCCCAAACCTTCCATCACAAAGCCCTAACCTACAGAGAGATGAACCTAGAGAAGAGTCCCCTCAGCCAGCTGGTTATGTGGCTCTGTTAACAGACATAAAATTAGCCCCAACCAAAGTATGAAAAAACTAAAAGAGAACTACTTGACACATTGGAAAGAATCAATCAAAAAAACGGAGAAAATTGGAACGCTACCTGGCCTTAAACAGAGAGTACACAGTGCAGAATACCTGACCACTGTGACTGACTCAAAACTAAGAAAAGCCTTGATTATGTACAGACTCAGTGAGCATAGCATTGCTATTGAGAGTGGCTGCCATAGGTAGACCAGGCTCTCAAGAGAAGACAAGATATGTGACCACTGTCCATAAAATTTGTTGAAAACCGAGCTGCACTTTCTAACCCCCTGTCAAATGTACGACCATATGAGACACATATTTCCCTCAAATTACACAAACCCACATAGAATTCGAACACAAATCAATCCCAGCAGCAAAATGTGTGGCAACCCCCCCCCCCTCCCCCATGTTTACTCTCTGTAACTTTTTGCTTGTGTAGTAATGTTTACTGTAATGTTGATTGTTTCTGTCTTTGTGTTGTTTAATCCCTTTGTTGGTTTTTGTCATTGTGTGTTTTGGCAATGTCAACACGTTTCCCATGGCAATAAAGCCACTTTGAAATTAATTTAATTGACGAGACAGAAACCCAGAGACAGAGACCGAGCGACAGAGAGACAGAGAAACAGAGACAGAGAGACAGAGACCCAGAGGCAGAGACACAGAGACCAGAGACAGAGAGACAGCAGACCCAGAGACAGAGAGACAAGACCCAGAGACAAGAGAGACCGAGACCCAGAGATAGAGAGACAGAGACAGAGAGACAGAGACAGAGAGATAGAGACCTAGAGATAGAGACCTAGAGACAGAGAGATAGAGACTAAGAGACAGAGAGATAGAGACAGAGCGACAGAGAGATAGAGGACAGAGAGATAGAGACAGAGAGATAGAGACCCAGAGATGAGAGGACAGAGAGATCAGGAGACCCAGAGATAGAGACAGAGAGATAGAGACCCAGAGATAGAGACAGAGATAGAACAGAGATAGAGACAGAGAGAAGGACCAGGAGAACAGAGAGATAGAGACCCAGAGACAGAGAGACAGAGACTCAGAGACAGAGAGATAGACACCCAGAGACCCAGAGACAGAGAGACAGAGACCCAGAGACAGAGAGACAGAGACTCAGAGACGGAGAGATAGAGACCCAGAGATAGAGACCCAGAGATAGAGACAGAGAGATAGAGACCCAGAGATAGAGACAGACACCCAGAGACAGAGACCCAGAGACAGAGAGACAGAGACAGAGAGACAGAGGACCAGAGATAGAGCGACAGAGAGATAGAGACCCAGAGATAGAGACAGAGAGATAGAGCCCAGAAGATAGAGACAGAACACCCAGAGACAGAGACCCAGGACAGAGAGGACAGAGACCCAGAGATAGAAGACAGAGAGATAGAGACCCAGAGATAGAGACAGAGACCCAGAGACAGACACCCAGAGACCCAGAGACAGAGAGACAGAGAGACAGAGATAGAGACAGAGACATAGAGACCAGAGACAGAGAGCCAGAGACCCAGAGACAGAGAGATGAAGAAAAGAGACAGAGAGACCGAGACCCAGAGACAGAGAGATAGAGACAGAAAGACAGAGAGACCGAGACAGAGAGTGGGAGGGAGGAAAAAGAGATTGTGGCAAAATGTTATTGGAAATGTGACATTTGGTAAAGAACCAGATATAAGCACCTTTTATATATGCCCCTTTATTTGGTGTGACTTTGTTTCTAAATCGTTTATGATGCAGTTTAAATGGAGTTATGATTGCTGTTGTTTGTTAAACCTTAAAAGTGATCACAGTTTAAAGTGGATTACTTGCTAGCAGCCACTACAGTAAATGTTTTCCTCTAGCCTCTTGCAGGGTTTGGTAATCTGCTTATATAAAGGCTGAGTTGAGAGCAGTGACCTGTGCAGGCAAAGCACACAGACATGGTTCTCATTAATGACCGGGTGAAGCACTAGATTTTCCTTTATAGCTGTTAAAAAATAGAGAGGAGAGAGAGAGGAGAGAGAGAGAGAGAGAGAGAGAGAGAGAGACGAGAGAAGAGAGGAGAGAGAGAGAGAGAGAAGAGAGGAGAGAGAGAGAGACAGAGAGAGAGAGAGAGAGAGAGAGAGAGAGAGAGAGAGAGAGAGAGAGAGAGAGAGAGAGAGAGAGAGAGAGAGAGAGAGAAGAGAGAGAGAGAGAGAGAGAGGAGAGAGAGAGAGAAGGGTGAGTTTTAAGAGGGAGCTAAAAGATAAAGTCTCCATTTGTGTGTTTTTGGGGCTCTATTCAATCTGGATCGCTGCAGCATTACAGATTCCCGTGATAGAAATGTTAAGGTCATTTCAGATTGAGCCAACACGTGCAGCATTTACCGTGAATGCAGTCTACGGTAAAGCGGGAACATTGCCTTTCAATCACGCTGTAAAGCTGAACTTCTGAGATGCGTATTGAATAGAGAAACTTGGTCCAGTGTGAGTGGATCCTAAAGAGGGGGAACAGAGAGACTGGAGTTCTGAGACGCCCAGCAGGGGACCCTAAGTAGTCTATTTCTCCATCTCTCTCTGTCTTCCTCTCTTTTTTCTCTGGTCTCTCTCACTCTCTCTCTCTCGTGGCAATCTTACAACCTAGCATACAGGAGACCACATCAAACCAGTTGTTGGTCATTAGTTAGTAATTGACAGAGTTCCCAAGATACAACAAGTGACTACTCACAACAGTGAGTATCAGCATCTTACAACAGTGTGGGAATGACTGTGTTTTCTGTGCTTTGTTTGTTGTGAGAAAGCCTTCTGTTGAGTCTGATAAATAGCTGAGAATCATTGCAAAACTATTCTCCTAGCCAGAGTCTGTCCAGGCCAGGAAAACAGTTCTAAACTTCCCTTCCTCCCAAACTAATCGTGTTCCTGGCAATGCCACTCAGCCCAGAGTGTGTGATTTCACTTTTCCTCTCTCAGTAGTCCAGAACTCCAACAGCTATAATCAGATGTACGACTTCAGGACAGAGAGTTAGGGCTGTTGGTAGACACAAGAGAGCGATGACAGAGTTCTGCACATCTATACTACAGTCACAGCTATGTGTCTGGACTTAGGGTTGTTAGTCATCAAGATTTAAAAATCCTACAATGTGATTTTCTGGATTTTTTTTTTCTCATTTTGTCTGTCATAGTTGAAGTGTACCTATGATGAAAATTACAGGCCTCTCTCGTCTTTTTAAGTGGGAGAACTTGCACAATTGGTGGCTGACTAAATACTTTTTTGCCCCACTGTATATATATATATATATATATATATATATATATATATATATATATAATATACAGTACCAGTCAAATTTTGGACACACCTACTCATTCCACGGTTTTCCTTTATTTTTACTATTTTCTACATTGTAGAATAATAGTGACGACATCAAAACGATGAAAATAACACATATGGAATCATTGTAGTAACCAAAAAAGTGTTAAACAAATCAAAATATGTTTTATATTTCAGATTCTTTAAAGTAGCCACCCTTTGCCTTGATGACAGCTTTGAACACTCTTGGCTTTCTCTCAACCAGCTTCATGAGGTGGTCACCTGGCATGTATTTCAATTAACAGGTGTGCCCTGTTAAAAGTAAATTTGTGGAATTTAATGCGTTTGAGCCAATCGGTTGTATTGTGACAAGGTAGGGTTGGTATCCAGAAGATAGCCCTATTTGGTAAAATACCAAGTCCATATTATGGCAAGAACAGCTCAAATAAGCAAAGAGAAACGACTTCAAGACATTTAAGGTCAGTCAATCCGGAAACTTCAATAACTTTTAAAGTTTCTTCAAGTGTAGTCGCAAAAATCATCAAGAACTATGATGAAACTGGTTCTCATGAGGACTGCCACAAGAAAGGAAGACCCAGAGTTACCTCTGCTGCAGAGGATAAGTTCATTTGATTTACCAGATTTAGAAATTGGTATTAACTGCACCTCAGATTGCAGCCCAAATAAATGCTTCAGAGTTCAAGTAATAGACACATCTCAACATCAACTGTTTAGAGGAGACTGCGTGAATCAGGTCTTCATGGTCAAACTGCTGCAAAGAAACCACTACTAAAGGACAGCAATAAGAAAACGAGACTTGCTTGGGTCAAGAAACACGGACAATGGACATTAGACCGGTGGAAATCTGTCCTTTGGTCTGATGAGTCCAAATTTGAGATTTTTGCTTCCAACCGCCGTGTCTTTGTGAGATGCAGAGTAGGTGAAGGGATGATCTCCACATGTGTGGTTCCCAACGTGAAGCATCCTGCAGGAATACGCCATCCCATCTGGTTTGCGCTTAGTAGGACTATCATTTGTTTTTCAAGAGGACAATGACCCAAAACACACCTCCAGGCTGTGTAAGTGCTATTTGACCAAGAAGGAGAGTGATGGAGTGCTGCGTCAGATGGCCTGGCCTCCACAATCACCCGACCTCCACAATCACCCGACCTCAACCCAATTGAGTGTATGTGGGAACTCCTTCAAGACTATTGGAAAAGCATTTCAGYTGACTACCTCCTGAAGCTGGTTGAGAGAATACCAAGGGTGTGCAAAGCTGTCATCAAGGCAAAGGGTGGCTACTTTGAAGAATCTCTTTTTTGGTTACTACTTGATTCCATATGTGCTATTTCATAGTTTTGATGTCTTCACTATTATTCTACAATGTAGAAAATAGTAAAAATTAAGAAAAATCCTTGAATGAGTAGATGTGTCCAAACGTTTGACTGGTACTGTATATAAAGTATATAGATAGATAACACCAGTATAGATAAATAATACTCAGGGTTCAGCACATCTGAGTAAGCGTTGCCCACTTGCTCCAAGATCATCCTGGAACGATGATAAGAATCCTTCAACTTTATTCACTTTTCCATTGTTGATTAAATCTCCCGGAATATCTTTTCTGCTCCACTGGAGAAAAGGGTTGGCACTCTATTAAGGGGAGCTATAAAGTCTAGGCAGAAATGTGACTGGTAACACGTCAACCTTACTGGTAGGTAAACCAGGCTATACAGGCTATAGCTCCAGCCCAAGAACGCTTGGCTGTGAAACACCATTTGGAAAATACTGAGACAGACAGAAGAGGGTCTGCAGACAAGCAAGGAAAATCATTGGACTGTCTGCACTGTTAAGCCTGGCAGGCAGATATATAGCCTGGCTGTCTAAACTCCTGGGTGACCCTCATTCTAAAGGAAATATCGCCAAATGTTAAATAAGAAACTTTGTTTTGGCAGAATGATATAGATATTTTATAGCAAGTGTTAGACAACAGATAATGTTGTATGATCAACAATGATCCGTTTTAGCAATGTTTCCCATGCAGCCAAAAATGTTGTCAATAATGAATTCAATTGACAGTTTTATTTCTGTGTAAAAACACAGATATCCAATTCAACAGAACCAGTCCAGACCACAGACCATTATGAAGGAATGAACATTCCTGAGATGTTTCTGGAAATTTCAGAAAGCTTCTCCTCTCTTTTCAAAGACATTGATCAACAAAAATCTGTATATAACAGTGACCTACCAATCCTAGCAGACAGACAGACGTCTTGACAGATACCTGGACAGTTGTCAAGCCCTATCTGATTTAAAGCTTAGAGCTGTAGAGGGTAGCGTGATATAGCCAAACACAGCAAAGCAATGTTTTCCTAAATCTGACTGTGAAAAATAACTTCACTTTCAGTTCAGTCTTTTTGCCACCCAGTACTACCCTTCCATCAACTTGCAACAAGAAAGCAGCATGTTTAGCTGAACGAAATGGATAGGTGTGTCGCTATTTGTCTGAATGTCGCAGAGCAGCAGCGTTCTAGAATCTGCTTTGTGAGAAAACTTTAGCAGAAGCAACAAACGCTCTAGTGCAAGCTCTCTCTTTGGGAGGAGAGGACAGTACCACTCTCATTCAGCATCTCTATAGAAACACACACTGTCAGGCTCTGTTCACGTCCGCCTCTCTGCCAAGACACGCACACACAAACACACACTCCTCGTCCCACATACACCTCACACACTGTAAGACACACACACTCTCTCCTGGTCTTGCTTTGTTTACATGCTGTTATCGAGCGTGTCACATCTAATAGCATCCCCCCTGGAGGAAAGAAACAACAAATATTGTCTTACCTGCCAATGGTACCTGCCCTCTTTTATCAAGTTGAGAGTTTTCTGTCTCTATGCTCTCTGTCTCTCTTACCCTTACCTCTCTCTTCCTCTCCCTCCCTCTCTTCTTCTCAGTGGACAAGCCTCCTATTGGATGGTTCCCTGGTTATTTTTCCCTCTGAAAGTCATAGTGTTTCCCAATCTCCTCCCCTCTCCTCTCCTCTCCTCTCCTCTCCTCCCCTCCTCCCTCTCTCTCGTCTCTCGCTCCGTCCTCCTCCTCCTCTTCCCTTCTCCTCTCCTCGTCCTGCTCCTCGTCTCTCTCCTGTTCTCCTTTTCCTCTCCTTTCTCTTTGCTGTTTCTTCCTCTAGTCTCTTCTCCTCGTCCTCTGTCCTCCTCTCTTTCCCTCCCACTTCTCGCCTCCACAGTCATGTATGATCTTATTATTAAGTTTTCTCGGTCACACTTAAGTCTACTTTGGTATATCCGTGGATATGTGCCAGGTCGTGGAGTTGCTTTCTGACTATTATGGTCATATTTGTGCTTAATCGCACGCTAACGTGATTCTGTTTTTATATTAGGTGTTGCAGATGGTTTAGGTTTAGAAAAAGAGTTTAGTTAAGGTTTAGGTAGGGTTAGAGCTAGGGTTACTAGATAGTCTACAAACTAACTATCCTATAATAAAGTGTTTGTACATATCTCCACTGTTGAGGATGTTTTCTTCTACATGCTCTGTGCGTGTGGCATGTTGGTGTGTTGGTTATAGTTTCGTGTTTTTATTTAAGTCGGAAGTTTACGAGACACCTTAGCCAAAATACATTTTAAACTCTAGTTTCCACAATTTCTGACATAATCCTAGTTAACATTCCCTGTCTTAGGTCAGTTAGGATCACCACTTTATTTTAGATAATGAGTTTAGTGTCAGAATAATAGTAGAGAGAATGATTTATTATTCAGCTTTTATTTCTCACACATTTCCCAGTGGGTCAGAAGTTTACATACACTCAATTAGTATTTGGTAGCATTGCCTTTAAATTGTTTAACTTGGGTCAAACGTTTCGGGTAGCCTTCCACAAGCTTCCCATAATAAGTTGGGTGAATTTTGGCCCATTCCTCCTGACAGAGCGGGTGTAACTGAGTCAGGTTTGTAGGCCTCCTTGCTCGCACACACTTTTTCAGTTCTGCCCACAAATGTTCTTTGGGATTGAGGTCAGGGCTTTGTGATGGCCACTCCAATACCTTGACTTTGTTGTCCACAAGCCATTTRGCCACAACTTTGGAAGTATGCTTGTGGTCATTGTCCATTTGGAAGACCCATTTGCCACCAAGCTTTAACTTCCTGACTGATGTCTTGAGATGTTGCTTCCACATAATTTTCCTGCCTCATGATGCCATCTATTTTATGAGTGCACCAGTCCCTCCTGCAGCAAAGCACCCCCACAACATGATGCTGCCACCCCTGTGCTTCACGGTTGGGATGGTGTTCTTCGGGCTTGCACGCCTACCCCTTTTTCCTCCAAACATAACGATGGTCATTATGGCCAAACAGTTCAATTTTGGTTTCATCAGACCAGAGGACATTTCTCCAAAAAATACGAACTTTGTCCCCATGTGCAGTTGCAAACCGTAGTCTGTAAACAATTGCTGGAAAAATACTTGTATCATGCACAAAGTAGATTTCCTAACCAACTTGCCAAAACTATAGTTAGTTAACAAGAAATTTGTGGAGTGGTTGAAAAACGAGTTTTAATGACGCCAACCTAAGTGTTTGTTAACTTCCGACTTCAACTGTAAATTACGACCTGGGAAATAGTTACAGGGGAGAGGAGGAGGGATGAATGAGCCAAATGGAAGATTAGGTGACCATGATGCAATATGGTCCAATTCATGCACCTATCAATATAACATAATGTCATCCCTACTGCCTCTGATATGGTGTACTCACTAAACACAAATACCGCATTTGTAAATTATGTCTGAGTGTTGAAGTGTGCCCCTGGCTGTCCGTAAATAAATAAAAGTACAAGAATAGTGCCATATGGTTTGCTTAATATAAGGAATTTGATGTATTGCATTTACTTGTACTTTGTACTTTTAGTATGACGACTGAATAATTTCTCCACCACTGCACTTTAAGTACATTCAAAACCAGAAACTTTTASACTTTTAGTTAAGTAGTATTTTACTGAGTGGCTTTCACTTTTTCTATTAAGGTATCTTTACTTTTACTCAAGTATGACAATTTAGTACCTTTTACACCATTGAGTGTGTGTGTGTGTGTGTGTGTGTGTG
>NC_036851.1:37987438-37989362 GCF_002910315.2 Salvelinus sp. IW2-2015 | reverse complement strand
CACAGTCACGATCGTGTGGAGGAGAGACGGACCAAGGCGCAGCGGGATATGAATACATCTTTTTTATTAGTACGACGAAGATGAAACACGAAACGAAACACTTATACAAACTATACAAAACAACAAACGACCGTGAAGCTATAAACGTAGTGCACACACACAGGCTACAAACGTTCAACATAGACAATTACCCACAAACACCTAAAGCCTATGGCTACCTTAAATATGGCTCCCAATCAGAGACAACAATAAACCACTGTCTCTGATTGAGAACCAAATCAGGCAACCATAGACTTTCTAAACACCTACACTCAACCATAGACATACCTAGACACATACACTCAACACAAACCCATACACTACAACCAACACCCTATACCATATAATACACCCAAACAAATCTTCTCAACAACAACTGTGTGTGTGTGTGTGTGTGTGTGTGTGTGTGTGTGTGTTTCTGTGTGTGGCTGTGGCAAGTGTCAATCATAACCTAAAATAGAACTCTGACCACCAAAAAAGCCCTCCCATTCACCCTCTTGGTCCTAGACTTTGGCATAGTTAAAAGGCCAGTGCCAGAGGACCTGAGGGACCTACTGGGTACATAACTTAAAAGCATGCCTGACATGTATTGGGGTGCAAAATCGTGGATTGATTTAAAAACAAACAGAATAATCTTAAAATGAATTCTAAAACTCACAGGCAGCCAGTGCAGAGACCTTAAACCGGTGTAATGTGTGCTCTCCAACTAGTCTTGGTCAGTACCCGTGCTGCAGCATTATGTATGTTTTGCAGTTGACCTTTGGCTTTCTTGGGTAGATCAGACAGGAGAGCATTACAGTAGTCAAGCCTGCTTGTAATAAATACATGGATGAGTCTCTCTGTATCAGCCTGAGCGGCCGCACCTTGGCATTGTTCCTCAGGTGGTGAAAATCTATTTTGTTCATGTTCCTAATGTGTGACTCGAAACTGAGTTCAGAATCTAAAATAACACCTAGGTTTTTTACCTGGTGTTTTAATTTTATTGCCCGTGAATTTAAATGCCAGATTCTCTATCTGTGCTTTGGCTCCAACAATACGTACCTCAGTCTTGACTTGGACAAGATGTAAGAAAAGGTATTATATTGGTCCCATGACTTGAATGGGATTTGTGTATTTCTTAGCATTTGGAAACAGTGCCCGAGAAACTAAACCAAAGCATGGTTTGCTCTCATACCTTGTCCATAGACTGCTTACAGGGTAAGAAAACCAATATGGAATTCTGTAATTTCTATGAACTATTCCTTTAAGCTTTGTATTATGTGATGTGCTGTATCGCACAGAGCAGCTGTGTGGTTAGAGCAATGGGGAGTCTTATCCAGTGTGGTGTGGTGTGGTGTGTGTGTGTGTGTGTGTGTGTGTGTGTGTGTGTGTGTGTGTGTGTGTGTGTGAAGGTGGAGGTTACAGACACGTTAGCAGCACATTCCTGCAGAATGAGCAGCATGCAGCTCAGGGTAACGAGGAGAACACATGTGGAGAACTCTTTCCCTCAGCCCTTTCTCTCCCTCACTCTCTCTTATCCCTCGGGTTCTCCCCCTCTCTCACTCACTCACTCCCTCTCTCCTTCTTTCTTTCAACCCTCCATAACACCTAGTGTTACTGCACCCTACATCCATATCTCAACTATAAACCCCCACTGTTACTGCACCCTACACCTATATCTCATCTACAAACCCCAGTGTTACTGCACCCTACACCTATATCTCATCTACAAACCCCAGTGTTACTGCACTCTGCACCCAACAGGAGGAAGATTTTTTCCATGATCTTCTACTCAAACAACCCTCCCAGTGTTTATTCTGCAACTATACAACAAACGCCGGGGAATGACTTGCCCCCTAACTAGCTACAATCCTATAATAATCTCATCTACAACACAGTGTTACTC
>NC_036851.1:37976832-37987413 GCF_002910315.2 Salvelinus sp. IW2-2015 | reverse complement strand
GAGGAGAACCACATGGAGAATCTTTCCCTCAGCCCTTTCTCTCCCTCACTCTCTCTTATCCCTCGGGTTCTCCCCTCTCTCCACTCACTCACTCCCTCTCTCCTTCTTTCTTTCAACCTCCATAACACCTAGTGTTACTGCACCCTACATCCATATCTCAACTATAAACCCCCACTGTTACTGCACCCTACACCTATATCTCATCTTACAAACCCCAGTGTTACTGCACCCTACACCTATATCTCATCTACAACCCAGTGTTACTGCACCCAACACCCATATCTCATCTACAAACCCGCAGTGTTACTGCACCCTACACCTATATCTCAATCTACAAACCCAGTGTTACTGCACCCTACACCTATATCTCATCTACAAACCCCAGTGTTACTGCACCCTACACCCATATCTCATCTACAACCCAGTGTTACTGCACCCTACACCTATATCTCATCTACAAACCCCAGTGTTACTGCACCCTACACCCATACTCATCTACAAACCCCAGTGTTACTGGCACCCTACACCCATATCTCATCTACAAACCCCAGTGTTACTGCACCCTACACCTATACCTTATCTACAAACCCAGTGTTACTGCACCCAACACCCATATCTATCATACAAACCCCAGTGTTACTGCACACCCTACACCTTATATCTCATCTCAAACCCAGTGTTACTGCACCCTACGACCTATTATTTCATCTACAAACCCCAAGTGTTACTGCACCCAACACCCATATCTCATCTACAAACCCCAGTGTTACTGCACCCTACACCTATATCATTCATCTACAAACCCAGTGTTTACTGCACAATTAACCACCTATATCTCATCTTAAAAACCCAGTGTTACTGACCCTTACACCATATCTTCCATCTACAACCCCAGTGTTTACTGCAACCCTACACCTTAATTATCTCATCTACAAACCCCAGTGTTACTGCACCCTACACCTATACCTTATCTACAAACCCCAGTGTTACTGCACCCGCACCCATATCTCATCTACAAAACCCCAGTGTTACTGCACCCTACACCTACATCTCATCTACAAACCCCAGTGTTACTGCACCCTACACCTATATCTCAATCTACAAACCCCAGTGTTACTGCACCCTACACCCCATAATCTCATCTACAAACCCCAGTGGTTTACTGCACGCCTACACCTATATCTCAACTATAAACCCCAGTGTTACTGCACCCTACACCATATATCTCAAATCTATACCCCAGTGTTACTGCACCCTACAGCTATATCTCAATCTACAAACCCCAGTGTTACTGCACCCTACCCATATCTCATCTACAAACCCCAGTGTTACTGCACCCTACACCTATTATCTCATACTACTACAAACCCCAGTTATTACTGGCACCCTACACCATAATCTCATTACAAACCCCAGTGTTACTGCCACCCTACACCTATATCATTCATCTACAAACCCCAGTGTTTACTGCACCCTACACCCATATCTTCATCTACAAACCCCAGTGTTACTGCACCCTACACCTATATCTCATCTACAAACCGATGTTACTGCACCCTACACCTATATCTCATCTACAAACCCCAGTGTTTACTGCACCCTAGCACCTATATCTCATCTACAAACCCCAGTGTTACTGCACCCTACACCTATATCTCATCTACCAAACCCCAGTTGTTACTGCACCCTACACCTATATCTCATCACAAATCACAGTGTTACTGCACCATAACCCTACACCATTATCTCATCTACAAACCCAGTGTTATTGCACCCTACACCCATAATCTCATCTACAAACCCCAGTGTTACTGCACCCTACACCATATATCCATCTCTACAAAACCCCGTTGTTACTGTACCCTACACCCCATATTCTCATCTACAAAACTCCAGTGTTACGCACCCTACACCTATATATCTCAACATAAACCCCAGTGTTACTGCACCCTACACCTATATCTCAACTCATAACCCCAGTGTTACTGACCCTACACCTATATCTCATCTAAAAAAAAAAGTGTTACTGCACCTAACCCACTATCTCATCTACAAACCCCAGCTGTTACTGCAACCCGACACCCATATCTCATCTACAAACCCCAGTGTTACTGCACCTACACCTATATCTTCATCTACAAACCCCAGTGTTACTGCACCCTACAACCCATATCTCATCTACAAACCCCAGTGTTACTGCACCCTACACCTATATCTCATCTATAAACCCCAGTGTTACTGCACCCTACACCCATATCTCATCTACAAACCCCAGTGTTACTTGCACCCTACACCTCATTCTCTTCTAAACCCCCAGTGTTACTGCACCCTGACACCTATATCTCATCTACAAACCCCAGTGTTAACTGCAACCCACACCCATATCTCATCACAAACCCCAGTGTTACTGCACCCTACACCTACATTCTCATCTACAAACCCCCAGTGTTACTGCACCCTACACCTATATCTCATCTAACAAACCCCATGTTACTGCACCCTACACCCATATCTCATCTACAAACCCCAGTGTTTACTGCACCCTTACCCTATATCTCAACTATTAATTCGTGTTACTGCACCCTACACATATATCTCAACTCTAAACCCCAGTGTTACTGCCACCTACAACCTATATCTCATCTACAAACCCCAGTGTTACTGCTACCCTACACCCATATCTCATCTACAAACGCCCAGTGTTACTGACGCCCTAACTTATATCTGCATCTACAAACCCCAGTTTACTGCACCCTACACCATATCTCATCTACAAACCCCAGTGTTACTGCACCCTACACCTATATCTCATCTACAAACCCCAGTGTTACTGCACCCTACACCCATATTCATCTACAAACCCCAGTGTTACTGCACCCTACACCTATATCTCAACTTATAAACCCCAGTGTTACGTGCACCCTAGCACCTATATCTCACTCTAAACCCCAGTCGTTACTGCACACCTACCCTATATCTCATCTAAAAATAAACAGTAGTTACTGCACCCTACACCATATCTCATTCTACAAACCCACTGTTACTGCACCCGACACCCATATCTCATCTACAAACCCAGTGTTACTGCACCCTACACCTATATCTCATCTACAAACCCCAGTGTTTACTGCACCCTACACCCATATCTCATCTACAAAACCCAGTGTACTCGCACCCCCTACACCATTCTCATCTACAAACCCCAGTGTTACTGCACTAACCCTATATCTGCATCTAACCCCAGGTTTACTGCACCCTACACCATATCTCATCTACAACCCCAGTTTTACTGCACCCTACACCTATATCTCATCTACAAACCCCAGTGTTACTGCACCCTACACCTATATCTCATCCTACAACACCCAGTGTTACTGCACCCAACACCCTATATCTCATCTACAAACCCAGTGTTACTGCACCCTACACCTACATCCATTCACAAACCCCAGTGTCTACTGCACCCTACACCCATATCTCATCTACAACCCCAGTGTTTACTGGCACCCTACACCCATATTCTCATCTACAAACCCCAGTGTTACTGCACCCTACACCTATATCTAACTATAAATTCAGTGTTACTGCACCCTACACATTATAATCTCAACTATCTAAAACCCGTGTTACTGCACCCTACACCTATATCTCATCTACAAACCCAGTGTTACTGTCTTTCAAACCCCTTACTCACCTAAATCTCATCTACCAAACCCAGTTTACTGCACCCTACACTTTTTCATGCTAAAACAGTGTTCTGCAACCTCACCAAACTTACACAACGGGTTACTGACCCCAGCACCATTACTCTCATCTAACAACCCAGTGTTACTGCACCTACACCTATTATCATCTACAAACCCCAGTGTTCTGCACCTACACCATATCTCATCTACAAACCCCAGTGTTACTGCACCCTACACCATATCTCATCTTACAAACCCCAGGTGTTACTGCAACCTACACCCATATCTCATCTACAAACCCAGTGTTACTGCACCCCTACACCATATATCTCATCTACAAACCCCAGTGTTACTGCACCCTTCACCTAATCTCATCTACAACCCAGTGTTACTGCACCCTACACCTATTATCTCAAACATAAACCCCAGTGTACTGCACCCTACACCTATATCTCATCTACAAAACCCCAGTGTTACTGCACCCTACACCTATATCTCAACTATAAACCCCAGTGTTACTGCACCCTACACCTATATCTCATCTACAAACCCCAATGTTACTGCACACCCATACACCTACATCTTATCTACACAACCCCAGTGTTACTGCACCCTACACCCATATCTCATCTACAAACCCCAGTGTTACTGCACCCTACCACTATATCTATCTACAAACCCCAGTGTTACTGCACCCTACACCCATATCTCATCTACAAAACCCCAGTGTTTACTTGCACCCTACACCTATATCTCATCTACAAACCCCAGTGTTACTGCACCCTAAACCTATATCTCATCTACAAACCCCAGTGGTTACTGCACCCTACACCCATATCTCATCTACAAACCCAGTGTTACTGCACCCTACACCTATTCTCATCTACAAACCCAGTTGTTACTGCACCCTACACCCACATCTCATTACAAACCCCAGTGTTACTGCACCCTACACACTATATCTCATCTACAAAACCCCAGTGATTACTGCCACCCTACACCCATATCTCATCTACAAACCTCAGTGTTACTGCACCCTACACCTATATCTCCATCTACAAAACCCCAGTGTTTACTGCACCCTACACCATATCTCATCTACAAACCCAGTGTTTACTTGCACCCTACACCCATTATCTCATCTTTAAATCCCCACTGTTACTGCCACCCGACACCCATATCTCATCTCAACCCAGTGTTACTGCACCTAACCTATATCTCATCTACAAACCCCAGTGTTACTGCAGCCCTACACCCAATTCTCATCTACAAACCCAGTGTTACTTGCACCCTACACCTATATCTCATCTACAAACCCCCAGTGTTACTGGCACCCTACACCATATCTCATCTACAAACCCAGTGTTACTGCACCCTTCACACCTATATTCTCTTTAAACCCCCTGTTACTGCACCCACACCTATATTCTCATTTACAAACCCCAGTGTTACTGCACCCGACACCTATATCTTCATCTACAAACCCCAGTGTTACTGCACCCTACACCTATATCTCATCTACAAACCCGTGTTACTGCACCCTACACCCATATCTCATCTACACACCCCGTGTTACTGCACCCTACACCCATATCTCATCTACAAACCCCAGTGTTACTGCACCTTACACCATATATCTCATCTACAAACCCAGTGTTACTGCACCTTACACCTAATATCTCATCTACAAACCCCAGTGTTACTGCACCCTACACCCTTATCTCATCTACAAACCCCAGTGTTACTGCACCCTACACCCATTATCTCATCTACAACCCCAGTGTTACTGCACCCTACACCCATATCTCATCTACAAACCCAGTGTTACTGCACCCTACAACCTATATCTCATCTACAACCCCAGTGTTACTGCACCCTACCCTATATCTATCTACAACCCAGTGTTACTGACCCTTACACCTATATCTCACTATAAACCCATGTTACTGACCCTACGCACCTTATCTTATCTTACAAACCCCAGTGTTACTGCACCCTCACCTTATCTCAACTAAAACCCCGTTTACTGCACCCTACACCTATATTCATCTACAAACCCAATGTTACTGCACCCTCACACCTACATCTTATCTACAAACCCAGTGTTACTGCACCCTACACCCATATCTCATCTACAAACCCCAATGTTTTACTGCACCCTACACCCTATATCTCATCTACCAAACCCAGTGTTACTGCACCCTACACCCATATCTCATCTACAAACCCCAGTGTTACTGGCAACCCTACACCTATTATCTCATCTAACAACCCCAGTGTTACTGCACCCTACACCTATAATCTCTCTAAAACCCCAGTGTTACTGCACCCTACACCCATATCTCATTCTACAAAACCCCAGTGTTACTGCACCCCTAACCTATATCTCATTACAAACCCCAGTGTTCACTGCACCCTACACCCATATCTCATTACAAACCCCAGTGTTACTGCACCCTACACCATATCTCATCTACAAACCCCAGTGTTACTGCACCCTACACCATATCTCATCTTACAAACCCAGTGTTACTGCACCCTACACCGTATATCTACATACTACAAACCCCAGTGTTACTGCACCCTATACAACCCATATCTCATCTACAAAACCCCCAGTGTTACTGCACCCTACACCATATTCTCATCTTTAAACCCCCACTGTTACTGCACCCGACACCCATATCTCATCTACAAACCCCATGTTACTGCATCCTACACCTATATCTCATCTACAAACCCCCAGTGTTACTGCACCCTACACCCATATCTCATCTACAAACCCCAGTGTTACTGCACCCTACACCATATCTTCATCTACAAACCCAGTGTTACTGCACCCTACACCCATATCTCATCTACAAAACCCCAGTTTTACTGCACCTACACCTATATCTCATCTTTAACACCCCACTGTTACTGCACCCACACCCATATCTCATCTACAAACCCCAGTGTTACTGCACCCTACACCTATATTCTCATCTACAAACCCAGTGTTTGACCCTACACTATATCCATCTACACCCACTGTTACTCACCTACACCATATCTCATCTACACACCCCATGTTACTGCACCCTACACCCATATCTCATCTACAAACCCAGTACTGCCACCTACCACCTATATCATTCATTAACCCAGTGTTACTGCACCTTACACCGTATTTATCTCATCTACAAACCCCAGTGTTTACTAGCACCCGACCACCCATATCTCATACTACAAACCCCAGTGTATACTTGCACCTAACCACCCATATTCTCAGATATCTCATCTACAAACCCCAGTGTTACTGCACCCTACACCTACATCTCATCTACAAACCCCCACTGTTACTGCACCCTACACCCATATCTCATCTACAAACCCCAGTCTTACTGCACCCTACACCTATATCTCATCTATAAACCCCAGTGTTACTGCACCCTACACCTATCTCTCATCTATAAACCCCAGTGTTACTGCACCCGACACCCATATCACAACTATAACTCCCACTGTTACAGTTTCTGCACCTTATCCCCACTATTCCAGCAGCTGTTTCCCAATCATAGGCCAGCCATAAGCAGGTGAACTGGGTAAAAGTGCTGCAGGAACGTTCTGTACTGTCATTTCGAAGATGATTGGGATGATTCCACTGTTCAGATATCTATCTGGGCTTTTGTGGCGGCAGGTACCCTAGTAGTTAGAGCGTTGGGCCTGTAACCGAAAGGTTGCTGGATCAAATCCCCAAGCTGACAAGGTAAAAATCTGTTGTTCTGCCCCTGAACAAGGCAATTAACCCACTGTTCCCGGGTAGGGTTCATTGTAAATAAGAATTTGTTCTTAACACCCCGGCCGTCCTACAATCTAAGCTAGATGACCTCAATCTCACACAAATTATCAAGGAACCCACCAGGTACAACCCTAAATCCGTAAACATGGGCAACCTCATAGATATCACCCTGACCAACTTGCCCTCCAAATACACCTCTGCTGTTTTCAATCAGGATCTCAGCGATCACTGCCTCATTGCCTGCATCCGTTATGGGTCCGCGGTCAAATGACCACCCCTCATCACTGTCAAACGCTCCCTAAAACACTTTTGCGAACAGGCCTTTCTAATCGACCTGGCCCGGGATTCCTGGAAGGATACTGACCTCATCCCACCAGTAGAGGATGCCTGGTCTTTAAAAGTAATTTCCTCACCATCTTAAATAAGCATGCCCCTTTCAAAAAATGTAGAACTAAGAACAGATATAGCCCTTGGTTCACTCCAAACCTGACTGCCCTCCACCAGCACAAAAACATCCTGTGGCGTACTGCAGTAGCATAATAGTCCCCGCAATATGCAACTTTTCAGGGAAGTCAGGAACCAATACACACAGTCAGTTAGGAGAGCAAAGGCTAGCTTTTTCAAACAGAATTTTGCATCCTGTAGCTCTAACTCCAAAAAGTTCTGTATAGTCCATGGAGAATAAGAGCACCTCCTCCCAGCTGCCCACTGCACTGAGGCTAAGAAACACTGTCAACACTGATAAATCCACGATAATCGAACATTTCAAGAAGCATTTCTCTACGGCCGGCCATGCTTTCCTCCTGGCTACCCCAACCCCGGCCAACAGCTCCGCACCCCCCGCAGTTACTTGTCCAAGCCTCCCCAGCTTCTCCTTCACCCAAATCCAGATAGCAGATGTTCTGAAAGAGCTGCAAAACCTGGACCCATACAAATCAGCTGGGCTAGACAATCTGGACCCTCTCTTTCTAAAATTATCTGCCGCCATTGTTGCAACCCCTATTACTAGTCTGTTCAACCTCTCTTTCATATCGTCTGAGATTCCTAAAGATTGGAAAGCTGCCGCCAAGTTAACAAACAGGTCACTGACCATTTCGAATCCCACCGTACCTTCTCCGCTGTGCAATCTGGTTTCTGAGCTGGTCACGGGTGCACCTCTGCCACGCTCAAGGTACTAAACGATATCATAACCTCCCTCGTTAAAAGACAGTACTATGCAGCCGTCTTCATCGACCTGACCAAGGCTTTCAACTCTGTCAATCACTGTATTCTTATCGGCAGACTTAACAGCCTTGGTTTCTCAAATGACTGCCTAGCCTGGTTCACCAACTACTTCTCAGATAGAGTTCAGTGTGTCAAATCGGAGGGCCTGTTGTCTGGACCTCTGGCAGTCTCTATGGGGGTACCACAGGGTTCAATTCAACTCTTTTCTCTGTATATATCAATGATGTCGCTCTTGCTGCGGGTGATTCCTTGATCCACCTTTACGCAGATGACACCGTTCTGTAAACATCTGACCCTTCTTTGGACACTGTGTTAACAAACGAGCTTCAATGCCATACAACACTCCTTCCGTGGCCTCCAACTGCTTTTAAACGCTAGTAAAATGAAATGCATGCTCTTCAACCAGAGAGAGACACCTCATAGATATCACCCTGACCACTTGCCTCAAATACACTTGCTTGTTTCCATCAGGATCTAGCGATCCACTGCCTGCATTGGCCTGCATTGTGTGTGGGTCCAGCTGCGCGCCTCTCGAACAGAATTGGTCTCAGGGTACTCAGTGCTTGTGCACTGGTCTGATAACTGTACGAGAGGAGCGTACAGTGTATTCGGGTCGAACGCGGAGGTCTGGGGCGATTCCTGTGAGATGTTGGATGGTCTAATCGCTGGCCGGGATTCCTGGAAGGATACTGACCTCATCCACACCAGTAGAGGATGCCTGGTCTTTAAAAGTAATTTCTCACATCTTAAATAAGCATGCCCCTTTCAAAAAATGTAGAACTAAGAACAGATATAGCCCTTGGTTCACTCCAAACCTGACTGCCCTCCACCAGCACAAAAACATCCTGTGGCGTACTGCAGTAGCATAATAGTCCCGCAATATGCAACTTTTCAGGGAAGTCAGGAACCAATACACACAGTCAGTTAGGAGAGCAAAGGCTAGCTTTTTCAAACAGAATTTTGCATCCTGTAGCTCTAACTCCAAAAAGTTCTGTATAGTCCATGGAGAATAGAAAGCACCTCCTCCCAGCTGCCCACTGCACTGAGGCTAAGAAACACTGTCAACACTGATAAATCCACGATAATCGAACATTTCAAGAAGCATTTCTCTACGGCCGGCCATGCTTTCCTCCTGGCTACCCAACCCCGGCCAACAGCTCCGCCCCCCCCGCAGTTACTTGTCCAAGCCTCCCCAGCTTCTCCTTCACCCAAATCCAGATAGCAGATGTTCTGAAGAGCTGCAAAACCTGGACCCATACAAATCGCTGGGCTAGACATCTGGACCCTCTCTTTCTAAAATTATCTGCCGGCCATTGTTGCAACCCTATTACTAGTCTGTTCAACCTCTCTTTCATATCGTCTGAGATTCCTAAAGATTGGAAGCTGCCGCCAAGTTAACAAACAGGTCACTGACCATTTCGAATCCCGTACCTTCTCCGCTGTGGCAATCTGGTTTCTGAGCTGGTCACGGGTGCACCTCTGCCACGCTCAAGGTACTAAACGATATCATAACCTCCCTCGTTAAAAGACAGTACTATGCAGCCGTCTTCATCACCTGACCAAGGCTTTCAACTCTGTCAATCACTGTATTCTTATCGGCAGACTTAACAGCCTTGGTTCTCAAATGACTGCCTAGCCTGGTTCACCAACTACTTCTCAGATAGAGTTCAGTGTGTCAAATCGGAGGGCCTGTTGTCTGGACCTCTGGCAGTCCTATGGGGGTACCACAGGGTTAATTCACCTCTTTTCTCTGTATTATATCAATGATGTCGCTCTTGCTGCGGGTGATTCCTTGATCCACCTTTACGCAGATGCACCGTTCTGTAAAACATCTGACCCTTCTTTGGCCACTGTGTTAACAAACGAGCTTAAATGCCATACAACACTCCT